>NW_024882341.1:0-327784 GCF_019059575.1 Amphibalanus amphitrite | reverse complement strand
GTTTTCTAGCTTTCGAAGGATGGCTATCCATGCTTCCTCTAGTCAAAGTAGGTAAGCCGTGCTTATCTACCTGAAGCAATATGCATGGTTGTGCTTCCGTCCATCGCTCGTTAATTTCGCATTGATACCCATGTGTTCCACCCACTGGACTTTTATTACACTAGCTTCACTTACTGGCGGGGGTAAGAAGGGGCGCACGCATTTCGGGCACTTGCCCCTCGGGCCTCGCGCATTACCTATCCGAAATTGTTGAGATTTATTTTTTTCTCGCATTACAAGAAATCTGAACAACTTTGATGAAGAAGTTTGCGTTAAACTGCACCATATCTAACACATTAAAGAAGTGAGACCCGAGGAGTTTTTGGAAATAGAATAACCTTTTTGGGAAAAATATCTAACACAGCGTCCCAAACGACCTTTCTAGATCCGCCGATGTAAGTGCCAAGTGGTTCACGGCAGTTGCAGCGCCCGCCCCTGGTGGGCCGCTGATCTCTGTCTGAGGCCGCCGCCGTCACGGCCGCGCGGTACCGAGGCTGGCACGGGGCGGAGGAGCGCCGTCTCACGAGCAGCTCCTCACGCCTCTGCCCTCTGCCCACGGCCGGGCCCGCTCGTGGGTCGACAATCGACCGAACATCTCCTCACGGCACCGCCGCCGCTGAGGAAGCGGCCATCGGACCTGCGTGACCGACTCCCGACGGCCCACGTCGACAGCGCTCCTATCAGCTGACTCGGAGGTGGCGGCAAGATCTCGTGACAAAATTATCTAAACTAAACGTGGCACGGGACATAACAGTATTTTTGAAGTATGGAGGCACTTACGCCAGTTATATAACTCGGGCGTTCGGGAAAATAACGCAGCAAAACATAAAGTCTTTGTCATACTTACCTATATCATGGAAACTTCAAAGTTCAGTTGGCTCACAAATATTTCAATGCTTAAAATTTGATGCATGCCATTCAAAAACACATATGGTTGGGGTATTCCGCAAAGCAGGTTCAGACACAAATCCAGTAACACCTATTTGAAATCCAACGATGATCAATGCATATATCACCATTATTGACATCCATCCGCCGTGAAATCCGCCGTGAAATACACTGCGATTGGCGATGAGATCAGCAGCCAGTGATTGGGGATGAGTCCGAGCTATTCACCGCAGCGGCGGCTGTTGGTGTGTCACGCTACTTGGCTGAACGAGCTGCGAGCGACAGCGAGCCAATACCGGCCTCGGCACCAGCCACTGCAGGTCTGACCCGTTCCCAGATCAGCTCGACCCGTCCCATTCTGCAGAGTCAGCTGTTTTCTTTCTTTAGGTGTGATCCTTTCCCAGTTCAACGTCGACTATAGTCGCCAAGTTCATCCCAAGTCCGTTCCTGGCGCCAGCCCCCCACCGGCCACCCCGCTCCGTCATCATGGTACAGTCGGCCGGCACGGTCTCGGTACCTTTGGTCCCGGCACGGTCTCGGTCCCGAGACGGTGCGGATTATACGCCGCCAGAGAGCGTGAAGGTCGCGGAGTCGAGTCGGCCGATTGATCCCCGGTGTTGCGCCACGAACCCGCTGCAACATCCGGCGAATTGTGACGCGTGGCATCAGAAATTCCTCGGTAACTTCAGCACCGATGTTATTTCTGTTATTTGTACTTTGTTTCTGTTATGTAAAATTAGAGGAATGCTGACAGTTCTGGTACGAATGGTTGCATGCTGACTAATCCAGATTACCAAGAGACTAAATGGAAATTTTGCTATGCCAGGTTGTTCGTAAACCAGCCTTGTTTTTGTACATTTCCTTAATACGTGACCATATAAGGGCAAACACATTACTAACCACACAACATTACACGGGGGCTTCCAAAGATAAAGAACACTTTCGTTGACACCAAGCAAGACAACTAAGTAGGTTGACAGTGACATGCCTCTCAACGAAAGCTATGCATCAAATTTACTTACGATAATTGTTTCAGTCCTTATTCCTTACGAAAGCCCGGTTCAGCATGCTATCTGCGCCATTACCTAATAACTGATAAAACGGTCCAGGATACAGACATTACGATAGAGATTCTGGGAGCTATCGTGCCGTTTCTCCTGTCTCGCACGTCACCGCACGGACCACGGTAACGGAAAAAGGAGACGACCGCGGCGTGATATACCTACGCATACGGCTAATAGCGCGATTAGACGGTGCCTCGTCTGAGGAGCCAGGGGCGAGCTGTTCGAACTCAGATCAGCGAGCGGGAGCTATTTGACGACGGAGCGTAGAAGCCGACCTTAGTCTGGATCACGAGCTGCCCTGGCGCCTGACCCTGACGACTCGGGGATGGGAGGCAGGGGAGGGCGGCCAAGCAGCTCCGTGACCAAGAATCTTGTCCGTGACAGCCGCGTCACGGGTGTACCAGCCGCCCAGCGTGAGGAGGAGAGGAGGGCGATCCAGCAGCTTCGTGGTAGCCGAGGCACGGGCGCACTAGCCGGCCGTCAGATGGGGGGGGGATGCGGGGTAGTCCCAGTAGCTCCGTCATAAATGCGTTCAAGGGGGAGGGAAGAGGACCAAGCAGCTCTGAGACAGTCACGACCGCTCCATCCCGGATGATCGTCAGAGAGATACATGGGAGGGCGATTCAGCGGCTCCGTGACAGTCGCTTCACAAGCGCACCAGCCGACCTTCTGGTTGAGAGATCGGTATACGACAGACGCACGCCTCCTGTCAGCACGAAGCGGCCCCGTTATGAAACAGTGGCACTCGTATCCACTTGGCCGAGAATTGTATGCCGCCCTGAAAGACGTTCGCTCAGCTGAACCTATAATTTGCATGCCGACAAAGCGACAGGAGCCGTCAAAGAGTCGTGTAACACAGCACACGCTGAGCTGTCGTCAGATTCGTCTTACAGAACAGGCACTGAACTGTCGCCACACGATCTATGTTTTGTCTGCTGACGGTGGGGAATGGACGTGCAGTGGGGATAGGAATTCAGTGGGGACGGGGTGGGGAGGAGATAAAGGGAGGGAAGAGGGGAGAGAGAGGACAGGGGAGGAATCACGGCCGGTGGAGCTCGCTCTGCAGCCGGCACGGGCCTCCGGCGTCAGATCACCATCAGGTGGTGGTCGACTGGTGATAATCAGTCAATCTGCGGCGCCGTCACCTCCGGTACCTAGCCATTCAGTCTACCAGCCGTCAGCCACATCACCATGGCATCAGTGTATAGTGACGTTACAGCGTCATAGCATCGCCATGGTATTACGGTACTATAGCCGAGAACGGTGGGCGCAGGCGCGCCGCGAGGGCCGGCTGATCCCTCGGCGATCCAGGGGTGGTCGGGGGGGGAGTCACACGGGGGGAGTGAAGGTCCGCTCCGCCAACGGGGCTGTCATTGGACCTACCTTGGTCAGACGGGGGTCCAGGAGTCCCTCTGATCCTGAACTGAACAGTCGGCAGACCTATCAGTATACCCGACTCGGGCCGGCAGTTGGTGACGGTGTGAGCAGAGCCGGATAGAGGCCAGTCCGCAGCACTGTGGACCGTCTCTCACTGTCCTCACACACTGGTCGGACAGTGAGCCGGACAGAGGCCAGTCCTCACACACTGTGGGCTGTCTCTCACTGTCCTCACACACTGGTCGGACAGTGAGCCGGACAGAGGCCAGTCCGCAGCACTGTGGACCGTCTCTCACTGTCCTCACACACTGGTCGGACAGTGAGCCGGACAGAGGCCAGTCCGCAGCACTGTGGACCGTCTCTCACTGTCCTCACACACTGGTCGGACAGTGAGCCGGACAGAGGCCAGTCCGCAGCACTGTGGACCGTCTCTCACTGTCCTCACACACTGGTCGGACAGTGAGCCGGACAGAGGCCAGTCCGCAGCACTGTGGACCGTCTCTCACTGTCCTCACACACTGGTCGGACAGTGAGCCGGACAGAGGCCAGTCCGCAGCACTGTGGACCGTCTCTCACTGTCCTCACACACTGGTCGTCCTGCCCAGTACCGTCTGTGCTGTGGTTCCCAGGCCGATAGGTCTGGCTCGTTGGCTGCGTTGTCTGGTCGCGCGCCGGGTGACAGTGAGAGTGGCCGTCCGGACCGGCCCTCGGTACGTGTTGCTGACGCCACGCGACACTCCCCGTGCTGGCCACTCTCCGGCGCTCGGCCCACTGACCACTGGCACCGGCCAGCCGGGCGGCCGTCACCGCGGCCGGCGCCGGATCAGCCTCCCCTCCCCCGGTCACGAGCGGGCCGCAATCCTCTGCCGCCGCTCTCCTCTCGGTGCGGGCCCGGCGGCGGTCACCGCGCCCCGCCCAGCCACCCACTCAGTCACCCAGTCAATGGCTCAGTCACCCAGTCAGTCACTCAGCCAGTCACCCCGACCAGACACCCATCCCGGCGGCCACGCCACTCAGTCAATCACCCAGCCAGTCGCCCCGACCAGTCATCCCACCCGTCCACCATTCACTCAGTCCGCCGCCCACTCACCCCACTCAGACACTCGCCCAGTCAGCCCCCCTCAGTCAAACACCTGCAGTCACCCGTCCAGTTACTGACCACGTGGGCCGGTGAACGGTATCATAACGGCTACAGGCATACAGATATGCTGTTTAACCGCTCCAGTTGAGCCCAAATCAGCACACGTGGCCATCGGGAGCCCGGCCAGCCAACACAACACAATAGGGTCGGAGGAGGGTGTGACTCAGGCAGTGTTCGCGGCGAGCGGTTTACATCATCACCGTTAGGCAAGGACTCGTCTCACGGGCAGGTGGGGATGAATATTTCATTGACTGTTCGTGGATTATTTTCCCGCTTGGTAGACCGATACAGCGCTGGGCGACCGATCATGACCGATGCAGTCCGGTCAGTATAGACCGATTGACTCACTGCGTCACGGTCCAGAATGTCCTCGGCGCCGTCCTTCCGTACAAAAAAGTGCACGTTCGATTCGTCGGCACGCCAGCGCCATGCACGGGGGCGGGTGCTGGCGCGGCGCCGCCGGCGGCCGGTCCGACAGCTGGTCGACCTTGTGCCCGTCGCCGGAGCTCGTCGGCGCTGACGTCAAACGAGCACCACTCCAGCGCCGCGGGGGGCCGCCGGCTGCTCGTCAGGTCAGGGGTCACTGGCGTCTGGGTCGGCCCGCGCCGCGCCGACCACGCGCAGGCAGTCCCGACCCACTGGAGCTCACCGCTTCCGGCGCCGGCGTTCGCACGATCTATCGCCGCGTCGGTTACGACACGGCTCGTCGGGGACAGGTGGGGAGACTCGCGGCGGTCATGGACGGGGGGAGAGCACCGCGCGCTGGCCGGGGTGGGTCACCATAACCCGGCGGGACCGACGGCCGGTCGCCGATCACTGCCGGCGCCGCCTCCGCCGGGCCGGGGCGGGTCGGGTCGGCGGCACCGCGCGCCGCCAGCGTCGGTCGATGGTTGCATGCTAACCCACATTGTGTCTGCCCACACGGCGCAGCCAGCGGAGTCTGGAAAAGGCCGCCACGCGTCCGGTCGCCGTCGCTCGGTCGGCGACTCGGAGCCGAGCTGGCGTGCCCGCGGCCGCGGGATGCTGGCGTAAAACACCTAACAAGTACAATCACGACAGTCTGGCATGTTTGTCGGCATGATGAGGAAAAGATCCACTCAGCTCAATGTAGAATGTCGATTACAGGGGTGTTCCAGAGAGACGTCACCTGAATTGAGCAACTTCAGCTAACCGTCCTACCACTCCGGACGCTACCAGGTTCAGACCGACGCCGGTCGGAAAACATGCTGGGCAGTCCACGGTCTCATTCGACGAACCGTGCGAAGACTCATAGGAGCGCAGGAATTCATTTCAAAATGCCAAGACCGATAATCTTGCATTACGGTTGGCATTCGATGCAAATCAAAGATACAAAATACCTATTTTATCGCTTTTATCATGAAGGGAGAAAACACGTCCATTGTGATAACGGTGCGTCCGAACTTCCAAGCATTTCCAGAATATTCCATTAATTGTTAGGTGCGCGGTAAAAGAGCGAATTCCAACCCTTGAAAAAAGAAAAAGGCATCGTTGAATCATACCTACCTGATTTAGCAACAAGACGCCTGTAGTGCACCGGTCATCGAGTCATTCGTTCTGAATGAGGACATGTGCCTTTCCCTTAGCACTTTCCTATGAACAATGTAGAATGTGTTCAGTGTTGGAGTGCATTTAAGTTTTAACGGACCGGTCGGGAATAGAAGGGGCCGTCTACACTCTACAGGCATTCACAAAATTAAACATGGCAACTTTCTCACCTTTGCAGATGAGGAAAGGTGCTTATGGTGCTGCTGGATCAGGTAGGCATCTGTGTCAAATGATGACACATGCCACGTGTGAATCAGACCACGGAATTCCATACGTGCAACAAATTCTCAGCGGATGACACCATTTTCACAGAGAGCCCGTGACATTTTCAGAACTGAGATCCGGTGATAAACATAACAGGAAATAGCGCTGTAATAATAACGGAAATAATCGGTGTTTCTGGTATGCCAGTGCTATTTCATGGCACACGCTCAGTATCCAAAGCCACTCTGGGTTTCTCCGCTAATTCGCACAATGCCGCCACAAAAGCTCGAGCTGAAAAGCCCACATTCCGTATCACCTAGACGGCTGGCACGCAACTCCAGCATATCCCATTCAAACGGACTACTGGGTAATGGGTTTCGCAGATCAACACACTGTCGGACAGCGTTCTCCATGGAATGGCGGTACCGGCAGCCGATTTCGTCGCGGCTGGTGCATGCCGGGCTGTTGCGCGACCTTGGCTCACTTTGGTCTCGGGCCGAGCGGTGTTATCACTGACCTCGTGAGTTAATATCCAACATTGCGGGTCGGCCGAGTGACCGCTCTCCTTCTGTCGACCGTAGGGTGACCTGGTCGCTGGTCAATGGTCATCATAAAGGACATGTGCGAAACAACATGACTGCCTGCTCACAGCATGCCTATAGGAAAGGAATCCAGTATACAAATATAGCAACACTGTAAATAATACGTATGTGCAATCAGTAAGCGAGGCATCTTCATTCCGTACATAATAGCCGTTTTCACGACGGATATCTGGTACACATTTGGTGTAAATTAGGTGCAGATTTGGTGACGATTTGGTCAAATTAGGTTCAGTGTATTGCTTAGTAGCTATAGGGTTGCACTAGTTGCTTATATACCTGCCTTGTCATATCATCAGACACTATTATCATCGATTAAAACACTGAAATAAATTCATTATATGAAGATATTTGTCAAAAGAAATTTGGTGCAAGTTTGGTGAGAATTAGGTGCATTCGCCAGATAGCCCGTCGTGAAAACGGCTATTGTCTAACAGTAAAACGCCTTTTAGGACGACAGACGAGCCAGCACGAGGGTGGGTTCTGCACGTGCGGAAGTCCGCGTGGGTACCCTAACTGACATGTGCCCAACAGCCGACACCCTACTAACTGGTTTCTAACGTTATACCAAATTTGAGCGCAATCGGCCCAGCCGTTTTCGCGATCTGGAAGCAAACCCTGCACCCATGCGCACACGCAGAAGCACCTACGTGGCACATAGAAATGAATTGTCCGACGGGTGCCTGTCTAAAATGCCGAGTTTCAACGCAATCGGTTCAGTAATTACCGAAACATTGTAAATTGTCACAAAAGACTGACGCCTCCTCATTTTGCACGTGGCCGTCGTGCCACGGGTTGTGCTCGACTCATGAGTTGAGTTGAGTCGACTCATGAGTTGAGTTGAGCCGACTCATGAATTGAGTCGGAAATTTAACTCAACTCTGACTCAAACGAGTCGAGTTTGAGTCCAGTGGATTACAATAGCTGAACTGTTGAGTCGGATTTGAGTCGAGTGGTAAGTACAAATCCGACTTAACAAACCGACTCAACACATGAGTCGAGCACAACCCCGAGTCGGCATGTGCAGTGGAGTCACCTATACGCATGAGGTATCCAATGCATAGTAAAAGGGATGAAGATATCCTACAAAAAAAAAAACGCAAGTGAATCTGTCCAGTAGGGGAGAGGCGGGAGAATTGGGACGCAGGAGAATAGGGACACGCCAATATTTAAAAAATGGGCAGCGTCCTTGCACGATTTTTGCCTTTACCTTTTGATTCGATGTGTCGTGCAACAATGGGAAGCCTCAGCAACCCTTTTGTGTCCGTCGGTTGGGCTGTGCTGTCTGAGCACCAAAAAACTTGTTTTTTCGAGTGTTATTCTGAGTTGTCTGTGTATTGCATATGCCAAACTATCTTTCTTTCAAGATGTTGCGATGCTAGCTAAACACCGTCTTTATGCGATTGCCAGATTGCATGAACACGCTCTGTAACTGACAAATGACCGAAAAATTGCGCGATTTGATATGGTGGTGGTGTGGGAGAATTGGGACACCAAATGGTGAAAATGGTAAAATGGTGCAAAAAGATGTGTATTTACCTTCATGTTTTGGACGGGTTTGCATCTGCGCCCCCTATCCACAAATACATCAAAGCGAAGACCAAGAAATCTGAAAATGTACATTTCATGGGAACATCGTGATCGTGAATGACAATCCCGGCCTTAACGAAGCAGATAGTGTGAATATAAGTTCCAACGTATCAATTGATTGCCTAGGCATAGACAGATCAAAAATTCGAGATAAAAATGTTGTCCCAATATCTCATTTTTATGTGTCCCAATTCAGCCTCGTGTCTGTCCCTTTTCTCCTGCGTGTGTCCCTATTCTCCCCAAAATAAGTGTTTTTGTTTTTTCCACACATAACCACACCACTGCATACGCTCGGTTTTTTATGATGGCATGCTGCAGAGAAATGGCCTATTTTATTGGTGCTGCACGAAGCAGCTTGGCAACAATACTTTTCAAATAATACCTATCTCAGTAAATATGGCTTGAGAATTAAGTCCCAATTCTCCCGCCTCTCCCCTATATAATGAGATATATGTAAAGCGGTAGGAACTTTTGCATAGATCCAAGATTTTTACTACAACTTGGAGATTTTTCTTTCGATATCCTTCAGCCAAAGCCGGCTTCTAAGGCTTACGCTGCCTACCCAGCACAATGGCATTAACACGCATAGCATATGCATTATGCAAGTATTAAGGAAAGATGTGCAGTGTGCACTGCATTAGGTGTTTCGGTTTTGCGGTCATGAAACACGCAATATATGTCATGAAGGCGCTTCGTTCACAACAGCCTGCAACAGCCACCTAACCGTGTATGCACAAAACACAGACATCAGTTAGGAAAGTCTGATCTGATGTCTGTCGTCTGATGGCGCGTGCGCGGGGTGGAACAATTTGTGCACACTCACGCGGCCGAGCGGTATTCGGCAGCGCGTACACTGTGCATACAACGCATTACATTTGCGTAGGTAATGCTTGATTGCTTAATGATTGCTTAATGAACAACGAACATCATGCGTCTGAGCTATGGTCGTTTTGACATTAATTAACCCGCGCCGTGCTGGTTAGCAGCGGCAAAACATCTTCAATTAAGGGGGGGGGGGGGCGCCAACTTTTGGTCCCATTCTTTCCATGCAAAGCCCATAGGGTTTATGTTAAAATGCCAAAATCAAAGGGGGGCACGGTGCCCCGGTGCCCTCCCCGTTCCGCCGCCTATGGTGCTGGTGGCCTGAGTTTTCCGGGGTGCTGGGGGTGGGGGCGTTTTCACTCCCCCGTCTAACTCGGCTTCTTGGCCACGTAGCGACACGCAGTAAGCGGCGATCGAAAGAGCGTCAAAAATAATGGCGGAAATATTTCGGTGTATTTTAAGATCAGGTCAAAGGTCAGGTCACAGCTCGGTCATCAAATGTCAAATTTTGTCTATTTCAACAATTTTCGAAACACCCAACGGCTAACTCGGGAACCAATAGAGCTACAGTGCCGCGGAAAAGCGCATTCGATAGCCCTTTTACAGACTTATCTGGATATTGTATATGACGCAGCTGGCCGAACTCTGTTGTACGTAGAGGGGAGGGCACTTCGAGCACCTCCTATAGACAAACGAAGTGTCAAAACTGATTTCCGTTTGTGGTAGGTCAAATGTCCAAGAATTATCAATCTAACAGTGTGCTGTTTATATGTTAAAATTCATATTATTTGCCCCCGCGGAGGCAAACTTTGTCATTCTGTATTAATCACCCTCTCCACTAATTTATTTTTAATCAACTAGAGTTGATTTCGGATCATTAATAAGCGCAAAAAAAATCCAGCACGCCTTTAGAGTATGCCATTAATTGGTTGTTTATACAAGGTTGATATCGTGACTGGTTAGTCTTCGAATCCAGCACGAACTCGCAGCTCAAAATTCCTTTCATTAAAGGTAGTGTGCCACCTTTGAAAGATTTCCCATTTTATTTTTCCTAGGATAAGAAGCTTCTGTTTTTACCTAATATCGCAAAAAAAAATCAAAAATGGGCCTGGAATAGGGCCTTTTTCGCCTAAAAGTTTTTCGGTTTTTAGATATGTATAACAACTGTAGTGGGCTCACCTGCAAACAGGCGTCGGGCAACAATCGCGAATGCGGCGCACTTGTGACAATAAGCAAAGGTCATTATAGTGTTACGACCATACGACGTACGGGAATGAGTTATCAGCTGTCTAATCGTAGACAACACAATGTCGAGCCTTAAACTGTAAGCCCGTATTGGTATTGTTCTTTTATTTGGCTGTCGAACATTATTTATGGTTTGAAATATGATTTTATGTAAAATAATTGATATGAAAAAGCCGTCTTATAAGTTATGACCCCATTTCACCACACGCAAGTGGCAGAAATGACAATGATCAGCTGACGCATTTTTCTTGGCCGAAGTCAGAGCGCGCGGCCCGACGCACCACGCGTATTTGGAAATTCCGACCTCGACGAGCATCAGAAGCCACCTAACAGGCGTGTTCGAAACCGCAGGAGATGATGATGAACGGGTTTATCGAAACTTGATTGGATGAGCATATCGGTAATAGCGATTTCAGTGTGTGCATTTATTGTTCATAGTGGTGTGAAATGTGGTTGGGGTACGACCGACAACCCGTCGGGGCGAATTTCGCACTGGGGTACTCAAAATTTGAAGAATTTAAGACGTTTCCATGAGTTTTGAAGGTATGGATAAGTTCTAAAAATCCGGTTCTCCTTATCTGGGCCATTAACTCCATACGGTCCAAGAAAGCTGGCACACTACCTTTAAAATACGGCGCCTTGTAGACTCCTATTAAACCATTCGCAACATTTACGATATTCAGCCGATATCTTTGCCGCCAAAGCACGCAAACTCGCAAACGGTTCGGCCTTGAACTGTGCCGAAGGACCGGTCGGCACCACGACAGGAGTACGGAGCGAGTAGTGTGACCTCCAGAGGTCACCAAACAAGCGCGGATTATCCGGCGGTGAGCCGTCGGGCCGGCGCGGCGGTCCGGGTCGACCGGTCCGGACGGCGGCACCGACTCCCAGTGATGCACGCGTCCTTTCACGACGCTGCCAGCCGCCAGCCCGCCCATCTGTTCCCGTCAGTCGCTCTGAATGCTGCCGCCGGTATAGAGGGGTCAGGGTCCAGGCTCGTTTGCCCTCCACTGCCGCCTCTCCATGCGCGACGTGAGGACAGGTTCCGGGCGAACGGCTGCCTCGAAAAATACCTACTCCGTCCTGAGTCTTCTTGACACAATTCCGTAACACAAATACGCGCTCGTCGGGGGAGGCGCAGCAGGCTGTGACCGGATCGGATTTGCGTCGTATCCTACCTATAACGCCCCTGCCGCTTCGCCGCACGGGTAAACTGGCGGGCGGACCTGAGACATACGATCCCGTCCTTTACTGCTCGTGCTATAAGTGCTGTAACACAGGGCAGAAAGGTGCGCACTGTACGTGCAGCTAACCTGGAATATTTGCATGTCGAAAATATAAAATAATAAATAAATCGTATCTTAACAGATATATAAGATGCTTTTATTACCGGCAGGGGCGGAGCTTTCTATACAGTTGGTAGGGCGGCTGCCCAGTGGCGCGGGAACTTCTTCCAGACTGGGGGGGGGGGGGGGGCTGAACCATAATAGAATTCAACCTAGGGTACCCCCAAATCTAGTTTCTCACCGGTTTTAGGCCACTTATTTTTCAGACCTTGGCCTTTTCAACAAAAAAAAAAACACACGAAAATATTTTCAAAAAGTGAGGTATTCCGTCTCCGCTGAGTGAAGAAACTACCGTTTTGGCAACCTGGAGTAAAGGTTTTAATCTGCCAAATGAGTTGCCGACCCAGTGAAATAGGTGGATTTTTCACTTACATGCTTCCTTTGTGACCCACAACCCCTAATTTGGGGAGGACAAGCTGCCCAACGGTTCCTGGCCTCATGAAACGGTGTGGGGCACCGCCCCCGCCGCAGAGTTGTGGGGGCAAGCTTCCCCCACTGCCCCCTCCCCCGGTTCCCACGCCTATGTATGAATCTATGAAATTATGTTGGTAGATTTCCGATTTCGATTCCTCCAGCTGGGGGGACTCAAATACATTACGAGCCCCCCCCAGCCGAAAAGCTGGGGGGGGGGGGCTCAGCCCCCGCTAGCCCCCCCCCCCGGTTCCCGCGCCACTGCGGCTGCCCCACCAACTTGGTATTTTGTCCCATCAATATGCGCTTTGTCCCACCAACTATAGCTGATTTCTAAGACCTTGTTGCTTTGAAAATTAATCTTTTCCGCATTGAAGAGCTTTGGAATGTCTGTTTAATGCAAAATATTATTCTGTAATGATTGGAATTGATTCAGTGTTTTTTTTTTTGCTCCGCCAGCCTAAAGCCAGTCTGGAGCCGGGGGTCATTACATCTGGCAATTTTGGCCAAGAACAAAGTTTTACGTTAAGCCGGTTTATGTGAACCCGGAAGCAATAGCAACGTGGGAGCCTATCCTTAGTGTGTGTGAGCAAATCTAATGGGGGAACTTACTTTTGCCGAAGTGCCGAAAAAGCCGGAACAAAACACAGATGAAGAAACGGTAACATTTATTTACATCACATATTCATACACTTGTGTAAGGTGTCAGTGCCTAATTAGCGACCCTTTCCGATTTGCGACCTACCTCCCTACAGAAAAACTGGCAGGAGAAAACGGGGTAAAAACATCGTCAAAAGGTCAGCCATACTTTGGTTATCAAATTGAATTATTTTCCGGTCGTCGATGTTTCTGGTGGGACGTTTCAGGTGACTTTAAATAAAATGACGAGTTTCTTATCCAAAACGTGTGTGTTTGGGCCCTCTCTGATGAAAAGCGAGGCACATTAGGATGATGCACCTTTTTTATTCTGAATCGACATTCCTTTTTCTATTGATTGCCGTTTTCCCATAGTGAATCGCTCAACTGTGCACAGCATGGCGGTTAAAAATGTGTCGCAACTCATATTTCCTATTTGCGCCTGACATGGTCGCAAATAGCTCAAGAAGGGAAAGAAAGGGGAAAAGAGAGAATGAAAATGAGGTGTTGCTGAAGCTTGCAATGTGTGGCAGGGGATGCCAAATGTCGTCACCGACTGCAGGGGTGCCGAATTCAGCGCGGACCTCGAATATCATACGAGATAGCCCGCAAAATTTGGTTTTCCGCCTTCTTTTCGCCTTCGGTGCATCACGTGATCAGTTTCTACTTACGTAAATGTGTTGGATAAACGTGCATGTTCGAGTGATTGAGTGCTTTGCGTATAGGTTACCTTTTCAGATCATATTTCATCTTTTCAGGCGTCGCATTTTTTTGCCATTTTTAATATGGGGAAACCCATAGACTTATTAGCGACCCTCCCCGGTCGCTAATCGGGAAGAGTTCCCTATTAGCGTTTTTTGCAATGGTTTGCCAAAATGCTCACTACAAATAAGTTAGTGAATATTGGGGCAGAAAATGACTATATTTTAATAGAAAAATGAACGATCTCTCCGAAAATCAAGCCAGTAATACAGTGGCACCCACAGAGCGTGAGCAATGACGGTTCAAATTAGGGGGTCGCTAATTAGGCACCTTACCCTACTAATCAAAAATAAATCAAACTATTTATCAAATACTACAAAGTACATATAAGCCATGTAGTATGATGGCTTACTTTTATCCGTTTTTCAGCTTGTCGACACTCCGGAAATGCGAAATAAATGCCTGATCCTATACAAATAGCTCTAGACCTTTTAGATTTTTGAAGTTTGAACTATCAAGTCCTTTGTAAACGAACGGATTAATAACATGTGTTATTAACCCTAGAACGCCTAGGGGGGGGGGGGGTTGTATCACCCCCCCCCCCCTGAGGTTTTTTCGAAGTGCACGCTAAACGGCTTGTCGTAGCGGGCTGAAATTTTCAATACCCTCTGGGGCAGCCTTTGCGCATCTTTTGCCGAAAAAATGATCGGGTCATGTCAGGTCACGGAGTTATGACGTCATAAGAGGTACAGCCTCCGGCCGACAGTTACCAAACGTGTGCGCCGAATCCCTAGGTTTTCTGCCGGTGATACCCACATTGTTTGATGGATCATGATGAAACTTCCCATGCATGTTGGGGCAAGCATTGGCTATCGTGTGGTGCAAGAAAATTGACCGGGTCAGGTCAGGTCACGGAGTTATGACGTCATAAGAGGTACAGCCTCCGGCCGGATTTTCACGAAGTGTGTACCGAGTCCCGAGGTTTTCTGCTGATGCTATCCACATTGCAGTGGATATCCACATATCTTTTCTGAGTCGTTACCTACAGTATTTATAGCGGAGCAGTGGTCAACAGCCGACGAATCGGGACAAACACCGGAGGGTGATGTGACACCATATCACTCATCAGCAATAGGCCTCTTACTTTTATAGGGTAAATACACCAAAAACACCATATATGATGCAGAATTGAGTGGGGAATACGTTGTTGAAGGTTTGAAGTTAATATCTCTCACCGTTTTGCCGCAATCGTTGCGCAAAGTTGAAAAAGTTTGATTTTTTCGGAAAATTTGACCTTTGACCGGTCATAAGTAGGTCAAATGTTGACCTAGGACCAAAAATATACCACCAATCGCGAGATCTCGTTGAGAGCAATCCGTTGGTTTTTTCCGCTAAGCTCTACGACCTTCCGTTTCGAAACGCCAGGGGGGGTCGTAACAACCCCCCCCCCGGTCGTTCGTGTTATGAGAAATGGCCTGGTCGTGCGAGGGTTAACCCTCGGAAAAATAGACTTTCGGAAAAATAGACTTTTTCAACTTTCGGCGGCGATTGCGGCAAAACGGTGGGAGATATCGACTTGAAACCTTCACTATCGTGTTCCTTGATCAATTCTCTATCGTTTGGTATGTATTTCGTTTCCCTAGCTCTAAAAATGGCGCGTTGGGAGCGCCGGAAGTCGGCAAGGTCACAGTCGGCGGCAGAAATTCGAAAAATCAAAATTTAAATTTTTGAAATCTAATTGTATTTTTGGATTTGGGAGGTCCATTTGCTCCCTATAGAAGCTAATATTGCTGCATATTCCCATTGAGGTGACAAGAATTAGCAAAATAGTGGTTCGGGCGCTTTTCAGGGGGGGGGGTTGATACAACCCCCCCCCCTAGGCGTTCTAGGGTTAACATGTTGTAGGCTGTAGCAGTGACATAATAGGTACCTATGCAAACTCGTACCACCTAACTTACTTACTTATTTAATTAGTTACTTATTTCTAAGTGTGATGACTGTCGTTCGTCTTCAATTGGTGATCCTAATTCCTATCCAAAGTGTAGGTATATATTGTAAATGATCCTACACATTTCTGGAGGTAATGGCCTCGGCACAGACATCACAAGCACGCAGTGTGCGTGCAGCTTACGATGGGTTGTCATGCTGACAGGCGAACAAGTTACATGCACTGTTCTAGATGTGAATGCGTAATTGCAACATTGATCGTTAGGCCTGTTACTGAGCAATGAAATGTGAAACAACAAATGTTCTCTGCTGAATAAGGAGCCACAAACTTATCTTCAGTTCCAATTTTCACAAAGTGTCACGTCAGCGTCTGTAACAGGACATGTTCTTACGATTGCTAGTTTCACACCCATAATGCTTATTAGCACCGGTGAATTGCAGATGCAAATTCTTTGTTTGAAGCTATGTCATCTCGGTGCTGACTGTGACTACGGGTGGCTGCAGTTGCTAAATTTAGTCACGAATCAACAAAAAACTATACATAGGTATAAGCCAGGGCCTCGTCTAACATGTTAACTGGGGGGGCAATTGTCTCCCCAGTCGAGCGGATTGCCCCCCCAGTGGCCAACATTTGCCCCCCCAGTCAACACGTGAACTCTCACAAAAGTACCTCATCTGCAATACGTTTTTGCCAGGAGTCTTACTTGGATTTAACGAGAAATATAAAATAATTTGTTCAATAACTGTTCATGGCTACGGGAAAAGCCAGAGGTTTGTGATTTTCAGAGCTGAGAGCGCCAAGTAGCAAATTGTCAATTAGCAGCTGGCCAGTGACCCAACTCGTGTGTGCCTCCCCCCCCACACACACACACTCAATCAAACGCCCAACACGGATACGTATGTTTATCATTGTCTGGTGAGGGGGTAACACAATGTTAACCCGCGCCGGGCCGGTGCTCCGCTACTTCCGCGCCGGGCCGGGGGTGTCTGAACACCCCCCCCCCCGTCTAACTCCGCTCCTGGGTCACGTAGCGACACGCGGTAAGCGGCATTCGAAAGAACGTCAAAAATAATGACGGAAACACTTCAGTCATTTTTTAGGTCAGGTCAAAGGTCATATCGCCAGAGGTCATCAAAAGTCAAAATTTGTACATTTAAAAAAAAAAATGGAAACTGCCAACGGCTAACTCTGGAACCGATAGAGTTACAGCGCCGCTGAAAAGCCCATTCGAAAGCTCTTTTAACGCTCTTTCGCCGGTGTGTCCTCAGATTTGACATCAGGTCAACGGTTTAGCCTCCAGAAAAACGCTTTTCTGCAAAAACTTTTGACTCAAGGAAGTGACATTTATTTTGCCAGCATCGTGTTCCTCTTGTCGAGACGCGTCGAATTAACTATAATTTGACGTTGAAAGGTCATTTTGAAAAATTGACCTCAGGTCAAGGTCATGACCTGACTGGAAAAGGTCATGTTGCATATCAGTCGATCCGTATCGTGAAGCTGAACACATCTGCGGTGTTTTCATCGCTCTAGCATGTCTCTATCAAAAGTTATTGTCAAAAAACTAATGGGACCTTTTATGACCTGATATGACCTCAGGGTCATAAGGACAGGTCACGGGTGCCATTTTTCGGTTCAGCTTGTCGAGTTTACCTGTAACACAATGCTTGAGAGTGTTTGGAATGGCATTCGTCCAAAAAGGCGCCCTTCAATTTTATCCTATTAACTAATAATGGAGAGGTCGCAAAATTGACCTGACGTTAGGTCACCGATATCAAAATTCCGAGAGATCCATTTTTTATATACCTACTGTAACTCTCATTAATTGCTGAAAGTTTTAAGGTGATCGTTTGGTCGGTGCAGCTGTGACGCGGATTCTAACTTTTTCTGAGGTGAGGTCACTTGACGAAAACCGCAGGGTAACCCCCTTACAAAATCCCCCGGCCCGGCGCGGGATGAAAAATAAATTTAAAAAGAAATTTGTTAAAAAATCATGGTCTCAGGGCTGTGACGAAAAACAAGAAGCCTAAATCCGGTGAGAAAACAGGATTTGGGGGTACCCTAGGTTTGGCTCTTTCAGTCTCTGCCCCCCCAGTGAAAATTCCTTAGACGAGGCCCTGGTATAAGCTCTTGTAACTACGTGACCGATATAACATCGAATACCCGAGTTCATACCTACTGGCTACTTATCATGCTTGATGGCCAGGGCATTTCGGTTTCATAATTTTTAACCAATTTTCATGGCAACTTAACCCGCGCCCCGCTGGGCTATTCAGCCATACGCGCCCTGCTGGGGGGGGGGGGGCAGATTCTGCCCCCCTGTCTAACTTCCGAACCGATGGTCGTAGAAAGACGGGGAAAACGGCAATCGAAAGCTCTCGACAATGCGGATCTAAAGAGCCCAAATCTTTTTGCTTAAGTAGGTCAGAGGTCAGGTCAAGGTCAGGTCAAGGGTACAAAATGCAAGTTTCTACAGTATCGGACTTGCACCGTAGTTGCCGAAGAATGGACTGAGACTGATTGCCCAAAACGTGTTCTTAGACTACCAAGACAATATTCGTTGCAAAAAATGTCATTCAAAGGTCAAGGTCAAGGTCAGGTCAGGTCAGGTCAGGTCACCAAAAACAAAATATAGAAAAGGGCATGTGCGACACATGTTTTATGGGTCATTTTACTCATATAATTCAATAGGCACACTCAATAAGTGATATGGACCACCTCTGGATGAATTTCAGGTCGAGGTCAGGTCAAGGTCAGGTCAAGTGAGGTCAAATTTTGAAGTTGGTTGTTGAGGCCTAAAAAGGTGTCTATCTGATGCAGTTTTTCACGGCGAATCGAATGGTGCTATTTTTGTTTCCGTACGAGGTCTAGAACTTCCAAAAGAATCATTTTTCAAAATTTTTGTGTGTCGTGACGTCATAAAATTTTGAATAACTCCCACATTTTTGAACCGATTCTTCTAAAAATTGGTATGTAGGTGCACATAGACCACTTCTCTGACATATATTCCGGTTTTTTCGATACCCTCAAAATTTTGGATTTTATAATTATTTTCCCAAAAAAGTCAGTTTTTTTTTAAAACAATTTGGGCCAAAATCCAGAATTTTCAAAAAACCGAGATAGCCATTTGATAGACACAGTAGAATCACGCATAACCTTTTTGTTACGTCTTGATTCCTTTAAAATGGAAGATTTTAGCGGCGTTTGAAATTTTGCCGTTTTGGAGGCGAAAATGGCGAACATGACGTCACTAAAACGTCAATTTCTCAAAAAATTCCGACAGATTTCGCTCAAATTTTCAGGGATCGTGTCAAATTGATGTATGATAAGGTACTGAAAGTTTCACGTCGCTGGCGTAACGCGTTTAGAAGCTATTAGCGAAAAACGGGAGGGGCAGATTCTGCCCCCCCCCCAAGCGGGGCGCGGGTTAAGGTACTCGTTTTCATAGTTTTTCATAGTTTTTAACTAATTTTTATGGGATTTTTATATATTTATGGATGCTTTGTGGACGCACGCCATTTTCACGGATCACTTGTTTGTGAAACTAAGTGCCAGTAGTATGGTACTGGCTCCTCGAAATCCATATATTTTGATTGGAGAATTTGCAGCACATCACGGAGATTATAGTGGATGGATATCAACAGCCCGTTTCCTGATCACTTGTCAGTTAAAGTCACAACGCAAATAGCGGGAGTGTGCTAGACCGACCAGTCGTAATTGGGATCCACACTCAGAGGATGCAGACTATAGGCCTAACGACGCTGCCCACTATAGGCAATGCAGCCGGACCAGAGCTGCGTAAAGAGTGCAAGCTGGTGCGCCGACTACTTACTCATTAAAAAAGCAACGAGTTACTCACTAATCCTCACTTTGAGGTATGTATCGGAAAAACTGGTCACACAGGACGGTAGGGGTCAATGAGCTGCCAGCGCGCACTCTATTGGACGACCGGGCACCGCGCGGAACGCTGCACCCATCGTCACCGTGTCGTCACAATATAGTCACTGGCCGCAGAAATCCGAACACTTCGCTCATACCTCCTATGCATATAGTAGCCAACATTCCTCACACACATCCGTTCATCATGAGATCACTTAGCGCCGCTTGGATGTTTGACAAAGGACGGCAGGCCTGAACAACCTAACATACCTAAATTAATCTCTAACAGGCGATTCGACCAAGCCAGAAAATCGTTTTCTGCCTACACTACAACGAGCACCATCAGTATGCGTATCCAACCCGACCCGACTTACATTTCATGAACAATGAATACTACCAAACCCGCAAGTCTGAATAATATTATGGTACAGACCGTGGGAATATCCACATATAACAATACAAAAACTATGTTTGCTTTCGCTCTCACAATTCCTTTCTGAAGAGCACATTGTGTCCACACGAAAAGAGGGTAAATGCGAATGAAAGTCATTATCTGCTAAAACACAGTCCGCTAAAATATATTACCACGAATGAATCCCCGTGAACGACTCACCATCCCAGGATTGAAGGTAGGTACTTCATAGAACGACTTCCTATAAAGCTGCGCTGTCTAGTTGGATTGCGTCACAGTTCATGGCAAAAGGCATGCAATTTTACTTCGGGCGGTTTATATGCCTACGGATATCTACAGCATCTGATAAGCAATGCATCCACCATCTTGACGCTTGAAAGGCGGTCGACCCCTCCTACAAATTAACGTCAATTCAGCCAAGTTCAAGAATCCTTATCTTAGCAACGCTAACGTAAGGCGTATCAATCTAACGTAAGTTCCATTCGACGCAGATTGAGAAGCCAACTGGCAGCTCCCTGATGTCACGCCTGCTGCAGCACAGTCACACATGGTCCCCGTTGCCAGCGGCGGACGCCCGCTATCGCCGGACGGGGACGCCGTGACACCGTCAGCAGCCCGCTGTAAGAGCTGCTTCTCGCCGGGTCAGGAGTCGGGCGGCGACCTTGGCCGTCAGACGGAGACCTGTTTACCGGGCCATTCATTCTCCCCGCGGACCACTTTCGCCGGGTGTCGCTGCTTTGCGCCGGGAATGCCAAATATTGGCAAAGTGCCGTGTTGTCGCTGGCCCATTGGGTCATTTTCCTAGTGGGAGGATTGTCACTGTTTGTTGAATTGAATACATTCAGTTTTTCGCACAACGTGAAGCGGAGTGTTTGATGAATCGTCGATTAAAATCAGTCCACATCTGACAACTTTTTACCCTTGGGCATCGTTTTTTTTTTCTTAGTCACGCACAACAATCACGAGTATGGCTCACCGAAATCGCGACGTCATGTGGGATCGACTCCTTGATTCTTCATGCTTCCTGTAGTTGGGAGATAATCATTGACTCAAAGTCATCAGCCTACTAATCCTCCGTCGAATGTGCGCTTTACGTTTGACACGACCTGTGCTGCCCGTATTATTTTTACCTGACCTGTCAGAGAAAATACTAAGGCTATTTCCAATAATATCACATCACAAACATCAGCCTGCCACTATATACCTTGATCAGTGACCAAAACGCATCTATAGACGGGCAGTCGGTAAAAACTATAGGTACCAGGCTGGTTGACTGGCGTGCCAGTATGCACCCGCTGGCCGCTAGTCCTGATAAGTACCGAATGCAGAAAAAAAGTGCATTCGCCACGATTGATGGCGGGTAGGGCCTCAGTAACCTCGAGTGAGGAGTGACAAAGCATGGCAATGCAGCCGTGCAGCAAAAGTTTGAAGAGTTGGGACTTTCCTCCTTCCGTTCGTCAAAGGCGGCAGCGTGGTGGTAGCAGATAGGTTAAGGTGGCAGCGCATTACGTAGATGGGAAATTCCACGGAAATTCCAGCCGAAAAGAGTGCTCTGGAGCTCCACTTTGCCCCATTGCTTGATTTGTAGAAAATCATTTCGTGCTTAGAATGCTAGTTTTTCTCCCTTTCTCATCGGTGTCATTCCTCAGCCCCCATCATGACGTCCGTCCAAAACTAACCTAACTGGTGACTCTATCCTATCTAGCCTCAGCTCCCCTACCTATATTTTTAACACTTCCTGCGTGTGTATTTCGACTGTGAAGAGAAAAGTGAAGAAGGCATTAAGAAAATGTCGATCTTTACAAACGTCGCGATGTCAGCGAGCGGCATTTCACTCTAAACTCGCTACCTGTTTCGTTCAGTTGGTCGCGCTTCTCAAAGACAGGAACGTCAGCAAAGGAAACATCCAGACGTCCCATGGAAGAAGTAAAGGAGCACCGAGCACAACCCTAACGAGTAACGACAGTCCTGCACTATCTTGCAATGCACTCAGACGGATGACAAATTACGCGGCCGAGAACACCGCGCTGGGAGTCGGAATGGCTGTGAATGTGCGGAGTGTGTCCCGGTGGCGTGTTTTTGGCGGCGGGTGGGTGCGGAATGCGAAGTCCGCCGCAGTGCAGGTGGTACCGGCTGGGACGGGACGGGCGGCGAGCCTGTCAGACGGAGCGGCGGGCGGCGCGCACCTCTGGCGGCAGACACCGGGGTCGCTGCTGAGTCAGCGCAGGTCACGACCCCGCGCGCCAGCCGCCGACGGCCGACAGATGATCTCACCGATGACGCGGCCGAACGCACCCCTGCAAACGGCGGACCGCAGCCGCGAGGGATAATCGCCGAGAACAAACCAGCCGCGCATACCTATACGAAATTTAACCCTTCAAATGTCTTGAAAAACTTAGGGGAGAGTGGGGCAATGGCGACACCATAAGCATTTTGCTCAATAGCTTAGCTATTTGAAGCTATTTTATGGTGATTTTGACTGTGGTTATAGCCAAAGGAATAGGCTTTCAGATAACACCCAGTTTTAGCATCTCGGATCACTGATGACAGATTCAGAGCCTACGCAAAAATGTGGTGAAAAATGGAGGTGCAAAAAAGCGAGGGGTAATGCCGGACACTAAGTGCAATAGCACAAAAAGTCGAAATATCGTCACTGGTATTCATCCTTAAACCGTTCTTTCGATGGAAATTTAAGCGAGAATTAAGAAACGACAACTGTATTCAGCAGTTAACAGTGCACTGCACTGCAACACAACACTGCACTCGCTGCAACACAACAGCGCGGCGCCAACAGAGCAGCAAACTATAGTTCGTTTTTCTTAAGTTTGCCCCTCACTGTAAACGTCTTTTTGAACACAGCACGAGAATTGCTAGCTGAATTACTGAGAAAACTGGTTGACGCACATTGTATTGGAGATATGAATAATATTTTCAAAATAAGTTTTGAACACCGACGATGTAACGTTAATGTTAAACCGACGCCGTGCAATTTATTAATTAGTTCAGACATAATTCCTGAGAAGTCGTCTATCACTGTGGAGCTGTAGGTATGGGTAACTACGAGCTATGAGTCTGTGAAATAGTAAACAAATTTGATCAAATTGATCGTCTGTGAAATCTGGTGAAATCAATGTGCGCCAACCAGTTTTCTCAGTAATTCAGCTAGCAATTCTCGTGCTGTGTTCAAAAAGACGTTTACAGTGAGGGGCAAACTTAAGAAAAACGAACTATAACACAACCGTAAACAGCAAGCAAACTAACACAGCCGTAAACACAGCAACCCGAAACGTTGAGCTTTAACGACAGAAGTCGCAAACAAAACCGCGTGGAGTCATTCCGGACACGTGTCCGGTATTACCCCGAGGTCACCTTTATTTTAAGAAAGCAGGCAGCAGTCAAAGGCATTGCGTCGCAAACGCGTCACAACCAGCAGTCGCCTAAGAAAAGCTTAATTGAAGGTCATTGCAAAGCAGCACTTCTGAAAATGCGTTAACACATTTCACAGTCAGCAAATAGATGCAACAAAAATTAAAAATCAGATGCGAAAAACACATTTAACGCTATAAAAATGAAAATAATGAAGCTACCGTGACAAACTTGCACCACGTGCTAGAATGGCGCTCAACTGAAATGTAAACAACATCAGCTGATTACTGATGGACAAAGTACTCACTAGAGATGGGTGGCCGGCATTACCCACCGTCCGCCATTGCCCCGCTCTCCCCTACTACGCAGAATTTCAGATAAAAAGCCAGCAAATGAGCTTAAGATGGATGTTGCTAGTTACTACAGCGAAACCCCCTCATTTTTTACCCAGCCCTAATCACTTTTTCACCGCTCACCGCCGTAAGACAAACGTCCGGCGTCTACCCGTATCATGGACGAGAGTTATACGATGCATTTCTCATCCATGTCTGTGTTCTCTTCTGTCCAGCGGCGGATTCAAAGGCGATGATGGGTCGTGACCTTCACCCTGGCCGCGGCGGAGGATCGCCGCGACCCTGACTCCGGCGCCGGTTCCTGGTCAGCTTCGCCCCACGGCAGACTGATAAATGGGACAGATTATCGCCAACGAAAGGGAGAGCCAGGCACGGCCATGGGGCGGGTCGGCGGAATGCGACGTGATACACCATGGGCTGCTGACTAACAGGACTGTTAACGACGACTGAACACCGCGCATCTAGTGTGTGGGTGTCCGCATGCAAACAAGGAACATGGCGAGCGAGAATTTGGTTCTTATTCTGTTAGCAGCCAACCAGTATGAAATAAGGGTGATCAGGATGAAAGAGGCCCCGGCTAAGAAAAAGTCGGTTTGACATAGGGGTTTATTTTGCCTGTAAGACAACGACGTGACAGTTTCTATTTGCTGAGAGATTCAACTGAAAGTTCCGAAACTCTCCGTCTGCAGGTGAAGAATTATCATGACGAACCAGCTTCAAGGCAAAGCTGGATCTCAAGCCAGTTTTAGAAGAAGTTATTCACTGATGAAATCCGAATTCGGTATAAGAAGCCAATTTCTTTATGATGCTCCTACGATCATGAATGATAATTGGATGGATAGGACACTGGGTATTTCTCATCCATGGTTATGAAACAATTAGCAGCGAAACGTGCAGGAAACTGGAATTTGGAAACGGAACGCATTGGAAGAAAAAATGGAAGAAATAAATGGAAACTAAGAACAGGAGCAGCCGCATCTATTCGCCAAAGCTCGCCAACATGAGCCGGAACGAGAACCTGAGGTGCGACAAATATGCATGTCGCATCCTATCCGGCTGGCGCTGTGCCGTGCCGATTAGCGCTGTGTTGCACGCCGGCGGCGGGCCGTGGCCGCGTGCCGGGCCGAGAGTCAGGCGATGGCCGGACCGGCCGATCGGGCAGCAGATACAGCGCGGCAGGTGAGGGCGCCCGTGTTCAGCGCGCGGCTATCGCTAGCCGGACCGCGTAACGGTGCGCTCCCGAAACGCCACCGATGGCCCCCGGCCTGGTGGCCACCGAACGGCCAGCGACGCACCAAACGGCCAGTGACGCACCGAACGGACAGCGACGCACCGAACGGCCAGCGACGCACCGAACGGCCAGTGACGCACCGAACGGCCAGCGACGCACCGAACGGCCAGCGACGCACCGAACGGCCAGCGACGCACCGAACGGCCAGTGACGCACCCAAAGGCCAACGACGCACCGAACGGCCAGTGACGCACCCAACGGCCAACGACGCACCGAACGGCCAGCGACGCACCGAACGGCCAGCGACGCACCGAACGGCCAGCGACGCACCGAACGGCCAGTGACGCACCGAACGGCCAGCGACGCACCGAACGGCCAGCGACGCACCGAACGGCCAGCGACGCACCGAACGGCCAGTGACGCACCCAACGGCCAACGACGCACCGAACGGCCAGTGACGCACCCAACGGCCAACGACGCACCGAACGGCCAGCGACGCACCGAACGGCCAGCGACGCACCGAACGGCCAGCGACGCACCGAACGGCCAGCGACGCACCGAACGGCCAGCGACGCACCGAACGGCCAGCGACGCACCGAACGGCCAGCGACGCACCGAACGGCCAGTGACGCACCCAACGGCCAACGACGCACCGAACGGCCAGTGACGCACCCAACGGCCAACGACGCACCGAACGGCCAGCGACGCACCGAACGGCCAGCGACGCACCGTACGGCCAGCGACGCACCGAACGGCCAGCGACGCACCGAACGGCCAGCGACGCACCGAACGGCCAGCCAATGCCGGTCACCTGGGCCCGCATTGAGGCGCCCTGGACGGCTCCCACACCGACCCCCTATCGGAGGGACGACGAGTGGTCTCCAGCGTCACACCCGACAAAGGCGTCCACCATCGCCCGAGAAGTAATGACATCGCGAAAAATACCGCCGGAAACTAACGCTTCCTTATCGCCAGCCTCAAGGACATGAAGAAGCAAAAGTGGATAACCGATCTGAAGGCATGCCACACGACATACGACCGAGACAAATGCTGATAGGCACAAAAGCCTGGCTTAACGTCTCAATAAGCACGAATGTGTCGGACACAATCGAACACGATCTAGACATAGGTAAACAGGCGAAAACAATTTTTATTCGATGCATGCACGTCTGCATTCTGTGTCCGATTAATTAGGTATATAGCTACATTTGCGTGTGTTCAGTTCAGGATCGACCGCATCAGCCCGCACGCAATAGCAACTGTACTTGGTTCGCAGTGGTTACGGAGCGAGCGAAGCGAGCGTAGTCTTTCCTTAGATTAACGGAAATTTCTGAGTATGAGCGGCCGGCCGGCCGGCCGGCCGGCCGGCCGTGGTCACGCTTTTGCGAGGCTTATATCTCAGCAACCACTTGACCGATTTACACGCGGTAATTTTTGTAGGGTAGCTTCATTCCTTCTACCAAGTATTGGACTATTCCCGATGCATGTGGGTGACCCCTTATGCACGTGCCACGTGCAAAACGAAGAGGTGTCACTTTTGTAATTGTTGCAATATCTCGGTAACTACTTGGCCGATTGCGCTGAAAGTTGGCATGTAGGTAGGCACCCACTAGGCACTGCATATACATGTGCCAGAGTTGGGGTGCTGCTGCACGTGCGCACGTGCAGGGGTCGTTTCCAGATCTCGGGAACGGCTGGACCGATTGCGCTCAAATTTGGTACACGGTTAGGGACCGGTTAGTAGGGTGCCGTGCACAAGTCAGTTGGGACCCATTTTGCACGTGCGCACGTGCAGGGTGCCGCTTCCAGATCTCGAGAACGGCTGGGCCGATTGTGCCCAAATTTGGCACATCGCTAGAGACCAGTTAGTAGGGTGCCGTGCACAAGTCAGTTGGAGGTACCCCCTCGCAATTTCGCACGTGCAAGGCCCACCCTCTCGCTCGCTCCGTTAGTCGCCCCAAAAGGCGTTATACTGGTTGTTTATAATACTAAAACAGCTTAACATATTCCATGAACCTAAATCTATATGAAAACCTTTGAAGAAGCATCGTGATGCATTTTTTACAGGACAATACCAAACAATATAGGCTCACATACCTGCGTTGCATTATCTGTCAGGATTAGTAAACCGACGAGAAGGGAACTATGTCGTAGAAAGTGTTACCTATTCTCCACGTTTATTGCCCCTCGGTCATTCTACACGCTATCTAAGCTACAAGAGGTCCATTCCCGTGGCCCCTATATCACAGCAATCGTGGGTTCAAGTTTGAGGATGACGCAGAAATTATCAGATCATGGAACTGCAATCCCGACAGGAAACAAACAGGAAAAGCATGGAGGCAAGATCGATGTGACTATATTTCTGTTCATGCAAGTGTTAAATAATAAAGAAACGTTTTGTTGATTGTTTAGAAGGCCAGCAAGGTTTATGAACAAATTTACATAGGCACTCTTGTGAGCGGAGTAATAACACGCAGCCCAACTTCAAGTAATAAACGAGCATTCTGTCCTTTGTCCAATG
This sequence comes from Amphibalanus amphitrite, assembly GCF_019059575.1. Lineage (NCBI taxonomy): Eukaryota > Metazoa > Arthropoda > Thecostraca > Balanomorpha > Balanidae > Amphibalanus > Amphibalanus amphitrite. Next base: position 300,447 of record NW_024882341.1, on the reverse strand, counting down.
ATCAGCTGTCCTTTAGGATGAATAACGTACCACACAGCATTTCATTCAAGAGTGGCATCAACTCCCCATAGGTAAATTGTTTGCAACATATAAATATGCTTAGAAACAAAGGGAATCATAAACACCTCTTTTCATTCCTTCACAGCGCTGTGAGAAGAAACCCGTCAACTTATAGGACCACAGGGGTCGCTACTCACATGAAACAGAGCGCGGACCGCAGTTCACGTAACCCTAGAGTCAAATCTACCTAGGGAGTAGGGAAAGAGTACTGAGTCAATGAAACTTTCACTTCAATCACTCAGCCCAACATCCAAACACAGAAAAGGCGGGTATTCGAAGACTAACTGAAGATTTGACCTCGTGTCACTGTTATGAGCCGGTGTAGGATTGAGATGCGCGTCAATTGGTCAGGGAAACACTACCGACTTTATGTGCCTTATATTTTCTAAAAAAAAAAAAAAACAAGTTCCAGAGATCTTGAATACAGTGAGTTTCTTACAAGTAGCACGACTGCAAGCAAGCAGTCACGTATGGCACAACGGTACCGATCGGAAACTCGAGGGCCTCAGCACCCAGTGCGGCGACTTCCCATCAGAGCCTCTGGTGGCGGACACGGTAACTAAACGACGACTGGCAAGTTGACCACACGTGAGCCGCGCCCTCTATGGGCCTGAAACAACGCTAGCCGTAGGAGGGCTGACTTCAAACGATTGAGTGCTTAACTTCAAGAACAGAGAGTGGACGATTAGAGATACGGAAGTTGTAAAGTGACCTATGTAGGGGTTCTACATATGAACATTTTTCTGCATCCAGTGTCGCTCTATCGGAATATAGCTAGAGCACGTTTCTTAGGTCTATACAAACACCGCGTAGAAACACTCAAAAATCGACATTCAAAGTAAAGTATCCATTTCATTCCTCAACAGCTCCCTCCCAGTTATCTCCAGGTACTGAAATTCCCCACCCCCCAGCGTCATGAGTTACCTCAGCTCAACTTTCCGCCGGCGGGGGCACAGCCTCACCATTCCCGTGCCCACAGCCACTAACGAGCGCCCTCAGAATCGGTGGCAAAAAAGTGGCATCACTTGAATATGGCGACGGGGAAACATCCCGCGACACATATCACTAACGCGCCAGACGTTGCCCATGTTTAGTCAATGCCATTTGAGATCACCGGACTAAATAACTGAACGAATCACCACTGGGCCGTTTGATTCGCTGCCCGGTGTGAGCCAGCAGACCGGCTGGTAGCACCCCGCTCCAGTCCTTACCATGGCGGTCTGTCCTGTTTTCGGCACGAATGCCGAGATCAAAACGCGACAGAAGAACTCGAGCCACCATCGGGGATGGTGCGGTGGAGCCTCATCGACCAGCAGCCTGCGAAGACAGAAGGCACAACACCAGGTCAGTGGCGGACGAGACCGACTTAACGAGCGAGAGAAGCGATATCATGGACAGGCCACAGCACATTCTCAAATCTCCCGGCATTGTTTCCTTCTCCGAGCAGCCACAGATCAGGCTTCATAAACCACGGCTGGTACTGCCAGACCTCGGACCGAGCGCAATGAACCCGCCGCTGATACCGTTCACCCGCCGCTGATACACGGCGCACAGTCGACTCACCCGGCCACGGCGCCCCGGAGCCAGTCTGCTGCCGCTGCCTCTCTGTCGATCCGTTCCCGAGCCCCGCGGGCGCCGCTGCGGCCACCTCATGAGGCCCAGGACAAAAAGTCGGGCACGGTGCGCGTCGGCACGTCCATAGAGAGCGCCTTCAGCCGCAGGTTTCTGTCGTCGGTGAGCAGGACCACCTCGCGGGTCAGGTGCTGGCCTCCTGGACACAGAGGACGGCACGGGTCAGCGGGCGTCAAACACGATCTAGAGGGGTCATCTGTGCTGATCAGAGGTCAGCGGGGTCAAAGGCTGCCGACAAAGATGTCAGCAGGGTCATCTGACTAAGTTTTGACATGGTTTTCCGGCCGTAATATTTACTGCGATAACTAAAAAAGTAAGCCTCAATACACAACAAGCACGCATCTATAGACAACGTCTCCCAAACTCAATAAAATTAAGTTAAGATCAGCCTCGACCCTCGGGACCGGTGCGGCGGTGGGTGCCCCTTGCCGGACTCACCGTCGCTCTGCTGTTCGGCCACTCCCCGCTCCAGGTTACGGCAGCAGCTCAGGATACGGTCATCGTTGGTCGCCTGCGGAGGGAGACACAATCGTGATAAGAGGAGGAAGGTGGAAACGAGTCTGCGTCATCATGATAACTACGATATCGCAAGCCAACGCTAAGAGCAGGTTCCTACAGCAGGCCAAAAGCGACAACCATCGTAAGCAAACAATGCCACCCTGCATCAAATATCAATCTAAGTGATGAATCAGGTCTCGGCCACTCCCAGCTGTCAGCTAGCTCAGATCCCTGCAGCTCTCGTCCGGCCTGTCTAGTATGCTCTCTCCATTGGCACGCACCTGTTCGTCGTCGTCGTCCTCAGCGGTGAACACAGCCGAGCTGATGAGGTGTCCGCGACTGGTGACACAGCGCACGTGCGGCGCGCCGCGCTGCTGCACGAACGCCAGCGCGGCGCGCGCTGTGCGCCGCACCTGCTGCACGTGCTGCTCGGACTGGCCGGGCCGCGGCCGGCCGCCGCCGCCCGGCCGAGACAGGCCGTCCAGTTCGGCCAGCACTGCGGAGATAGGTGGACCATGCTGTGTCAACACTACGTTGGTTAACACTGGAAGCACTGCGGATATTACAGTTCGTGTTGGCCTCGAGTCCATGTTACTTTATGGAAAGACGATGAAATATCATTTTGCAGTTGAGCGCCAATCGAAATAATATTGGGTATAACAGAAACATAGCTTTTGAGTCGAGAATAGCGAAAAGACCGGCTGGACCTGCAGCACCGTTATCACATTTTCCATTGTGACTTCTGAACCAAGAGGGCTCGTTCAGTGTTCGCCCACCTCCTGCTCACCTGTGACGGGCACGGTGAGCGTGTAGGCGCCGTGCTCGGTGACCAGCCGCCGCAGCTGGTCCAGGTAGTCCACGTAACAGTTGGTGTCGGCCACCAGGTAGCGCGGCCGAACCTCCAGCGTCACACTGGCGTGCGCCGACGACACGATGGCCTGCACGCGCCGGCTGTGCTCCTCCTGGCGGCGCACGCGGCGCTCCAGCGCCAGCTTCTGCTGCTGCAGGCGCGCCAGCCGCGGCCGGCTCGCCAGGTCGGCCAGCGGCGGCAGCGGCTCGTCGGCCGACAGGCGGCGGCCCGCGCCCTCCTCCTCCTCTCCGGCGCTCCACTCGACCTCGACGTCGGGCGACTCGGGCCGACCGTCGTCCTCGGGGGCCGGCGCGTGCGACGACACCTGGCTGATGTAGCGGCACGCGCCGTCGGCCGTCTTCACCAGCCGCAGCGGCGCCGGCTCGGTGCCGCACAGAAACTCCTCGGTGACGAACAGCACGCAGCGCAGCCGGAGCAGGTCGCGCGCCCGATCCACGCTGCACGCGGCCACATCCACAAAGGCCACGCGTCGCTGAGCGCACAGCAGCGGCGTGAACGACTCGAGGCTGATGTCCTCCGGCAGGCGGACCACCCGCTCGGAAGGCTCGCCGCTGCTCGTCGAGCCGAGCACGGCCGACGGCCGGAGCGCGTCGTCGTCGTCGCCGCCGTCGCGCTGCCGCAGCAGGTTGGTGAGCTCGGCCAGCGATTCCCAGCAGTCGGCCACGTCACACACGCGGTAGTCGGCCGTGCACGGCGGCGGGTTCCAGACGGCGCTAGAGCTCAGCAGCCAGTCGCACCACACCTTCACGAACACCATGCACGTCTCGAGCGAGGCCGGCTCGAACAGCCGCTCGCCGGCGTCGGGCGCGCGGCCCGACAGCAGCTGACAGGCGCGCTGGATCACGTGGCCGGCCATCTCAATGGCCACTGCCAGCGCCAGCTCCTGGTAGGTGGAGCGCAGATCCGAGCCCAGTCGCTCGTCCTTCAGCTTGGTGTTGGCGATGTTGAACATGATAATGCCGAGGATGTGGAGCATATCATCCGCCTTGAACGGCATCGGCTCGCGCGAGAGCATCTCGGAGAATTGGCGGAGCATCACGCACGCGTCCTCCTGGTAGCTCTCCAGGCTGACACGCGTGTACAGCTTGCCTTGGACGTGCAGGTAGGTGGTGACGAAGGCCTTCAGCAGGTCGGCGTTGGACGTGATGCGTATGTCGGCGAGCTCGGGTGGCTCGTCGGCGGCGGTGGGCAGCGTGCGCCGCAGCCGGTCGCCGCGGTTCGGGTGCACCCAGACCTCGGTGCGCAGGTCGGCGCCGCGCCGCTCCTGCCGCCGCTCGGCCGCCGGTGCCGCCACCTGGCCCGGCATCGGGCTGTTCGCCGCGTACCGGCGGCTCGACTCGTGAAACAGCGACAGCAGCGACTCCTTGGCCGTGTGGAACGGGTTGGCGGCCATCAGCGCGCGGGCGTACAGGTAGACGCAGTCGAGTCGGCGGTGGGCGAACAGAGTCACGATCGCCAGCTGGTTGAACGGACGCCCATTCTTCGGGTTGATCTTCTGTGCCTGCAGGTAGAATCGGTAGGGCTCGGCCAGGTTGGGCACCCGGCCCAGGTGGTACTGGTAGCGGGCCAGGTCGCCCACACAGAGCAGCAGCCGCTGACTGAGCGCGGCCACCGAGGAAAAGTAGCGCTGCCGCCGGATCGGCTCCGGATCGTGCAGCAGCGAGCCCAGACGCCACACCGGGATGGCGTACGTCGTCTCCAGCTGGTTCAGCAGAGCGGTGAAGTACAAGACACCGTCGTCGATGACCTCGCAGAGGTGGAGCTCCTGGCCGGGCGGCTCCACGTCGCGCAGCTTCTCGATGACGCAGTAGTAAAATGACTTCCAGATGGTCTGGTCGATGCCGAGCGTCATCCACGTACGAAGATCGGTGACCAGCACCTGAGCACACTCCGCCTTCACGTGATTTCTCAAACGCAGGGTGTGCACCCAGCTGTCGAGCAGCCGGCCACTGGCAATCAGGTACTCGATTTCGCCGGCCGTGCGGCCCAGCAGCTGCGAGATTCGATTAGCGTTGGTCGCGTTCGACGACGGGCTGAACGAGTCCGAGCAGCCGGCCGCCTGTGGATCGGCACCGCCACCGCGCGGGTCCACGTACTCCCGCGGGGGATCCTGGTAGCGGCGCTCGCGAGCGTCCACGGCCCGCGGCGTCACCTCCAGCGCCTGGCCGGGGTTGTTCGGGTCATACAGGTGCCGCGGCTGCGGCGGCTGCGGACGGGAGTGTGGCTGCGGGTGAGGGTGTGTGTGCGGGTGGAGGCGGGAGGGCGGCTGTGCGTACGAGTGCGGCGGCTCGGGCGGGTCGCTGTGTGGACCGCCCGGCACGTACAGCAGGCCAGAATGGGGTGGTGGTCCGGCCGGCTCCGTCAGTCGGTCGGTCCGCGCCGCGGGCCCCAGAGCCACGGCAGCCAGCTCGGCGGCTGGCGGCGACAGGGGCCGCTGCCGTTCGTCATTCCGCCGTCCACTGACCGGCGCTGCCGGCGGGTCAGCCTTCGCGCAGACCTCCGGTTGGGAGGACGCACTCGTGCGGCCGGAACGAGAGACTGGCGCCTCGGTGGCCGACCGAAGCTCCTCTCTGGAAGGGTCGCGCCGCCGCTCGTTGAAGTCAGCCCGTGGCGAGGCGGTACGGTTACTTTCTCCGTCGCCACCCCGATGCCGGCGGCTGCCCTCTGACCGACCACTGTCATGACGCCGGTGACTGCCTTCCGACCGGCCACTGACATGACGATGATGACTGCCCTCCGACCTGTCACTGTCATGGCGCCGACTTCCATCCGACCTGTCACTGTCATGACGCCGGTGAATGCCCTCCGACCTGTCACTGTCATGACGCCGGTGAATGCCCTCCGACCTGTCACTGTCATGATGCCGACTGCCGTCCGACCGACCGCAGCTGACTGCCGACTCAGCTCCACTCTGCCGCGCCACCGCTGCATCTCCACGGTCCCGGCCGGCGGCGCCCGGCTGCGGGGGATCGTCCGGCGGCCTCGCCGGCTCCCCAGTGCTGTCGGAGTGTCGTCGCGCCGCGCGAGGCACGTACACGCCCACGGCGCCGCGCGGTCGCCGCCGGGTACCAGGCGATGGCTCACGAGTCCGCGCCGCGTCGTCTGCTGACGACCGGGCGCTCTTGTGCACGCCTTCCTTAGTTGGCTTCAATGAGAGATCTACTGGCTGCGGGGTCAGATCTACCGGATGCTCTTCGGAGGTCGGTGTACCAATAGCGTGCACGCCAGATTCCTCAGACTTCCTCCTCGCCGCTTCTGGGAAGCTCTTCGCCATTTCCGTTCCGGCCGACTCGTTGGCCCGGTGATCGTTGATACTGGCAGACGATGTCGTGACACTGACACCACCTTTACTTGGTGGCTCCGCGGCGCGGTCCGACCCCTCCGCGAAGCGTCGACTCCTCTCTGCCGCCGCTCTGTGCGGCCGACGCTGACGAGGCTCTTCAAAGTGCCCCGGCTTACTACGTGTGAAAACCATCGTGGATCGATGCTGAGCATCGTCAGATGAATAACCCTGGCCTTTCTCGGTCGTGTCCCTGGAGCGCCGGTGTTTGCTGCTTTCCGTCTCCGTTTGTTCCCGACGACCTTTAGAAGTTCCTACGGACGTTCGTTGTTTGCCTGTGTCAGACTCGCTGGTGGAGCCTCCACGCTGCCTTGTGTCCCCGCGCTCGCCGTGAGCTGGAACGCGGCGCTGTGGTGGGGGCGGGTCTTTCCTGGCAACTGGCTGCGGTGGAGCCTCAACTTCCGGCGACCGTTTTGCTTCCTCCTGAGATCGGCGGCCTCGTGGCATGTAGATGGCCATGTCTGGCCTCTTGGTCTTCTTTGCTGGATCTTTCGAAGACATTATATTTGTATTAGGCTCACAGAAATTATTTTTAAGAACCAATTTTCCCAGCTTTCACACTGAAAAAGAAAGGCATATGCTTACTGAAGAACATCCTGGGGATATAATCATGGGGATTAAAGGATGCTGGCTGATAAGGTCAGTTTGAAACCATGACATAGCAGTATGGGCACTAACCTGGACTGGAGTAAGCAACACTAAGGTACAAAAACATCTATTTCCAGATCTGACAGCAATAAGAATTAAGAACTGAGAAAATGCATATCACTGATCCCAGATCTGCACTCCAGGATGCAAAGCATGAAAATATTGCCCCACATTGTATGACCTCCTATACTATGTATATTGAAGTGAACTAGCGGGCAACTGGTGAGAGAGGGCCATGCTAGACCCAGAAGAACTGTGCCACCACCTAACTGCAATGCATTACCCTTTTCATTCAAATTATCACCTGTGAATCGGGTGCACATAATTCACACAGGTTGAAATGGGGGGGGGGGGCGGGGGGCATTCATAAATCATATGTTCCCCAGTTCATATTTGCCATACATATTACACAGTAGATTTTTTTATAGGCTGTAGGTTGCAGGTAAGGTAAGGTCAGGTTAGATTATGTTTTGTTCTATATTATCTGAGAAAACAAATGCATGGCCTCATGAGAGGTGGACCATAAGGAATATATGGTACACACCCCTTGAAATGATCAGTTAGTAGCATCATTTCATAATTCACAACAAGCACTGCTATCAAGGCTTTTGTCTGAATATTCAGGCAAAATAAAAAAAGCAGGCAAGAGAGCATAGGACCTGCCATGCACCTATTGGCTTTCGTTAATTTTTTTAGAGGTACCTACATTGTGTGCTGGACATATGCAGTCATGTGGTTTAAGTGACCATCCCATTAGTTAGCATGCGTTGTTATGCGTTGTTAGTGACCATTAGTTATGAGTTGAGAATTGAGATAGCCAAAATGGGGTCCCTGGCTTGCACTTATTGGTTTGAGCACTCACAACATCAAGAAATGCCTTGAAAAGAAAACACCTAATTTCAAAGCTGCAGCACTTTGGATCCAGAGGGGCTAATGCATTTGAATGCCCCCTCTGAAAGTGTGATGTCAGCACAGATCCAATAATCTCAAATCTTTTACTAAAATGTTTGGTAGCATGCGGTGGCCTATGCTGAGCTCTGTTTGCCCTTGTTAATTTATCAGCAGGCTGCGAACATGCTGCTACTTCTTGGCTCCTCATTAGTTGAATTCAAGTGGTCTATTTGTTAGACCAATGAGAGGCCAAGAAGCACCAGCAATTACTTCCTTATATCAATATGGGGAAAACTGACAGCACACTGATATAAAAACAGAGGGCGAACAACACCAACCTTCGAGCGCGAGAAAATGCCCCTCTTTCATTCAGCTGTCAAACTATTGCATCCGAATAGTCGCTAGGAACAGCAGAGATCCCAAAAAGTAAACAAAAGTAAAAGTAATATCTTGAAAACCTGTGAATATTTTTCAGTGAAATTTGGTAGATATTCGTGTTTGCTCTTTCTCTGAGCGACATCACTTTCATGCCAATTCATTCACTTTTTTGAAGGTGGGAGGGTCTCTTTAATGATTGATATACTCTGGTATATAGGTACCAAGGCAATAGTATGTATATACGGTATGTACCTATGCTATCGCCTTGAGTTTGAGGGACATACACCAAATCCACACATTTCAACAGATACAATTAAAAACGCCGGCTGCGCTAGATTCATCGCAAGTGAACAAGTTGTATTTTTGTCCTATGACATCATTCTCATAACATTTGCAATGTTTCCCCATTTTGATTCAGCAATCAGCTATGATCAATTCCACGCAATTGAGGGTTATCAGATAAAACCTACATTACCAGCAAATATGCTTCAAAATGAAATAAAAAATGATCGTTGTAAATTTTATGCTGTTTCCTTATCTTACCGTTCACTTGCCTTCCACTTTTTGGTGACGTCATACACAATAGCTCAAAATTCCACGTGTACATTTTCTTCATCCTTGAGAATGTCTCGGGGTCTCGGGTGTTTAGTTGTGTGTCTGCGTTTCTCTCTCACTCTCACACTCTGTTGTTTCGTTGTGACAGGTGCTGACATAGTTCCTACTCAAGTTTTTTTTTCTGTGTTATGTTTTCTGACTAGTGCTGTTAATTTTTATAATACTGGATAATGCTTTTTAACATATTGAGTAATGTGTACTGTTTGGGATTGGATTGGTCATAGAAATAGGACTTGGTTTTGAATGAAGTGTTTAGGTCTTAATCTGTTGGCTGTTGCCATTTAATTTTTAGTCGGCCTGTGGACAAGGTACTGCATTATGGATTTATCTAAACGTATGATGATTGATGACCTATTTTATTTTTGCCTATTTTATTTCTTTATGAACGGGTCAGGATTAACTGGTGAGTGGTGAGTGGTTTGTAGCCCGTAGGTAGAATTGTTAAGTTTAATGAAAAGTGCCTCTACAAAGCTGCTATCTCGGATTTTTGAAATTTTTGATTTTTGACCCCCCAAAATCAAAAAATCATTTTTTTGGATATATTTGCCAAAAAATCCAAAAAGTTTTTCGAGTTTCAAAAAACGGAATATATGTGATAGTACCAACCGTCTTCTTTCTACTTACCAAATTTCAGATCGATATCTCGTTTTTTAGCCAAGTTATAGTGAAAAAACTTCAAAAATGAGGACGTAAAATTTTCAAACTCAATTTTTGTCAATTCTAGATCACGTAGGGCAAAACAAAGACCACCATTAGACTCCCCGTGACAAGCTGCATCGAATGGATACCCATTTTATGCAAAAATATCAATTTTGAAATTTGACCTAATTTGACCTGAGTCCTGACCTTGACCTGACCTTCACCAAAACGTGACCTAAGCTGGCCCCAAAGGCTGCCTGACCCACATAATCGCATTTGTCATGTAAAATGGACCATAAAACATGTATCACATGACACTTTCATATTGTGACCCCAAGTGACCTGACCTCTGTGACCTGACCTGGTATCAGTGACCTCAGATAGCAAAGTATGTGTTTGACTAACAATGTACCATCGATGGTTTTCAATAACTTACCAATTTACTCGATTTCACAACACATTTCTCGAAATGCCTGTGAACGGTGAAAACCTTTGACCTTTGACCCGACCTTTGACCTGACCTGTGACGTCACTGGTTTGACCTAGGTCATTGAAATTTGGTCACAATGTAGTTCTTCGGTGGGGCTATCGAACGCCGTTTGAATTTTAAAAATCTGCCGGTAAATTTCCGAGATCTAAGGGGGGGGCGAAACGCCCCCCCCCCGACGGGTGGTAGGGTCCGCCGATAGCCCTACGGGGCGCGGGTTAATGTAGAGTAGACCATGGCTATGCAACCTTAACCATGGTGAACATGTACCTACCATTCATGACATCTGAATTATAAATACCCATGAAAAGGATAGTTCAAATTGAGAGAAGATGCATAAAAATGGATGATTGGGCCAGTTGTACTTTTGCATATTGCCTAATGCTCACACTCAGGTAGGGCTCAGAAGTCTATATCTCATTTTTTGTCACGTAAAAGGTGTCTTACTGGTATTTACTTACTGGTGTGGACTGGTAGCGTAGGCAGCTACTGTGGACGTCAAACCGCGTGGGACGCGACTTTTTCGCAATAACTTTTGAATGCGTTGCCTCTCAAGAACGAAACTTCGGCAATGGACGTTTCAGACCCCGGCCTAATTTTTATTACTAAGGTTTTTCAATGTCCGATCAATATTTAGGGCACTTCCCGTTCACTCGTAATGCTAAGTGAAATATCAGCCCGGATGGCGGCTATCGTCAGGCTGCTCGCGAAGCCCCGCCTACTAACTACGAATTCCCTGCCATCTACCGTTCAGACACGACTGCCATCTGTCGGTCGATCCTCACTCAGAACCGGTTCTGCATGCTGTGTGCGTCGGGTCTCAGATGGGCGGACATCTCGAAACCGAGATTGTTCAGTATGGTCTTTTACCAGGTTTTTTAATCCGAGAAAAAACCGAGATTGTTCAGTATGGCCCTTTACCAAATAAACTATACGAATTATTGACTTAGCAGCAGGCCCGCAGGGATGCAGAGCCTTGAACATTTGAGTCAGCTCCAGCTCCGGCTCCGGCTCCGAGTAAAATGGCAATACGGCTCCGGCTCTGGCTCCCACTCAGGGCAAAATATGACGGCTCCGGCGGATCCGGCTCCCCTCCGGCTATGCGTACCGGTGCATTACGGAAACATTTAAGTTGGGGCATATTTGGGCTTGGCAGGATAACACGAAGTGTACTAACGTTCCTGGCGGTTTGATATCTACAAGAACCTAAAGTTAAAATTTTAATTAAAAAAATTAACTTGACTGTGTAAATATATTATATTATTATGTATCTCATTTACGTAATTACGTTGACAAACTTATTAAATAATCATTTACTTATTTTTGGTTATTCTTAAATCATCGTAATATTTGGCGTACATACGTGTATAGCCTTCCTATCTGGGTGACATTCTTAGCGAGTCGAAGAAAATATTTCATTGATAGATGTGCGAACAGTCAACACTCGGTCCATTCTAAAAAGAATACTCTATGTAGATAGATATTTGCAAATACATTCTTGCAGCCCTTAGGGCAAGCATGAATAACGTACGCCATGCGGCTGGGTGTGTTGGCAGGAAGCACCGCGTACCAACCCCTACGGACCGCGACTGACCGGTCTCGGGTCAGGTAGCGCCTCAGGCAATGGCCAGCCGAGGCGGAGCTTAGCTCGAACGTCACACTATGGCTCCGCCCCTTGTGGAGTAGCCTCTGCTCACCGAGAGAGTTTCAGGAGCAAAATTTAACATTACGAGTGAACGGAAAGTGCCCTAAATATTGATCGGACATTGAAAAACCTTAGTAATAAAAATTAGGCCGGGGTCTGAAACGTCCATTGCCGAAGTTTCGTTCTTGAGAGGCAACGCATTCAAAAGTTATTGCGAAAAAGTCGCGTCCCACGCGGTTTGACGTCCACAGTAAGTGAGTGTTAGGCTGGTTAGTGCTGCCAATATCTGACATCATTGATTTTCATCATTGGTTGCTGTTCTTACATATCATCTTTGTTTGCAGGTTTACTAGGGCGAAGTAAAAACCATGATGTTTTTCAAACTTATCACCTTAGGCTTGCTTCTTGCTTTGTTTATTCAGCCAGCATGGACTTTCATTGATGGACTTTATTGTGGCATGAACAACTGTTATGATGGTGAGTTGTTGGTGGGAATGATAGATATTGTAGCAATTGCGATTTGCTGCCATTAGTTTACATTTGTTTAAATTATTAATTTTTGATAGTTTTTTATAGAATGAATGATCACTTTGATTTACACAGAAATGCCATTCAACTTTGATCACTAGCATATCGACTCTTCCCTCCTATAAACAACCATTTTAATTGCCTTGCTATTTTCATAAAATGATATCTATTGTATGTTTGATCTTAAGTCACTGGTGAGTGTTTTGACATGGATAGCCATGTGTTTCAGTCTTGGGTGTTACAAGAGATACACCAAAGAGGGAAATAGCGTCCAAGTATCGTCAGTTGGCGAGAAAAACTCATCCAGATTTGTTCAAAACGGACGAAGAAAAGGAAAAAGCTGCAGAGAAGTTCAGAGAGATAGCTACAGCGTAAGTGACAACATCAGTGTTTTCCTTGAACTTTTACAATTTGTGCTAATAAAATATGTGCGTAGTGCAATGTGTATTTATTTTTGGAGCTTGATTACCATGCTTGCTTTTTATGCCTGAACAACCCTGTCCGTTTCAGATACGAGATTCTCAAGGATGACGAGTCCCGCACCGACTATGACTACATGCTGGACAATCCGGACGAGTTCTACAGTCACTACTACCGCTACTACCGGCGCCGGATGGCCCCGCGGGTGGACATTCGTATTGTGCTGGCCGTCACCATCTCCATCATATCCGGCATCCAGTACTTCACCTCCTGGACCCGGTGAGTGGACGACGGCACCACCAAATCGCTCAGCACGGCTCTGAATCGCCGCCCTCGTCAGCACTCGTAGTGTGCTTCTTTACCCTCCGCGAGTTTTCTGTTTTGTTTCATTTTGTCTAGACCATTTGCAGACTATCGCATTTTCCCTTTCCTCTTTTTTAGCTGCTTTATGTTATCGCTAGGCTACTATATTTCCGTGAGAGTCCATCCCATTATGACTGCTGCGATCGGTGTGGCGGAGGATGATGACCGGTAGGACGCCTCCGGTGAAATGACGGGGCGTGCCCGCAGGTACGACTCTGCCATCCGGTATCTGGTCACCGTGCCCAAGTACCGGCTACGCGCGCAGCAGATCGCCAAAGAGGAGAAGCTGCTCGACCACTTGAAGAGGAACAAGAAGATGAGCAAGGACGACGCGCGCCAGGAGGAGGAAAAGATCCTCCGAGAGATTGTCCGCGACAGAATGGATATCCGGTGAGTGCCGGCCTTCGGCGGCCGATACGGCATTGGCGGTACGGCATTGTGATGATGGCGATTGGCAGGCAAGTTACGGATGGAATTCTTGCATTGTCGTACAATGGCTTTTTTAGATCCTAGTCGAATAAGAATGTGAATAACACGTTCTTCAGTAGTTATTTTGTAGGTCACGCGGTGAGCGTGTTATATCCGTATCCGGACCTCGTATCGCGCCACGAATATAGTTTCATTGGCTACTGACACTAATGTGAGGTGACATTTACGGTAGATCGGGTGCGCTCTGGCCTCCGACTCGGTCGACGGACTGTCAGGCAGGCGTCCGCATGGGGATCTGTTCAGACTTAGCGAGTGACGACTGATCCATCATCGCCCGTATATGCTCTGCGTTAAAACCGTTATTGGGCTGATGGATTATCGCTAGATGTTTATCGGAACTTCAAGTGACGCGTGCTTAGCGGAGTATTTTGATAATCTGTCGGTAGGAGTGATATTGTGGTGCACGGTGCACGCGGGCCGTGTCGCGTGGTTACCCTCGGCCCAGGTTTTTTTACTGCAGTATTGTGGACCCGAATCACCGTCAGTTAGCGCGGTCGGACGCCGGGCCGGCGCCGACCAACTCTGTCGGACGCGGCCGTCCGTTGTCCAACTCACGCCATGTGGCCGTTACGGCCGGCCGCGTGGCGCTCCGTCACCGACCGCCCGGGGGGACTGGGGGGGGGGGGGGGGCGGGGGCGGGGGCGGACGTCGATCATCTGTCAGAGCGGCCGGCGGTGTTCGGCCGGGTCGGCTCGGCCCGAGACCCCCCTTCCCCCGTCGTGGCTCCGTCCACACTGCCGATCACGCCCGTGAGTCGCAGCTCGCGCCGGCCTCCCACTCAAGCCAAGACGGAAGGGACACGCACGGGTTGTGATGTATCCGGAACTAGAGACAAACTCAAGTAGCTTCTTAGTTAACTACCGAACAAATAGAATGGCACACTGAATATACTTGGACGAAAACATCGTTCTATGATCAAGCTAGGCTTCATTCTGGAGATGTAGGATCTTAGTTCTTCATCCGATGCTTAGTCACTTGTCGACGAACACGCTATATGGGACCTTCCCTGACAACTCCCTCCCGCTGAATTATCTGGGCCTCGGTCTCTTGGGCGGGCGATCGATTTAAGATCTGTAGTGTTCCACGGCACAAGTGACAATTTTTCTGGCAATGAACCCTGCCGAAACACACGAGCTCTAGCTGACCGTGTTCAGGGATCTCCCAAGTGCAGCTGCGCGTGCGCTCTGTGTGTAGTGTGCCGGCGGCAGTGGTTCCCGGACCGGCCCCGGACCGGTCGCGGTCCGCTGTCACCAGTGACGTCACCTGCTGCACAGCGGCAGGTCCGTCAGACGGCCGTTGTTTCCGGGGTGAGGACGCCACTGGTTACTGGCGGCGTCACCGAGACGGCGGCAGTACGCGGACCAGCCAGGCCTATTTCTCTGAGGGGCTTTGCGCGTGAAGTAGGCGAAGATATGCATCCGGTCGTGATCGGGACACGGGTGGGCGCCGGTCGTCGCTCACGGCCGGTCACCGTTCGCTGAGCCGCAGTGCGGGAAAACACGACGCCCTGTGAGCGTGACGCGACGGTCTGGTGGAAATGCGGATATCCGGAAACGGGTCGAAAAGTGCTGATGGGGCTTACTGATGTCACCGCAATGATCAGACAAACTGGTGATGAGATTATGAGATTAAACATGCATTTCACGTGTAATTCATGCCATTCAAATGGTATGGATCTAAGTACCTATCCTTCGAATGTTATTCGGATTGTGTCGTTTGACAGAAAGGAAAAATGTTGTGATTCTTTTTGTGTGCGTATCAGTAGACATGAACCTGGTCCAGACAGTCTTGCAGATGATCAGCCTGAAACGCTAGCAGTCTGTGCTCGGACTGGGCTGACTCGGCGTCCCGTTTTGCCGTGCGCCAGGGGCGGCTACGCCAAGCCGGAGTGGACGGACGTGCTGTGGGTGCAGCTGGTGCTGCTGCCCTACACGCTGGCCACCTGGGTGTACTGGTACGGCCGCTGGTTCTGGAAGTTCACCCTGCTCGGCCACGAGTACGGCACGGAGGAGAAACTCTACCTGATCCGGCGCAACATGGGCATCTCGCGCACACAGTTTGACGTGAGTTAGCACGCAGCGGTTCACCTGTGATTCCATTCGGCTCTTCGCCTAAAATGGTTGGGCGAGTGAGACTCCTGTGTATTGTTCCTTTATATCTAATCATTCCAGTAGCGGTGGAACACTTTCAATTAAGGGGGGAGGGGCACTGCCGACTTTTCCTCCCATTCTTTCCATGCAACGCCCATAGGGCTAATGTTAAAATACCAAAATCAAAGGGGGGCACGGTGCCCCGGTGCCCTCCCCGCGGTTCCCCTGCCTATGAGTCCTTCATCTTTACCATGTGTTTGTATGTCTTATGAATTAAGCCATAGATGCTGCCTTCAAGTAAAATCAATTTACATTGCAACATTCAGCATATTTTGGTCCATGCTGGTATACGCTGCCGTTATTTGGTCTGTGCCGTGGTATTGCGGTGCCGGGTCTGGCCATCCCAGGGTATATTGGTAGTCTGTCCTGCTCTGACCGGACCTGACCTATGACCTCTGACCCGACCGCAGGCGATGGAGGAGCACACCAAAGAGGACTACCTAGAGATGGAGCTGTGGAAGAAGGACGAGTTCGCCGAATGGAAGCGGCAGCAGGAGGAGGAGCTCAAACTCAAACTGGCCAACAGCGCCCAGCACAAGCAGTACCGGCGGTACATGAAGAATCACGGGCCCGGCCGCATGTACTTTGACGACTCGTAGGTGGTCGTCGCCGCCTCGCCGCTGCCCCAACGCCCTCCCCGGGGCAGCCGGTGGACACACTAGGTACGAATTAACCGATAGTGAAGTAATGCCACGTGCTGGCTGGTTGTCCATGACAAGGAATTTTATCCCAGCCAGCTCTTGCTTTTTTTGTGCGTTGGAGCTTCTGATATTTTATGCTGCGTTTCCTGTTAAAGCAAATATGTCTAGTACCAACAAACATTCGGTTTCCTTTTTTGGCTGTCCCTTTTGTGCAGTCGCTCTTTTTGTGGACCAGCAGACTCTCGCGTTTGCCAAACAGCGGTGTGTGTTCCTCCCCTAGATTAGACAAGTTGAAAAGCATATAAGCCGTGTCGCCCACCGTCACCGCTCACGTTCTACACCCAGTAGATGACCAGGTAGGATATGTCCTTCAACCTGCCGAGAAGACTTACCGTGATTACAACCGAAGCCATAAGAAGCACAACTGTCAGTGATGAGCGAGTCGATTGGCCCAGTCAAATTATGTGTCCACCTCCCGTCATGTAGTTTAGTGTGGATCGTGCGACCGTGGTGTACAGGGTACCATATAGTCCCACCCATCGGCTGGCGTCCCACAACACGTGTGGACCGGTGAATGACGTGTCCGTGACAGTCTGGCTCGCCTAGATCGGCTGAAGGGTCGTGCAATTTGGGAGTGTCTCAGTGTTGCTCTCTCTCTTCCGCGAACTGTTTCTGCAGCCTTCACTCGCTAGGCATTGTGCAATGGAGAGGGTCACCCGTTCTTCTAGGAGAAGTATGAACCTTTTTATGTTGAGAGCGCAGCTCTTTCTGTTCTTGTGAATGGCGCAATAGGTGTCGGACATGTTAATTCAGAAATGAATTATAGATTTGAAAGCCGCTGATAGACGGCCGAACTAACGATCAAAGTATTGTCCATCTACTTAGTGCAGAGCATGGCGTGCTGAGATCCGCGGTGGAGCGTGGATTCAGACAGTGGTTGAAGACTGTGAGAGTAGCGTTCTGCTGAACCGCCCTGTCTGACTGCCTATACCAGGCTCATTGTGGTGTATATGGAGGTGTAGGAAGGAAAGGAGTCAGACCCGTTTTATAAACGCAGTCTTATGCCAGCCATGCGACAGATTCGCACGACCCTGTCTCGCTTGTCGGTAGTGCTATCCAAAACCGTTCTCGATGGCTCCTATTACGGTTTTAGCTGTCAAACTGCTGATTCTCTTCGTCAACACCGGGAATATTGCAGTGCTGATGTCGCCGACCAGGGTCGCGACTGCTCCCGCGTGACTGTGCTGCCGTGCTCCCCTCCCGGGGCGAACGGTGTGCCGAGACTGACAGATCTGTGCGGCCCAGTGCCGACTATTTTTGTGCAGAGT
Source organism: Amphibalanus amphitrite (assembly GCF_019059575.1). Lineage (NCBI taxonomy): Eukaryota > Metazoa > Arthropoda > Thecostraca > Balanomorpha > Balanidae > Amphibalanus > Amphibalanus amphitrite. The sequence continues at coordinate 282,824 of NW_024882341.1, read as the reverse complement.
CGTGTGGGCTAGAGGGACGGGCGTGGGGCGCGAGTTTGCTGAGAGACCTGGGACGGGGTGGTGCTTTTCTGGTGTTTGGCAATAGTTCGGGACATTGTGTGCGCGTGTGTTCTATGGATTGAACGGCCCAGCCCGCAGTGTGCACTTCCATCGTATAGATGTAATTATTTTGCTGGACGTTGATGTGTGTGTTGGGTTCTATTTAATTGCATTTGCAACTACATTTCCATGCTCCACATATGTGTTCGCCTGTATTTTTACCGGACTTGTGTAATGTGTCAAGCTTCTTGGAGATATGAATGTATCGAGTGGATCTGTGTGGGAGCGTTGTTCTAATTTGGAGTATCTGGCTTCCCGTGTTTCCAGAGCGCCCTCAGTGCCGTGGCCGCCTCGTCGTTCTCCTGTCTACCTGTCATTCTTCGCTGTCAACGCATAAGAATCGTGTCTGGTAATAAAATACGTGTTGGGGTCCGTTTTTTTCACTGTCTGATCACTGATGTACAGTGCCTACCTACCTACTGTGCGCGTAGGTACAAGTGTATATTTATTTATTCGCTAAAACTTGCGGCTTATGTTGATGACGACAAAAGGCTTGCAGTTTAGCGCCGCTAGGGATACCACTCGCGAGATTCTGCGAGCCGTGACCTCGAATCGATACGTCCGGCGGAAGCGTCTGCTGGTGGAGCAGTCTATCACCATTCACCAATCCCCATTCACGTCTTCCGACGGGGGACGATTGCAGATTGCACGGGCGACCCCCAACCCCTGCGGATGGCCACTTTCAGTACTGTGGTAATCTGGTAGGTAATGCCAAAGTCTGATGATTTGATAATGTGTTAAGTACTGCTGTGACAAGTAAATGTACCGAATCTGCTCGATACAGGCCATTAGGGATGCCAGGATGGATAGCTTCTAAATGCGTGGTATCCTTCGAATGTAGTTATTTAAAAACTAATATATCCGTAATATCTGGTAAGTGAAATGACGTGCAAAACGACTGTCAATCCAACCATTCAAACGCTCTGGCTTAATGATAAAAAATGAGATTTCTGCGGAGTGGTGCATTACAACGTGATTTGTTGTTTTGGTTGTTGATTTTCTTTGTGGTGGGCAAAATTTCGAGCCGTGCATGGCGCAGCAGAAACATATAAGTTTAAGTGCTTTGTATTTTGTTTCTGCTCGCGCATGCAGAAAGAGCGGTTGTTGTCGAATCAAAAACAACGGTTGATCATTCCTAATGTGAAAACCGATGAGCGTTGTAATGATGAATATATTTTTAGCGTATATATATTTTATATATATATATATATATATATATATATATATATATATATATATATATATATATATATATATATATATATATATATATATATATATATATATATATATATATATATATATATATATATATATATATATATATATATATATATATATATATATATATATATATATATATATATATATATATATATATATATATATATATATATATATATATATAGCGAATATATTATTTTAGAATATATTTTAGTAAATAGCGCAGTAAGAGCAATACACCTATATACCCTGCAATACACTTCACTCAATATACCCTGCAATACACTGTCAGTGTGTCGTGGCGTCTGGTGGCGTCCCCACGTCCCTAATACACGGCCTTGGTGGCGTCTATCAATTTTGCTTCGTAATTTGGTGCTATTTCACCATATGTTCTCGTTTGCTTGTTTATGAAAGCCTGCCCTGGGATTGTTCATTAATTGCATAAGTTGGTCGTTTTGAAAGCAATGCTGAACAACTCAAGACGTGGAGCACAAGTTAAAGGAAACAGACAAGCCGATGTCTTGAATGACACCAGCCTTCTTTTGGACTCGCTTCGAAATGAGGTAGGTATTCTTCATTTGCATATTTTATTTCATGAGGCATATCTTTTACCTAACTACCTACCTGTCACATCATGAGTGGATGTTGCAGCATTCTGATTTATTCTCGCTTTGATGGGAAGGAAAGGAGATGATTACCCAAATGCTAACTTTTGTTTCATTTTCAGTGTTACCTGCCTAATGCTTCTGTCTTTTTGGTGGTATGAAAATTTAAGACAGCATTCCCGCAGTTTTTAGACTGCAAAGCATGGCTGGAAAGCCACAATGACAGTGATAAAATCTCTTTGCGTAGATCAAAGAGCAAAGTTCAACAAAATCGATAATATTGTTGTTTTTTATTTGAGGGTGTGGGTCATTCAAGTTCTGTGTGTTATGGTGCAACTGCAGACCTATTACTCTTCTGTGCACACGGCTGGAAATCAGCACAAACCTGTGACAAGAAGGATTCAAAATTACACAGAAAATGCTGGACGTTTGCACTCAGCTGTAATGTCCATGCCAGTCATTTAACTGCTATTTGTTGTGGTATTCAATGATAATTGTTCAGTCTCAAACAGCATGGTCCAACCTAGCCACATCACAATGGAAGCTGGAGCCCGGAGCCCTGTTCGGTCGCTGCTTTTATCAGCATACTGTCAGTTTTCCCATATAAGGAATAGGGTGTGTCATTTTGGGCACTTTTTTCGCAAAACATGGTGCTCCACTGATTTTATCGTGCCCCAGACACGTAGAAACCGTGTGAAATTTTTTATTTCCCCCAAATATTAACACCCATGCGGCGCCGACCGCCGACACTTTGGCCTATCTCTCAGCATTAGCGACCTCAGCGCCCCTAGCGGCAATGTTTTGAACTAACACGCCCGCTATGCTTTGTGAGCTTACGATCATCATTAAATGCATTTTACCGAAATGACGCCTTGCTGTTGGCTTGTCTGGCACTCAGAATGTTGGTGAAAATGTGATGTTATGCATCTTAAAGCACGAAATAGTTCTGTGTTAATGTATATTGCATAGTACTACCCCCGATCCCCGTCCTGGTCTGACGGGATACCTACGTACGAGCGCATGTTTATAGTGCCTGCTATTAGGTGTCACATGTTTTTTTTGTAGCGTCGTTCACTGCATAGACCCCGGGGAACAGGGGGGGGGGCAGTGGGGGCGCTTGCCCCCCCCCCCCCTCCAACTTGAGAGCCGAGTGGGCGCCGCCCCCTCAACATTGATGCAACGATGAAGGATCTCTGCTCCCTTTTATGGACCTACATGTCTGTTTTATATAAACATCAGCACAAGGCATTTCTCTTGCATGTGAAGTGAATGGTTTCTACTGACTCGGCATCGATTTAAGAACACCTGCTATTATCATCCCACTTTGATTTTATCTGAACTTGATCATAACTTTGGTAGGTCAGATTTTATACTGGACCATTTTGGTTCCGGATGGTATTTGATTTGGCGTGATGAGAACATTATGACGTACAACGGTGGTAAAGTCGTTGATTGATACAGGTTTACTCGCTCCGGTGGGAGGCAGTAGCGGCGGAACACCTTCAATTAAGTGGAGGGGGGGGGGGACACTGCCGACTTTTGGTCCCATTCTTTCCATGCAACGCCCATAGGGCTAATGTTAAAATGCCCAAATCAGAGGGGGCACGGTGCCCCGGTGCCCTCCCCGTTCCGCCGCCTATGGTGGGAGGGCGGCGTGTGGGACTCAGAAGGAGACTAATGGCTTGTGTTGTTCCTTTGGTAGGACCCTCAGTATCACCGATGCAGGGCCTTCAGAGCCTCCAATTAGGGGCCTTTAGAGGCTCTGGTGTGGGGTCCTCACATACGCCCGTGTGGCCCCTCAGAGGTGCTAGTGTGAATCCCTCATAAGCACCGGTGAGGGTCCTCACAGAATACAGACGCCGTTGTGGACCCTCAGAGACACTGGTGTGGGTCCGTTACATGTGGGTGTGTGGCCCTTAGAGCTGCTGGTGCGAACCCTTTAAAAGTCGGCAGGGGGCCCTCAACGACCGGGGAGGGGGACCTCAGACCGGCAAGGGGCCCACAGAGGCCGGCGGCATCTTCAGAAGCCCTGTGGGGTCCTTAGATACCGACAAGGTACTCTGAGACGCCAGTGCGGCCCTCAGTCTCTGATGTAGGGCCCTCAGAGTTGCAGGTAGGTGGCCGTCAGATATGCTTTTGCCGAACCCTCACAGGCGCAGGTGTGGGTACCTCAGAGCCACCAATATAGGGTTGCATAAATGGTGTGGCACTGGCTTGGGGGACCCTCAGTGGTGTCCTTATGGGCCCTTAGAACCACTGGTGTGGGTCTCTCAGAGGTGCTGGTTGTGAACCCTCAGAGGCCCTGCTGAGGGCCCTCACGGTCTCCGTTATGGGATCCTAAGAAGCCGGCGTAGACCCTGACGGAGATCTTAGTGTGGCTACTTAGGGGCTCATGAGGTGCTCTTACGAGACCTGTGAAGTCTTTCTCAGCTGAAATATAGTCAGCGTGGACCCTCAGAGGTCAGTTGGTACCGCAGGGGTCTTTATGGCCGGGTGGGCTCTCAGAAGCACCAGTGAGGGCCCTGTCTCACAGTCGTCGTAATGGGGCCGTCTGAGACATTGGTGTGAGGCCATTACTGATTACAGGTTGGCGTAAGGCCCTAGATATGGCCCCTCTTGGGCCGGCAATGACTCTCAGAGGCACGCTAGCGGCCATAAGAGGCCGGTAAAGGGCCCTCAGAGGCCGCCAGTAGCCTTCAGAAGCCGGCGTGTAACCCTCATGGACAATTTAGTGAGGCTTCTTTGGACTCACGAGGTGCTGTTACGAGCCCTATTCTTTCTGAATCGAAATATGGCCAGCATAGACCCTGAGCGGTAAACTGGTGCCACAGAGCCCCTCCGACCCGAGGGGTCCTCTGAATGCGATAGGGGGGGGGGGGGACTAGATGGCACGTGCCTCCTGGGACCCCCTGACTACGCTACTATTTCATATGCGTCATGTCAGGTATTTTGTGCTTGCACCCCAACTTGAAGAATGTTCCTGGGCCCCTGTGACAATATATTGTATTCATTATAGGTATTCGTCATTAGCTTGCACTCTCTGCAATCTGCCCATACTATTATTTGTCCCTAGACGCGCTTACAGAAAGCAGGGATAAGCCCATACAGTCAACGGCCTGTTAGTTTCGCAAACAGCCGCCAGGGGCGCTAGGGTCGCCTATGTTGTGAGATAGGGCAAACTTCTCTCGCTCGGCGCCGCCTGGGGGTTAAAATTTGCGGGAAATTAACAATGCCACGCCCTTTCCACATGAGTGGAGCACAATAAAATCGATGGAGCACCTTGCATTGCGATTAGTGACACACCCTAATAAGGAAGTTATTTCTGGCTTTTCTTCGCCTCTCATTGGTCAAATGAATTGACCACGTGAATTCAACCAATGAGGAGCCAAGAAATAGCAACATGCTTATAAAAAAACTGACCAAACAGCACCCTGATTTATTCCATAAAAATACATATTTGTGAGTTGTGACTATTCAGTCACAGTGCTCTTCCAGTTCCAACAGTTACTTGGTGGCTGGTGCCCAAACTCTACAAAAAGTAGAACAACTTTCCTTTGTTTGTTTTTTTTTTTGTTTCCCACTTAGCACTAACAGCCCTAATCAAATCACAAAAGCATACTAATTTTTAGTTTTGACAGTGTAGCATCAGCTCTGAAGTTTAGCACCTTACCTACCACTGTTTGGCGTGGCTGTTCCGTATGGAGGAGCCACGCCAACGTGTGAAATCCACACCGCACCATGGAGTAGGATCTACAGGCTACACCAGAGAAAATCAGCAAAGACTGGTTGTATTGTATGTATGTATATGTGTCTGTGTGGGTGTGTGTATCATGTATTGACTGGGCCGTAATAGCCACTTGTGGACAAGCCCTAAATAAACGAAACGAAACGAAATGAGTCTGGGCTAACACAAAGAAGCATAGAAAATTGTATGCTTTGCAGCCTGGTCATAAATTACTTTAAATGTTGTATCATATCTTTGTTGTCTACATGAATAATACCCTTGAAGTGTCACTGTTTCTGTCTAATAGTGATAGATGATAGGTATATCATCTTTGCAAGACTAGGTATATAAAATGTTCAATATTTTCTTTTCATAAAGCTAAAACCAAGATAGGACTTATTGGGGCTATTATCTGTGTATTTCACCTTCAGGTCAGCATCCTGTCCCGGAAGCTGGGCAGTAAGACGGAGGCTCTGGCTATCATGGCCAAGGAGCTGGAGCAGTGCCGACAGGACCGAGACCAGTTCCGTGCGCTGCTGGAGCAGCTCCGTGGCAGTCACAAGGTGAGATGTTCCTCCCCCCTTTACATATGAGAGCTAACTTGTGGCTGCCTTCAGCGCTACAGTAACGGGAGCCACCGCAGTGTGTCACTCGGCCCTGCCGGCCGCTGTGCTCTCACTACTCGCTGTGACGGCGTGTCCAGGCGGCGGCGGGCAGCAGCTGGAGCGCGGTGGCCACCGACGCCGGCCTGCGCCACCAGCTGGCCCTCTCCCGGCAGCAGTGCGCCGAGCTGCAGCACACCGTCACCGAGCTCACCGTCAAAATGGAGGAGGTCTGCGGAGACATGATGGTATGTGCGCTTAGTACAGCTACTAGGGACCCTTCGAATGTAGAAGGAGCGTGTTGGCGTGGGATCCTGAACTCGTCGAAAAATAACGTTTTGTTGTATTAGACGTCAGATGAGCGGCTGTATCTCTGTTATTTAGGTCACGGCAGCTGTAGATTTGGTTTGGGCGTGTGTTGTATCGCGTCTCGCGTGTCTCTGGTTCTACGGCTGCCGGAAGAGGCACGTTTACGTTGTGCTGCCCTGAGTCCTGACAGGCATTTTTCATACGTTGTGCTGCCCGTTTGCGGTGTGATGTTTCTTGCACTGTGTGTGACCATCGGTCATGCGACAGATCAGTGACCGTTGGTGGCTGCTCTCGACGAGTTCTGCGTCGTGACGCTGTACGCCGCCGGCGGGCTGTCTGTTACACTGTGTCTCTGTGTCCGCCGGTGGTGGGCTGTCTGTTACACTGTGTCTCTGTGTCCTCTCGGCGGTGGTGTGACTGTCGCTCTCGGCAGGTGCTGCGCCGTGACGCTGTGCGCCGCCGGTGGGATGTCTGTTACACTGTGTCTCTGTGTTCGGCGGTGGGCCGTCTGTTACACTGTGTCTCTGTGTCCGCCGGTGGGCTGTCTGTTACACTGTGTCTCTGTGTCCGGCGGTGGTGTGACTGTTACACTGTGTCTCTGTGTCCGGCGGTGGGCCGTCTGTTACACTGTGTCTCTGTGTCTTCTCAGCGGTGGTGTGACTGTCGCTCTCGGCAGGTGCTGCGCCGTGACGCTGTACGCCGCCGGTGGGCTGTCTGTTACACTATGTCTCTGTGTCCGCCGGTGGTAGTGTGACTGACCGTTGGTGGCCGCTCTCGGCAGGTGCTGCGCCGTGACGCTGTACGCCGCCGGTGGGCTGTCTGTTACACTATGTCTCTGTGTCCGCCGGTGGTAGTGTGACTGACCGTTGGTGGCCGCTCTCGGCAGGTGCTGCGCCGTGACGCGGTGCGCCGCCGGTGTCCGGTGCGCGCCGACTCTGCAGAGTCCTCAGCGGAGAGCACCGAGGACATGGTCCACAAGATGGAGCAGCTCCAGGACCAGGTCAGTCGGCCCTGACCTCACCGAGTCAGGCTGCGGCTGGTGATACCGCGGAGAATGTGAATGAAACGGAGACAAAAAAAAATTATAATCGTCATTACGGTCGGTTTTATCAGCCGACTTAATTGACTTGCGAATGCCAATTCTTACTCTGTTGGGCGACTCGCTTCCACCGTTGTACGGAACTGTGCCCCGTATTCCTCTTGAGTCTGTGTAGCCAGCCGCGGGCGCTATCTGTACGAACTGACAGCCCCGCGCTATTGCGACCAACTGCAACGATGATCTTTCGCTGTTTAACATAATCTAACTCTTACTCACCCTCAGTGTGACCTGTGGCTGCGACGCTGTGACGTGTGCCTGTGACATGCTGCAGCTGCAATATGACTCTGACTCCAACCCCCGTTAGTGTGACCAGTTGTGGGTGTATAGCGCGTGACAGTCTGACTCTGACTGCGCGACCAGCTGCGGCTGGGATGTGACTCTGACTGCCCGTCAATGTGACATGACTCGCTCCCTCCCTTCAGTGTGACCAGCTGCGCCGTGACCTGGAGCTGACGTTGGACGAAAAGGAGGAGCTGGTCACCCAGCGGGACGCGTACAAGGGCAAGACGCACCGGCTGAACCACCAGCTGCAGGTGGCGCTGCGCGCGCCGGCCGACAGCGCCCTCGACGTCGACTCGCTGGTCACAGAGAACAGGTGGGCAGTCAACCGGGTGGCTGACGGGCAAATGGACGATGCGGTAACGCTAATGAATTTATCGTGAAAGTATTTGGGAGCTCGTTGAATCACTGTGTCCAATTATTTGGCAAGAAATGCAGATATGTATAATGCAGAATATGCCAGCAGACCGTTGCGCACCGATTTTCCGCTTTCTACCGATTTGTTGACGACTACGACAGTGCGTCGACTAATGATATGGTCGCTCGTTGTTACTTTATTTTTGCTTTGTTGGCTGTCTGTCATATTGCTTTCCACTTATCGATGTTGGGTTGGTTCACTCGATGGCGACTTGTGCTGACTCTGTCTGACCTCTGTTGGTCAGGTACCTCCGGGAGCAGCTGTCGACGTCTCAGGACGAGCTGGAGCGGCTACAGAGGGTCTGCTCAAAGTACAAGGTGAGTGCTCTGTCGTGTACAGGCGCTTTCGGTGCCGCCAGTTTTATAATAATCGTGATTAACTGCGTTGATGAATATGGGTGCTAACATTACTCTGTAAAGTGTAATGTCTGACACTTCCAGGCATGTGTCCTGTCACAACTCCTAGCTTGGGATCGTCTAACATTGGTTCAGGTAGCCTGTAAATTGTCCTTAGTACGGCGACTAGATAGGACAGATAGTGCCATTGCATGCTAAATGCTAATACATTAACACGTGCTGTCTCCTGCCATGGTCAGACGGAGTGGTGTGTCAAGCAGAAAAATCCGCTGGAAAATCCACACGTCTATGGTAAAAGTACAGTGTGCGAACTGGCGTTCCAGTATAGTCTAGCCACTACTAGTCGGTATGGTTAGTCGGACCTGGGTGCAGAAAATCTGTATCGTCATGGTCGTTTTGTGTGAGCGGCTCCTCAATAGTGAATGTAAAACCACCATGGGTACTGGATGAACATTGGGCGTAGTATCCAGTTAAGTAGGTGCTACCGTCGCTCTTGTGACGGCTGTGACTGGTGCGGCTTGGTGGGGGAGAACCCTGGTGGTGGTGGTGATGGTTGTCAGGTAGTGCTAGTGCTAGTGGTGAAGGTGTTTAGTCAGTTTGCTTAACTAACGATGTGAGTGAGACTGAACTGGCCCGTCTCTACACTGCTGTGCGTACCCCCATTGATAACGCGCCGCTGGCTGGCAGCCGGTGCGCCGGCCCACTAATGGAAATGGTGGTGGTTGGTCGGCCTGTTCCTGACCCTCCCCGTCCTCCGTCCCCTCCCGAACCGCTCTCACCAACAGTCGCTGACCCTCCCCGTCCTCCGTCCCTCCCGAACCGCTCTCACCAACAGTCGCTGCTCGAGGCTCGTAAGAAGAAGGGCATTCTGCGTCCCGGCTCCTCCGACTCCTCGGCTCTCATTGTCACGAAGCGCCAGGGTATGTATGTACCCGGACTTAAAGTCTGCTTCACCGATACCCGGACCTGGGAGAGGCGGGGACATACCGGGCTCAGGGTCAGGGTCAGGGGTCAAACCAGCTGAGTGTGATGCAGCATGTGGATAATGGGACACCGACCGCCCGGTATGTGGAGAGAGGCACGTGCGTCCCACACTGGTGATGGCGATACGGCTAACAGGGTGGCTCATTGGGTGTCAGTGCCCAGTGGACTGCACTAACGGTTCATACAGATCCGGTAGGAATCGCTAACTCTAGTCTAAATGATGCCACGTTTCGGTCTGAGGGTTCCTCTTTGCTCTGGATTCTCACCCACTCAGTGTTCGTGATCTTGCTACCTGAGCTGATCGATTCCCTGTCTGTATCTGATCTGACCGGTGAATCGGCCAGTGACCTGAGTCGACAGGTCACCCGACTTGACGCTCCCGATCTGACCGGTCCGCCGGCCAGTGGCCGAGATGCTGCGCTCGCAGGGCGACGGCCAGCTGTTGGACACGCCGGCCACGCTGTCGGACCTGCGCTCGCTGTGCGCCGCGCTGCTGGAGCAGCTGCAGGACAAGTGCACGGCGCTCACCCACCAGAGGAAGGCCAACAGGTCAGTCAGAGCACAGCACTCCACTTAGAGGGGCATGTTATAGTCTCCCAAACAGACTGTTCGTGTAGTTAGGCCAAATGGCAGGTCGCGATTGAAAACTATGAGAAACTTAAATTATTGGCACACTTATGCGATGCGATACGTGTTAGATTAGGTGTGTCCACAGACCTCTGTACAATGTGTCTAGGCTTACAGAGGTCTGTGGTGTGTCCTACATTTAAGGACACTTCATGCCTCGCTGGACTGTAGCTATCTATCTGACGTCTTGGCTGTTGGACAGGCTGCTGGCCGAGCAGTGTGCGGCGCTGAGGCAGCAGGCAGCCCGACACGGGCTCTCCATCCAACCGTCAGCGGATCTCATGGCAGGTGAGTGCGCAGCGGGACGGCCCGACGGTTCACCCCGCCCCGGCGAGGCTGCTGGAGTGTAATGTGTGTCCGTTTTCCTCGTGGGGACGCTGTTGACTGGTGTCGGTTTCAGGATACTCTGCTACACACATAGACCGAGAGAGTGAACAGCTGCTGGCCGATGATGACCCGGAGGTCGCTCCCAACGGCGCGGACAGCGCCGCCAATCCCCGGGCCGACGGCAGCGCTCCGCCATCCCCGGCTCGGGCTGGAGCGGCCGCTGCTCCTCCGGCCACCAACGGCGCAGAGCGGCACAGTCCGCCGGACCGGCCGACCCATCAGCCGCCGCACCAGTCTAGTCCGGGCCAGAGCGGCGACCGGCCGACCCGCCAGCCGCCGCACCAGAGTCCGGGCCAGAGCGGCGGCCGGTCCGCGGGCCCGGCGACCCCGGCACGCTCCCCGGGCCGGCCCCAGCGGCGGCCGCAGTACGAGGACGATGAGGACGAGGAGATCCTCTCCATCCAGGAGCTGGACCGCTACGTGCGCTGTCTGCGGCGGCCGGCGCCGGCTGGTCCGGAGCGGGACGGCGGGGCGGCGGACTGCGCGCCCGCCAGCCCGGCGCGGTCCCAGGCGGACAGTGAGCCGGGCAGCCCGCGCGCACCGCCCGCTCCGGGCCAGGGCAGCCCGCGGCGGCCCGCGGCACAGCCGGCCGTCCAGGTGGTGGGCAGTCCGGTCCGCTCGGAGTCGCAGACGGCGCCGCCCGGCGATACGGACTCCGGCGAGCTGCCCGCAGAACTGGAGCGGCTCTACAGACAGGCGCTGGACCAGCTGCGGGCCGGCGACCAGGCCACGTGACCGGCCGCCTGATCCGGGCAGCGGACCACGTGACTGGTGTCCTGCACCGGCGACTAAATGACAACACCGGCCCCGTGACTCGTCAACCAGACCACATGACCTAACACCTGCATTGGCGACCAGATCACGTGACCGGTTGCCTGACCTGGTGAGGGGAGAACGTGGTCGGCTACCTGACTGTGACCACCGGCCGCCAAATCCGGCGACTAGATCACGTGACCGGCCGCCTTACCCGGTGTGTGATTGACGTGACGGGAGCCGTCGTGCCTGTCCTGCAGGACGGGCCAGTGGCCCGGTCGAGCTGACAGATCAGGCCCGCTGACAACCCGTGAACCAGCGGCTGGTCGTTTAGTGAGCCAAGATCGCTGACCGTGGCACGCTGATTGAGCTATGACAGGTGGCGCAGTCAGTATTCGTGGTACGGCGACCGATCTGGGCGGGCGTTATCGCTGGCGAAGTGGCTGCCTGTCGGGACTTCTGCAGTGCCATAACCTTGTCATGGCCGTATCACGGCCGTGGCACTCGTGCCGTGACCGTGGTATGTCACCGACTTGTCAGGATAGACGAAACATGCGTACTTTGGGAGTGATACAGGAAACTTACGCATTCCTTAAGGGTCTCCTTTCACGGTGATCGCTTATTAGGTGTATTTAAAGCCCCATGCTTATTTATTTACTTCGTTGTCTAGTCATGTTCTGTGATAGTTTTCTCTTCAGCGTTGTTTTCGTGTATGAATTTGAATATATGAACCATTCCTTTATTATCTACCAGCATGAAAAATGCCTGTTTGAAAGCTAAGTTAAACTATCGGGATTGATTCGTCAATTTCTGTTGTAATCCAGTTTTGGCATCACTGACCTCAATGTATCAACTGTGAACTGGCAGCTTTGACAATTGACCTATGTGCATACCTACGTTACAGTGTTAGGCAGTTATGCTACTTGTCAGTGTGTTATACATGCTTGCCAAATCAATCAGCCATTCAATTTTTTTTTTTTTTTTGGTGGGGATAACTGATTCGCCCGCGTTTTTTTTTTTACCTTATTGTGACACGGAATTCGGTTCGGTTAAGCCCTCTCGCTTGTAAAACATATGAAGGATTGGTTAATTGGAACCTATTATACTAACTCGAAAAGCAGTGACGTGCGTCATGATCAACCGCGCCGGTGTTCAAAGTTCATGTTTGCCTGCTGATCAATGCTCTGTGAACGTTGGTAGGACCGCTAGAGTGAAATTAAAGAGTTGCTTTAGGAAAATGGACGCATTGGCTTGTAGGAGACGGTACGACGATTGCCCGTTCAGCAACGGCAGCATCATGACCTACCACATCTTCAATGGAGGCCTTCAGCTGCCCTCGTGTGGCTATGTGAGGCTGTCCAGCGCGACAGTGAGGCCATGGTTGGAGAGAGTAGCCATGTGGCCATCGGTTCGCATGCCAACAACACTTGTCAGAGTCAAATGCCACCTTTGGGAAACTTCTCAACCTCAAAGGGCCGAACATTTAGCCCCATAACTCTAAATACTGCAATCTTATGAACCACTGCTTATGTGGTGTAGCTGATGAAAACACCAGCGATGCCTGTTGTAACATCAAAGTCAATCTCGCAGCAAGTGTGAAGATGATGTCCTCATGATGTTCAAGACAGCCCATATTCAGCCAAATCCAGCCCGGATTCAGCCCAGATTCGGGACACCTCAGATCGGCGCCATATAACCTTCCGAGTTGAGGCGCCCCTAAACCCCAACACCTTAGATCGAGCTGAAACTTGCACACACGATGTAGGCCGTGACATGCACAATCCACAGTCTGAGTCAGTCGGTGGCACTCCCAGCCGTTTGACCTACAGAGGCCAACAAAGGTCACGTGTCCCAAATTTAAACAGTAGTTAGTGGCTCACCCAGTGAAGCTAGAGCGCTAAAAACGGCAACAAGCAACTCGCAGGCATCTAATCTCACTTTCCCACCAGCAATTTGACCTCCTAAGGTCATGCGATGACCTAAGGTCATTTGCGGGTTATGCCGAAAATAGGCACACACCGCACAGCGATTGTCGAGTACAAGGATCGACCGAATTACAAATCAAAGCATGCCATCAATGAAAATTGCTAGTGGAAAAGTAAGATTAGATGTCTGGGAGTCGTTTGGTGCCGTTTTTAGCGCTCGTCTACCTCCAATGTGCTGGATCCACAAACTGCTGTGCAAATTTTGGTCTGTGACCTTTGCTGACCTCTGTAGGTCAAACGGCTGGGAGTGTCACCGAATGAGTCGGACTGTGCATTGGGCATGTCAAGGCCTACATTGTGTGCCTTTAATGATATTGTCAGTACCCGGTAGTAGGTGTCTTGTACTGTTCCAACAGCATTCATTATGTAAAGTGCGCTTCGCGCTCAAACGAACATTCGACAACAATTTATTTTCCAAGGTGCATCGAAACTGGTTTCGTTTTTATTGCTAGCAGGACAATGTTTCCCGATAAACATGGATAGTTTCATTTTGGCTGACTTAGATCAGGTCCTTGATGATGGCCATGAGGTCGATGGATTCGATAAAGCTGCGCAGCATCGGCTCCAAGATGAGGTTGATGATGTCGACTACGATGCCGTCCAGCAGGTTGACGATGGCCTCGGTGAGCGGCTCCAGCAACCAGTCGAAGATGCCCAGTCCTGTGATGTCCACGTCAATCTTGCCGACCTGCTCGATTTTGAAGTCGACCAGCTCGATGGCCAGCGTCTGCGAGGAGATCTTGGCGCTGAAGAAGACGCTCGTCTCGGTGATGGTGGCCGTGGCGGTGACGTCGGGGCCGATGCCGATCACCTCGATCTTGCACGAGTAGCCGGCGCCGAAGCCGTTGAAGCCGATGTGTCCGGAGATGCCGAGCCACTCGCCGTCGTAGGACATGATGGCGTCGCCGGTGCGGTGCACGTTCGAGAGCCCGTCCAGGTGGCCGTCGTGCAGCACCACGCCCGTGCCGAGAACGGCGAGCTTCTCATCGGGCAGCGGCAGCGGGTCCAGGCCGTTGTCGAGCACCAGGTGGCGGGCGTTGGCCAGGGTGCGGTCGAAGTAGTCGTTGGCGTTGGCGGTGGACTGGAGCGGCTCGGCGGCCAGCTGCTGCTCCAGGGCGCGCTGCAGCAGACGCACCAGGCGCTGCTGGTCGGGCACGGCCGCCCGCGCGGCCCCCAGCACGGCCAGCGCCAGCACCCAGCGAGCGGCGGAGACCTGGCGCACGGCCGGCACGGTCAGCGGACGGCTCAGGACGGTATAATACATATGGATACCGTATATAGCCAGCAGCTGGTGCTTACCTGAACCGGGCCCCTCGGACAACCAGCCGAAATTAACGGTGTCTGGGATCTCTGTTGGCATTGTCAGTGCTCAGTGGCGTTGTGCCGTTGCTGGTTGATAATGCCCACATTACCAAGTGTTACCTGCGAGACGGGCTGGATCTGCATTATGTCATGCGCTCCTACGTAGGTAGGTACTTGCTGAGCTACGTTTCGGGTTGAGCACTGTTCAGTCTGAGCACACCAGTAGAAATCGATGAGAAACTCGCCTGGTGGAAACTTTTACGTTGCCCTGCTTTGTGCGATATGAATCGCATTCCAAATGAAGTTGGAAGGAACATTATGCTTAGAAATTGTGGAATGGAACGAGCTTAATGGAACGAATGCTGTCTGAGATATAGGTAAATTGCAGCTTGGAGTGAAGAATACCTATATGATGGAGATTATGTCATCCTCTCTATACCTAACTGTGAACGCGAAATTTAAATGAGTCGGTGAAATTTGAGCGTTGTTAATAAACCACAGTTCAAGAGCATTTGAATGTTAGCAATTGCATTTGAATGCTAACAAAGCTATTGAATTATTTAGGGCCACATAAAGTAATTGGCGCTTCAACGGACGGGATGGCCTGAGTCCGGCTCGATAACAACTTGTTTTGCAGATGAGCGCTGGCAAAAGTTGTGCGTATGTGACGGGAGGAGACGTACCTGCATCTTGACGCCGAATGCAGCTGTGAACTGTCTGAGGGACAGTCGTGTGAGGTGTGAGGGTCTTTGGGCAGCATGTGCGCGCTCCCACGCGCCCCCGATAGGAGCTCTGTCAAGGCCTCGCTCTCGCCTGAGCCGCTCCCGTCTGGGGAAGATAGCCGACCCGCCGGTCTGCCCCCGGGTGGAGCGCTCGCCGACCCGGGCTGCCCCCGGGTGCAGCGCTCGCCGACCCGGGCTGCCTCAGACGGAGAGGCCGCCGATCCGCGGGCCATTACGGCGCTGTTAGGATGCGGCGCTGGCCGGCATATGGCCCCGATATATCGCCGTCATCACTCTCAGATCGGCGCGGCGGCCGCGAAGCCCCTGAACGGCCGGGGGGAAGCCGGCTGGGAGCGGGCGGGAGGCGGGGGTCGGGGGCGGGGCGCGGCTCTGACCCACCGTCAGTTGGAACGGTACCCGCGCTCACGGAGATAGCGAGCCGACCATGGGTGAGTAAACGGCCGCCGCCACCTGCCGTCGAACGAAACGAAACCGAGATATTTCTGTTTTCACTGCTTAGCTTTATTTACTGCCAATCATTTCAGTTCTTACGTAATTATGTACTGTTTTCTTCCTCACGCTACTGGCGCCTACAACGCCTATCTGTCATGCTCGACTTTACGTTGCTGCAAAACGAAATAGCTATCCCAAGTCTCCCAGCTCATGCCAGTGACATCTGCCTGTACTTACGTCCCTCCGTCTTGTCTAGCTCATCTGTGTTAGCGCCGATACGTCTATTTTTCCGTCAATCCCTCCCTCCATCCAACCATCCGTCCACCTGTCATTTGTCCATCCGTCGATATACTCTATTCAATACTCATCAAGTCATCAGTCCGCTCGACTTTCCGTCAAGCCTTTTATACGTTTAACGACTTCCCGTCTAGGCATCTGTAGATCCTTTCCTTCCATTCGTTCGTATACGAATGGAAGGAAAGGATCTGTATTCCGACCATTACGAGTAAATCCATCCACCCGTTTCCACACGACCGCTGCATACGTCTACCCGATAACCCGATTGGTCCATCGGTCCATCCGTCAGTCCGCCCGTCTGTCCGTCCGCTGTCCCCGCTGAGTCTCCTCTCGGCCCGTTCGTTTCGGTCACGCCAGCTGCGGCGGCGGCGACAGGCAAGTTCGGCTCGTTCTCGTACCCGGACGGCTGCAGCTACGTGGGCGACTGGAACGAGGCCGGCCAGCGGCACGGTCACGGCCAGATGACGTTGGCGGACGGCGCCGTCTATCAGGGCGGCTTCGCCAACGGCTTCTTCAACGGGCTCGGCGTCATCGTCTTCTCCGACGGCGCAAAGTGAGGAGTTTAGCTGTGGCTAGCCTTATTGAGTTCGTTAAACTATTTTAGTTAATAACAAGATGTGTATTGTAGCGTTATGATATCCGAGTCGATTGTTTGTGGCTTAACTACATCATGCACACACCGCACGTCCACACCACATGCTAGCCACCAAACAAGAGGTGATTGGATGATCGGGCACGAATTCAAAACAATCAACTCATTCAAATGAGCACTCAAATTGTCAGGGCACGTCTGAGGTGCGCGTCAATCCCCAGCTGAGCCGGCCGATATGAGTTCAGCCGGCAGCCGTTCCATGGATGGCCGTCCGTCACTGCTCCAGCCAGTCGGCTGCGGCACGTGACGGCCGCTCTGTCGGGGGCCGTGCATCATCCGGTGCCGACCGCCGCGACCCGCCCCTGACGCCATCGTCAGAAGGGGGCACGCGACGATGGGGGGGGGGGGAAGGGGTCAGCGGCCGGCGGTCCACTGCCGACAGCAGCCTCCGTCCCCGGGTCAACGCTGTCACCGTGCTGGCCTCCGCCGTTCCTGAACCAGACCATTGTTCCAATAGTGGTCTGGCTGCCTCTTTCCCCGGCCGCTGACCAGTGACCGAAGCTGGCTAATGTCAAGGGCACTGGTCCCTTTTCCCTACCAGCGCCGGCGACTGTCCCTATGGAAGCCCTGCCGCCGTCCCAGACCAGCGCTGGCCGCCGTCCCCGACCATCGCTGGCCGCCGTCCCCGACCAGCGCTGGCCGCCGTCCCCGTCCGTCCCGCGCTGACCGCCGTCCCCGTCCGTCCCGCGCTGACCGCCGTCCCCGTCCGTCCCCGACCAGCGCTGGCCGCCGTCCCCATCCGTCCCCCGTGCACTGGTCCGACGGCGCTCGCTGCTGGCACTGATCGATCGCACCGTACGCCGGAACATGCACACAGCACTGCTCAGACGACGCGACTCGAACCAACACCATCGACTATAAAGCCTGGAACGCCTCGTAAAATGACGATTCTGAAATGAAATCGCGATTTGATGGCGAGTAGGCGGCCGTCGCATTCGTATTGCCACACGACAGGCTACGCAATGGGATCCGTTCGCGCACGGACGGCCTGGGCGGCCTGCATCCAGGAGTGCTCATTTGCCAGGTTCCTTATTGTTGTTGAATTGTTTTCTGACGCAGTAGTTGATGTTCGCTGTGCCGTGACCTGACCAGTAAAGCCGTGAGCGACAGCTCCACATTGTTGGTCCGCATATTCGGCACGGCATTGTAAAATGTTGAGCCTCCCTCACAATAGTGATTGCATTGCACCCATTGCTCATAAATCGTACCTTTTAAAATCATTCATTATTAGGTATAACATTTCTTTTGTGACCATGAATAATAACCAGGACTTAATTTGATATAATTAATATAATGTATAGGGTACCTATGTAAAAATTAAAATGTAGGTATGCATAATGCATATGGGGCGTTCCACGACAAATCGACAAATAAAAAATTAAATTTGCACCCTCATATTTTATTTTTCGTTGAAAACTGGTGTAAGGGGTTGTGATGGGCGGGGAAGCCAGCTGTGGCAAGGATTTTTTTCTTCGAACAACGGTTTCCGAGATATAGCCTCGGGCAATTCCTGGAGGTCGCGCTGCAGCCCTATGTTTGGCGGCCTATAACTCAGAAACTCTTGGTTTTCTACGATAAAAACTTTATATGGTTCGACTCACAATCAGCCAACAAACATTTTGGCTATCTCGGATTTTCAATTTTTGAAAATTTTGATCACGTGACCTTTTGACCTATTTTTCGAAGAGTGACCTTGATATTTTCCCCACTGAAAGTTGCAATTTTGTCTGATGACGATTAAAGCCTTATCAATTGTCATTCATATGCGAAAATAAAAAAAGTGGATATCGCCCTGCGTTGACCTCAGGTCAGGTCATTTTTATGACCTGTCCATTATTACGAGCGGGAGCGACAGCGAGATCTCGAGAATAAAGCAAGATAGCTACAAGCGGTAAACGGTGCAGGGTACAAATGGATAAGGTCTATAATTTTTACTAAGGTCATTTTCAGGTCAGGTCAAACATGACGTCACAGGAGCAAAAAGGAAGCCAAAATTGCGGCACTACATATATATGAAGTTTTTCTAGAATAACTTTCAAGGTATCCCATCTAGGAAGAAACTAATAGCACCATCGTGATCCTCTCGTCGATCCGCATCGAAATATATGTATGTTGACCTCGGAAGGTCGAAAGGTCAAAAGTTGACCTTAGGTCACGTGACGAGCGGGAGCGACAGCGAGATCTCGAGAATAAAGCAAGATAGCGACAAGCGGTAAACGGTGCAGGGTACACACGGATAAGGTCTATAATTTTTATAGAGGTCATTTTCAGGTCAGGTCAAAGATGACGTCACAGGAGCAAAAAGGAAGTCAAAATTGCGGCACTACGTATATGAAGTTTTTCTCGAATAACTTTCAAGGTATCCCAGCTAGGAACAAACTAATAGCACCATCGTGATCCTCTCGTCGATCCGCATCGAAACATATGTATGTTGACCTCGAAAGGTCGAAAGGTCAAAAGTTGACCTTAGGTCACGTGACCTTAGGTCAACTTTTGACCTTTCGACCTTTCGAGGTCAACATACATATGTTTCGATGCGGATCGACGAGAGGATCACGATGGTGCTATTAGTTTGTTCCTAGCTGGAATACCTTGAAAGTTATTCGAGAAAAACTTCATATATATGTGGTGCCGCAATTTTGACTTCCTTTTTGCTCCTGTGACGTCATCTTTGACCTGACCTGAAAATGACCTTAGTAAAAATCATAGACCTTATCCATTTGTACCCTGCACCGTTTACCGCTTGTCGCTATCTTGCTTTATTCTCGAGATCTCGCTGTCGCTCCCGCTCGTAATAACGGACAGGTCATAAAAATAACCTGACCTAAGGTCAACGCAGGGCGATATCCACTTTTTTATTTTCGCATATAAATGACAATTGATAAGGCTTTATTCGTCATCAGACAAAGTTGCAACTTTCAGTGGGGAAAATATCAAGGTCACTCTTCGAAAAATAGGTCAAAAGGTCACGCGATCAAAATTTTCAAAAATTGAAAATCCGAGATAGCCAAAATGTTTGTTGGTTGATTGTGAGTTGAACCATATAAAGTTTTTATCGTAGAAAACCAATAGTTTTTGAGTTATAGGCCGCCAAACATAGGGCTGCAGCGCGACATCCAGGAATTGCCCGAGGCTATATCTCGGAAACCGTTGTTCGAAGAAAAAAATCCTTGCCACAGCTGGCTTCCCCGCCCATCACAACCCATTAGACCAATTTTAAGCAAAAAATAAAAAATGAGGGTGCAGGGCACTTGTCGATTTGTCGTGGAACGCCCCAGCGCATGTCGTGGAGCGCATGACATATATGTCATGCGCTCATTATGTACTTACCTACACTCTCACTTATATAATGAGCTTCCGTGCACTGTGAGCTAGGTTCAATCGCGACAACTCAGAGAACTATTGGCAAACGGCACGCCGAGATCCAGTTTCCGCTTCCCCGCTGGTTGTGAATTTACCGGGTGTTGGAACAAGCCCAGCTTCCCTTTATTGTTTCTATGCACAGGATAACGTTCCGCTGAGATGACAGGCGGCTGGATAGGTCATCATCAGTGCATGACGCTCTCACGGACTGGAGCCTTGTTCTTTACCGTGTGCTCGATCACACTGCAGGTACGAGGGCGAGTTCGCACAGGGCTGGTTCCACGGTCACGGCATCTTCTGGCGGTCGGATGGCATGCGGTACGAGGGCGAGCTGCGCGGAGGACGCCTCTGGGGCCACGGTGAGCCGGTGCCTTCTCACGGGTACAGATAACAGTACACACTGCGACATAGATAGATACCTATAGCACCCACGGCGACTGCGGCTGGGGCCTAGTAGTGCTGCTCGTAATGTAATAGTAATGCAGATGAACGCGCAAACTTTATGCTATGATGGTAAAGACTGTGATTGGACTGTGACAAGTTCATGAACTTTGAAGACTTCTCAGAAAACCAAATGGTCTTTGTCATACTGATTATTTCCATTTCCTACTTGGACTGATTATTTTTCCTCATCTTTAACTATCATCATGCAGCAGAAAAGTAATCAAGTTGTGCGCACGACAAGGCAGAACTAAAACGATCTCTCCTTCGTTTCGCTCATTGCAGGTCTGATGACCTACAGCGACGGATCACACGGCTTTCCGCGGCAAGAAGGCTTCTTCCAAGACAGCAGATTTATTCAGAAGAAAAAGTGTTCAAAAGTAATCTCACGCGCCCAGAAAGTTGCTTTGCTGGCTAGGCGGCAGTGCGAGTGATCTGCACGATTCAGTTTTTTTATCATGTATACATAACAAATATGTTATAAGTTGACTTGTCGTCAATTTTACCACGTTTACATGTCAGACTCTACAATACCTACCTGCCACCGCTCTCGCTACTTTGTATAAGTGTAAGATCACGGGTACGTTACTACATGTATCGACGGCCTTTTTGCGGATGCTTCATTACGCTTCGGCCTATCCTAATCCCCTTGGCCCTTGGGTAAGATTACGTCTATCCCAATCCCAATCACTTTTCCAATCCCAATCCCCTTTTCCCATCCTGCTTATTTATAAAAAAAAGCTCAATTTCAACAACGAAGAACGTTTTGAATGTTTTGCTCTGCCCTCTGTTGTCGAAAAGCTCCGTAGGTATTTGGCACACGGCTTACATGGATAAATAAATGTGCGAACAATGTAAGAAAAGAGTCACAAGGGTACGGAATCATCTTCGTGATTAGACTCGAGTACGATGTTTTCCGGTAACGCAGTGCGGACTGCGGCCTTGCGAACCTGCTGTGATGTGTGGGCAACAGCCAGGCCTTGCGGCACAGCCTATGCGGCAGTAGTGTGTAATGCGGCACAGTCTACCCAAACTGTAATGTAATGGATTGTAATCGACCACGTTCCTTTTGGCAGCAGTACCTAGGGTAGGCGCTTGTTGGTGTGACGACAGAAAACACTTCAAATCACTGCCGGGCCCTGGGGTGTAAGAGAAAAATAAGATTATTGTGTTTTCAGTTTTGACTAATGTCCTCTTTCACTAATAAGCAAAGTGACGACTATAAGCGAGCTCGCTCGGCTACTGCAGCTCAGTGAGCAGAGCTGAAAAAGGTTTCAGTTTGATGGCCGACTCGCATTACAGCGATTGGCTGTCGGCTGTGCAGTGCCGTGACCGACTGCGCAGCGATGCTGACCGATCCGTGGCCCGGCCGCACCGGTTCACCGCCGACCGAGCTGGGCCGGTGCTCCGCCAGCCACACGGCCGCCGGCCGCCGACGGACCTGGCCGGAACGCCTTCAGGGGCCCGCCCGGGCCTGCAGGTCAGTCCACTCACGGCTCCGGTAGGCTGTCACAGCTTCCTACGGCCAGGTGGGCTCGTGCGGCACAGTTCGGGCCCTGCGACTCAGCGAGGGGACACCGGTCGCCCTACTGCAGTGACTCGGTCTGTGCCCACCGAGATTGGCAGAAGCTTTGGAATCCTTTCAATGGTAAGTTTGGCGAATTCACCCCCAAATTCTAATGTTGGCTAGATTGGTTAACCCGCGCCGTGCTGGTGGCCTGAGTCTTATGTGTCGTACTGGGGGGAAGGGCGTTTTCACGCCTCCCCCCGTCTAACATGGCTTATGGGCCACGTAGCGACACGCGGTAAGCGGCAATCGAAAGAGCGTCAAAATAATGACGGAAATATTTGATAATATTTAAGGTTAGATCAAAGGTCAGGTTTCCAGAGATCTCAGGTCATCAAAGTTAAAATTTTGTCTGATTTAACAATTTTCGAAACAACCAACGACTAACTCGGGAACCAATAGAGCTACAACGCCGAAGAAAAGCGCATTCGATAGCCCTTTTACAGAACTTTCTTGTCATTGTCCTCAGATTGGATCTCAGGTCAACTATTTAGCCTCCCGTGGGCATAAACTATAAAAATGACAGTTTTAACGAAAACGGTTTTTCGGTAATAACTTTTGACTCAAGCGTGCCACGACACTAATTTTGCCAGCATCATGTTCCTCTCGTCGAGACGCGTCGAGTGAACTATAAGTTGACCTTGAATGGTCGTTTTGAAAATTTGACCTCAGGTCAAGGTAGCTGACCGGCATGGGTCATGTTGCATATCAGTCGATCTGTATTGTTGAGTTGAACACATCTGACGTGCTTTCACCGCTCTATCACCGGTCTCTATCAAAAGTTATAGTGAAAAAACTGCTGGTGAATTTTCATGACCTCACCTAAGATGAACTCAGGGTCACACAGAGCCCGTCACAGTTGCAATTTTCAGATTAAGTCTGTCATGTTTACCTGTGAATCGATGTTTGAGAAGGTTTAGAACGACATTCATCCAAAAGAGGCGCATTTCAATTTTCTTCCATTGACATAATGAAGAGGTCGCTAATCGATCTGACCAGTTAGGTTATAGATAAAAAAAAATCCGAGATGAACATGTTATACATACTGTTACTCTTATCGACTGCTGAAAGTTTCAAAGTGATCGTTCAGTCGGTGTAGCTACAGCGAGCCTTTGCACTTTTCTGTGGTAAGGTCACTTGACGTGACCTGGTGACCTGACCTTGAACGGCCCGGGTCTGAAATTTTCACAATTTGTGTGGAAAAAATGCATGAATAAGTGTACAACAAAACACCCCGCCAATGTAAAACGTCTCACC
This sequence comes from Amphibalanus amphitrite, assembly GCF_019059575.1. NCBI lineage: Eukaryota > Metazoa > Arthropoda > Thecostraca > Balanomorpha > Balanidae > Amphibalanus > Amphibalanus amphitrite. The sequence goes on along the minus strand of NW_024882341.1, from coordinate 259,319 downwards.
TATCTCGGAAAAAGCAACGTTGTGGGGAAGCAGCTGCCGCTATGTAAAACGTACACTGTGTGTTCATTATAATGTGTATGGAAAGACAACTGGGAAGGAGTTGTGATAGCTTTTTATGGAGATGCAGACAAAAATTTGCTATCCGAGTGTTCTTTATATTTACTGTCGTATTATGCACAAAAGGACTCTCAATTGATGCATATTAGCTTAACGACTTGAATATGTTTTCTAACAACATTTAACGCTTCTTATGCCGGTTTGGTTCGTGTTAACACTCGCAACGAAGTCTGCGCCAACTTCGTACCGACGGGGGGGGGGGTGGGCGGATGACCGCCCCCCCTGAGATCTCGAGAACAAAGCAAGATAGCGACAAGCGGTAAACGGCATCGGATACGCACGGACAAGGTCTACAATTTTTACTAAGGTCATTTTCAGGTCAGGTCAAAGATGACGTCACAGGGGTCAAAAAAGTCAAAATGGCGGCGCTAGATATGGCGTGAGTTTTTCTCGAATAACTTTCGAACTGGTCAAGCTAGGAACAAACTAAGGGCACCATCGTGATCCTCTCGTCAATCCGCATCGAATGATATATGATTTGACCTCGAAAGGTCAAGGTCAAAGGTTGACCTCAGGTCACGTGACCTCGAGGTCATCATGTATATCAATCGATGCGTCTTGACGAGGGAACACAATGAGACCATCCGCGCGGCTGTATCTTGTTACTGTACCGAGTTATTGGCAAAAAACCGCTGGTGACCTTTGATGACGTCACATGACCTTACAGCTGCCCAACAGCAAAACAGACCATAAGGTAGTGAAGGTTGATCGTATATGAAGTCATGTATGGTATATGGGGCCATTCCGACCCGTTTTAGTGGTAAAAACAGGAAGTTGATTTTTCCTCCATTGACTTATAATGGGGAGGTCGAGAAATTGACCTGACCTTAGGTCATCGATATCAAAATTCCGAGATATACAAATTGTAGCTACTAATGACTTCATAACATCCTGCGACTTTCAAAGGCCTCCAACATCTACTGTAGCTCTGGCACGGTAACAAAGTTGCAAAAAAGTGACTTGAGGTTGGGTTATTCAAAGTGACCTGGTGACCTGACCTTGAAAGTTAGGAGGTTCAAACTTGCACACCATGTGTAAAATTGATAAGAGAATAGTCGTACCGAATTTCGCGGCGCTACGCGCCGCGGTTTTCCCGCTATTTGCTAAAAACCTCAGGGGGCGGATATCCACCCCCCCGTCGGTGCGCGTGTTAAATTATAGTTGGCTGGCAAGCACGGCGCTTTGTCTAGACGACCTACATTAGTGAGGTAAAATGTCCCAGTATACATGTAGGTCGCGGGGCAAGTCCGATGGGGCGCTACCCAATGTGCTGGTCGAACCACCCAACTTTTATATAACGTTGGGCAACTAGCGAACAGTGAGGCACTAAGTATTTCAATGTATTTTTATTCGCAAATGGATAGCAGCGGAGACGGCATTTAGTTAAAATTCGCATATCGATAATACACTATTTTGCTATGGGGCAAGTGGGACACCTGACCAGAACAAAGTGTCACAGCTGAACAGAGCATGATGGGATGGGAGGTGCTGGCTCAGCAACGTGATTCGGAAATATAACGGACCTCTCATATAAGATTAAGCCAAATACCATGTTCAATTTTAATCTCAAGAATGTCACTTCTTGTCCTAGGCTGGAGGCATTTTGCCCAAACGCCTCATTTGCAGTTGGCTTTACAAATCGCTTTTTAGTCAGAAATCCGATTACAAGTGACTTAATTTGAGCGATTGAATTTATATTAAAATGTCCAAAAAATACACTGAGCACTAGAGGTGGCAAAATGTGGACCCGAGGACCCGGTCCAAAGAACCAGTCTGGACCCATATGGGTCCAGACCGGTTCCTGGAAATTTTCTGACGGGTCCAACCGGGTCCTACCATAAACGGTACATCTTGCACACTACACATTATTGCAAAATATGAAGTGAATGAAGTGAATGTTTTTTGGCACACAGTAGCTCATGAGTATTCCCAGTGGGAAAAAGGCTGCTTTACATGATGCAACTAATGATACCTACAAGTAGTTTGTATTAATTGACTTTTGGGGAACGGGTCCAACTGGTTCCGATTCCAACTAAGACCGGGTCCGACTGGTTCCAGAAATGTCCAGCCGGGTCTGGTTCGAGTCTGGTTCCTAAAATTTTCATCTTTTGCCACCTCTACTGAGCACAAATTAGCCCTTTCAGGTGATGTGGGACAAAGGTTATTTAGGAAAATAAATAATTTGGGCAGCCTGCCCCAGTGGGAGTAAGCAGCAGGAGCCATGCAGGAGGACGATACCATGTGCGGCGGGCCGAAGCAGTGCAAATGGTTACCTAATGCCTGGCGTTGGATAATACCGTCTACCGAGCGCGATGTCCCTGCGGCCTGCCGTCTATCGTACCCGTTCCACTTGGTCTTGCGTAATGTATAAAACGGACAACAACATGCCGCATCAGTTGGACCACAGAAGCAAAACTTACAATCAGCCTCTTCTTCCATGGACGCATTTGTGATCCAAGTTCGGTTTCTTCCGTTGGGTGATTGGGCAGCCACAGGGTAAAAAAAGGAAGAAAAGTAAAACAGTATGCTGCGAAGTAAAGCAGGGTTTCATTACCTATTGATTTCTTTGAGATATTAGAGAGATAACACATAGGATGATATCGGGAAGATACGCTGCGCTCTTTGCTTACATGCATATTACCCATGACTATCTGGTAACATTTAAATTGCTTCAAATTAAAGTCCCTAGCTTTGTTGGCTTCAGAGACATGATGTTGCAACATATTGTCCTCCTCCCAACGATTCGTGTTGCAATTAGACCCAAGCGACTGTAATTGGTTGAATGCTGAGCTGAATTAAAGGGGACAATCATTGGAAATGGATGGCAATCCATTGCCAGTGTTGGACCCAAATATGAATTTAAGACTGCCTAAATTTGAGGCAGAGCGGTAAGACGGAACACCCGCCGGTCGGACACTGCAATCAGCACAATCCTACAAAGGGCTGCTGAAACTCGCATCAACTAAATCTGCGTGATGATCGTCGAATCGATTCACGGTCGTGAGCCTGTCAGACGGAGGCTTTTGCCGGGAACTGTCATCGTCTGGTAGTGCTGACAGCCAACCTGTCTGACGAGGCAGTGGATGCTGTCGCCGCGGTCGTTACGCTACATTGTCCGGAAGGACGCTGGTCGTCTTGATCGACTCAGCCGGCCTGGCGACTGTCACGGGTATAGTCTGTCTGTTCATAGATCTCTGCCTGTCACGTCACCCGTCTTTCGCTGGAACCAAGGCTATAGAGCTCCGCTGGAACCCCGACGCCCCGGCAGCGGCTCAGACGGCTGACTTCCCCGGCTGGCTGTGGGGTCGTGGTGCATGGGTCTCGGCCAGTCTCTCCGGTCAGGGCGGTAGGCCGCTCGGTCGATGTAAATCGCGTGGTGCTGGGCGATCGGCGGCGGCCGTGTGTGCCGCCCCTCCGTAGGCCGTCGGGCCGCCCCGGCCGGCCACATTAGCCGGACCCAAGTGGCCGGCCACCCTGTGACGGACTGCCCCGTAACGCTGACGCACGGCCGGCGGCCGGCCGTGAAACCGGCCCTGACGTCGGCCATTGTCGGCCGTTACCTACGGCCGTTACAATTACGCGGCGCGGCGGGACCAGCAGTGGCGGCGCCGGATACTAATGCATATGCAATATGCTGGGACTGCCGTGTCGGTGGGACTTAAGGCTGAAACAGACTCTTTCCGCGTTCAGGAACTCGCATGCGAGAGCCTATTCAAATACATTATAATTCTTCCCGCATCAATCGCATCCGGGAGGTGCGTGCGATTGATGCGAGCGTGCTTCCATGTATTGGAATAGGCTCTCGCATGCGATTTCCTGACTGCGGAAAGAGTCTGTTTCAGGCATTAGGAGGAGCTGACGTCTCTCTGACCGGCGAGTAATTACAACTTGCTCTATAGGACTTAGTAATGAATCATGTGGGCCAGGTAATGATGCATTCGCGGGAGTTGGTCGACTTTGTGCCGCTAATTCCCTTTACTGGTTGGATGGCGGAAATTCATTGGTTAAACCATGTTAAACCATATTCCTCGGTAGTTGAGAAACACAAGCGTGGTTGATTTCATGCACTGGAACAGTAAATCCTACTGGGAAAAAGTCGATGGAATATCCACGAATTATTTGCAGTGCCGTAAATGTATTTGTTGATTGTTCAGGTAGGTAGGTTCAAAGGTTGTTGTAGGTATAGGTACCTATGCCTACAACCAAAGGCTTATAAAACGTTGTTTTGACACCAGCTTTATTATCTTAATGGAAGCTTTCAAGAGCACTTCGACTCCCTTCTTCAGCCAAGTCACACAAAAACACTAAAAAAAAATCAGTACCTAATACAAAACATCGGATATCTATCGGTTCGAGGTCAAAATCGTATATGTTCAAAAAGGTCAAATTTAGTCCATTTCAGTAAGTTTGAAAACTGCCAACGGCTATCTCGGGAACCAATAGCGCTACAGCGCCGCGGAAAAGCGCATTCGATAGCCCTTTTACAGACCTTTCATGCAAGTATTGTTCCTTTCCAGACCTTCCCGGTCTCCCCGGCCACCGGTGACCTATGACCCGCCGCCGAGCAGCCCTGGCGCGCGCCGGCCGGGACTCCGTCGAGTAGGGTAAGGTGCCTAATTAGGGACCCCTTTAATTTGAACCGTCATTGCTCACGCTCTGTGGGTGCCACTGTGTTACTGGCTTGATTTTCGGAGAGATCGCTCATTTTTCTATTAAAATATAGTCATTTTCTGCCCCAATATTCACTAACTTATTTGTAGTGAACATTTTGGCAAACCATTGCAAAAAAAAAAACGCTAATAGTTAACTCTTCCTGATTAGCGACCGGGGAGGGTCGCTAATAAGTCTATGGGTTTCCCCATATTAACCCTCGCCCATGTAGGGGGGGGGGGGTGCAACCCCCCCGCCTGAGGTTTTTCTTAGCTACACGCCGAACCGTTTCAGATAGCCTGCTCAAATTTTCAGTACCCTTTGGGGCATCCTTTGCGCAACTTTTGGTATTTTTTGGTCAAGGTCATGTCAGGTCACGGAGTTATGACGTCATAAAGGGAACAACCTCCGGCCAGATTTACGCTAAATTGGAGATTGCTTCACATTGGTATAAATGCCGACTGACCTGACACACTGATGGATTGTTTTAGAATCACAACTGGCTGATTTGACATTGACACAATGTCCGTTGACATTTTGAAGGTTACTAAAGGTCAAGGTAAGGTCAGTGACCTCGGTTGACCTGTAATGACTTCTTGCACTTGTATGCCTTTTCGGGGTATTTTGATGCCCTGAATTCGAATTTGCTATCCATTTCAGGCATCGTCGGTTGTTTCTTGTAGTTCACTTTGGGTCAGGGTCAGGTCAGTAACGTCACACGCCTGACGTGACCAAATGCACAAATGACCTTGCAGACTTCCGATGCTCCCAACGCATCATTTTTAGAGTTATGACATCGAAGTACACACCAAACGATAGAGAATTGATCAAGGATCACGATAGTAAAGGTTTCAAGTCGATATCTCTTACCGTTTTGCCGCAATCGGCGCGGAAATCTGAAAAAGTTAGATTTTTCCGAAAATTTGACCTTTGACCGGTCATAAGTAGGTCAAATGTTGACCTAGGACCAAAAAATATACCACCAATCGCGAGATCTCGTTGAGAGCACTCAGTCACTCGAACAGGAACGTTTATTCAACACATTTACGTAAGTAAAAACTGATCACGTGATGCACCGAAGGCGAAAAGAAGGCGGAAACCCAAATTTTGCGGGCTATCTTGTATAATATTCGAGGTCCGCGCTCAATTCGGCACCCCTGCAGTCGGTGACGACATTTGGCATCCCCTGCCACACATTGCAAGCTTCAGCAACACCTCATTTTCATTTCCCTCTTTTCCCCTTTCTTTCCCTTCTTGAGCTATTTGCGACCATGTCAGGCGCAAATAGGAAATATGAGTTGCGACACATTTTTAACCGCCATGCTGTGCACAGTTGAGCGATTCACTATGGGAAAACGGCAATCAATTAAAAAAGGAATGTCGATTCATAATAAAAAAGTTGCATCATCCTAATGTGCATCGCTTTTCATCAGAGAGGGCTCAAACACATACGTTTTGGATAAGAAACTCGTCATTTTTATTTAAACTCACCTGAAACGTCCCACCAGAAACATCGACGACCGGAAAATAATTTAGTTTGACAACCAAAGTATGGCTAAATTTTTGACGATGTTTTTACCCCGCTTTCTCCTGCCAGTTTTTCTGCAGGGAGGTAGGTCGCAAATCGGAAAGGGTCGCTAATTAGGCACCTTACCCTACCGTGATTTAAACCGGGCCGTCCGCTCCGCTATATACGCAGTGACAGGCGCCGCGACATACAGAGGGAGATCGATGAGCGTGGTCCTAACAGGGGCCCTCTTCGGTCGTTGTTCTTATATCAGCGTGCTGTCGGTTTTCCCATATTAGGAAGTTATTGCTGGCGCTTCTTGGCCTCTCATTGGTTTAACGAATAGACCACTCGAATTCGACCAATGAGGAGCCAAGAAGTAGCAGCATGCTCGCAGCTTTCTGATAAATATACGGGGTGCGAACAGAGCTAGGGTGTGGCGCTGTATTAGGTCGGTGGTGGCTGGGAGGCGGGGTGCTGCGTCTGTGCGGCCAGACGCCACGGCTGACCAGCTGAACGTCTTTTTCGTTTCTGTTGGTCCGAGGGTGGTAGCGGAGGTTGGAGCGCGCGGGCCGGTGTCTACCGTTGATGCGCGTTTAATCCGTGTCGATGCCTGTTCTTTCGCGTCCCCCCCCCCCCCGTGACCCAGGAGATGCTAGGACACACGATTTTCAGCATGCGGAATTCGGTCGCCTGCGGTGCCGATGGTGTTTGTATCCGCATGCTGAGGATCGGTTTCCCAGCTATCGGTGATCCCCTCCTGCTATCATCAACTCAACTCCTGCATCACACACTCCGACATCTCATATCCTTGGAAACACTCCCTAGTCCATCCCATTCACAAATCCGCTGACCCCTCTGACCCTACTAGTACTAACTTCTGTCCCATATCTCTCGTTCCTGTCATTACCAAAGTAGTCGAGCGCGTCGTACACTAACAGCTCTACAACTACCTCACCAGCAACCACCTCCTTTCATCCAGTCAGCACGGTTTCCGAATGAAAATTAAACCTCAGGTCAAATTTTCAAAATGACCCTTCAAGGTCAACGAATGGTTCATTCGACGCTTCTCGACGAGAGGAACACGATACTGGCAAAAGTAATTTCATGGCTCAAGGTCAGGTCAGGTCATGACCTGACCGGAAAGGGCCATGCTGCATATCAGTCGCTCCAAGTTCAAGTTCAAGTTCAAGTTCGGTGTATTGAGGACATTTCCACATAGTGGCTTAATATTTAGTCCGAGTCAGAGTACATAGATAAAAACATGACAAGTCCATTTCACAGTAAATCACAATCAAGAGATAGGTATATAAAAACACGGTCCAAAGTCGGACAAACCAGACCCTCGACTAGTTCGACAGCCGGCGCAGAAACTCGGCGCGGGTTACAGAGCCGGTGACAGCCGGCGACAGGCGGTTCCACGCCGCGGCCGCTCGGTAAGAAAACGCGCGGCGCGACGCGGACAGGCGGTATGGAGGCGGGGAACATTCATTCTGCCCAGGGTTCATAATGTCCAGGGTATGATATGCCCAGTGTCGAAATGCCCAGTGCCTTGAATGGGCCAGAGTTCATAATGTCCAGGGATTGCATAGTCCAAATGTGGCCAACTGGCTGCAGATAGGGTAAATTCAAAGAGGCCAGGGTTCATAATGTCCAGGGCACGATATGTCCAGTGTCCGAAATGGCCAGGTTTCATAATGTCCAGGGCACGATGTGTCCAGTGTTCGAAATGGCCAGGGTTCATAATGTCCAGGGCACAATTTGTCCGGTGTTCAAAATGGCCAGTGCCTTGAGTGGGGCCAGAGTTCATAATGTCCAGGGATTAGGGAGAGTTAAGGTTAGGTTAGGTTAGGTTAGGTTAGATTAGGTTAGGTTAGGTTAGGTTAGGTTAGGTTAGGTTAGGTTAGGTTAGGTTAGGTTGGGTTGGGTTGGGTGGACTATGTAATCCCTGGACACTATGAACTCTGGCCCATTCAAAGCACTGGCCATTTTGAACACTGGACAAATCGTGCCCTGGACATTATGAACCCTGACCATTTCAAGCACTGGACACATCGTGCCCTGGACTTTATGAACCCTGGCCATTTCGAACACTGGACACATCGTGCCCCGGACATTATGAACCCTGGCCTCTTTGAATTTACCCTATCTGCAGCCCGTTGGCCGCATTTGGACCATGTAATCCCTGGACAATATGAACACTGGCCAATTCAAGGCACTGGCCATTTTGAACACTGGACACATCGTGCCCTGGACATTATGAACCCTGGCCTAAACAATACGCACCCTATGGAGGCAGCTCGAGAGCGCCCGCCTCAGTCGACCGGGTGCTGCGCCGGGAAACCGCTGTACGAGGGACGAACAGGGAGCGGATCGCCGCGGGAGCGTGCGGGTCCCTCAGCGCCCTGTAAACGCCGAGGCAGTCACGGCGCTCAACCAGCTCGCGCACGTCACACCAGCCCAGCGCAGCTAGGATCGGCGATATATGGTCATGCCTGCGCACGCCAGAGACAACCCTCGCACCAAAATTCATCGCCTTCTGCACACGGTGAAGGTGGCATGCAGCGGCGCCACCCCAGACAGAGAGGCAGTACAGGATGTGAGGAAAGGTATGACACTGGATAAGGAGCTTAAGAATGTCGGAACTAAGATGATGGCGAATTTTATACAGACATATAAGGATGGAATTGCACTTTTTGACAACGTTGGAGATGTGCTTTTCCCAGGATAAGGTGGGGTCTAAGGTCACTCCCAGCATCTTCACAAATGGCGAGGGTGTTAGTAAGTATAGTCTGGCAGGTTAAGGTGGAAGGATGAGGTTTTCTTAAGGTTTTGGGCAGTGCCGACAAGGAGCAGGGTGGTCTTGGATGGGTTCATTTTTAAGGAGTTGGATGTGAAGTAGGAGAGGACAGCACGGAGGGTATCCTCCTGTCGGGTTTTAAGGATGGATAGATCTTTAGGACGGGCCGAATCAAGTAATTGGGTGTCGTCGGCGTAGGAGATGAGGCGACCGTGAGGAAGATAGGATGGAAGGTCATTTGTGAAGATGCTGTAGAGGATGGGACCTCGAGCTGCTCCGTGACGTCGAGCTGAATACATCTGACGTGTTTTCACCGCTCTACACACATAAAAATATTGACACCGTTAGCGGTGTAATTGCACAGTACATATCTGAGCACTTGAGGAAAGTTAATTTAGTCCCTTCCCCGCTTAAATTACTCGCGCTTCTAAATGAACACCAGGAAGAAGGTAATAGAACACTGTTAGGAGGGTTGGGTGTTTTACTACATGTAGCAAAACACCCAACCCTCCTAAAAGTGTTCTATTACCTTCTTCCTGGTGTTCATTTAGAAGCGCGAGTAATTTAAGCGGGGAAGGGACTAAATTAACTTTCCTCAAGTGCTCAGATATGTACTGTGCAATTACACCGCTAACGGTGTTAATATTTTTCTGTGTGTAGCACGTCTCTACCAAAAGTTATAGCCAACAAACTGCTGGTGACCGTTTATGACCTGAGATGACCTCAGAGGCACACAGAGGGGTCACAGGTGCATTTTTTTTTCGATTCAGTGTATCATATTTAACTATTAACCCGCGCGGGGCTGGGCGGGGTAAATTTTACCCTCCCCTCGCGATTTTTTGCAATATCTCAAAAACGGCGGCGCGCAGCGCCGCCAAACTTTCAGTACCTTTTCTTACATCAATTTGACACGTTCCCTAAAAATTTGAGCGAAATCCGTCGAAAAAGTTTTGAGGAATGGACGTTTTAGTGACGTCATGTTCGCCATTTTCGCCTCAAAAACGGCAAAATTTCAAACGCCGCTAACATCTTCATTTTGAAAGGAATTAAGACGTAACAAAAAAGGTTATACGTAATTCTACTTTGTCTATCAAATGGCTATCTCGGTTTTTGAAAATTTTGGATTTTGGCCTAATTTTTTTTTTTAACTGACTTTTGGGGAAAATGATTATAAAATCCAAAATTTTGAGTCTATCAAAAAACCGGAATATATGTCAGAGAAGTGGTCTATGTGCACCTACAAACCAAATTTTAGAAGAATCGGTTCAAAAATGTGGGAGTTATTTCAAATTTTATGACGTCACGACACACAAATTTTTTTGAAAAATGACTTTTTTGGAAGTTCTAGACCTCGTACGGAAACAAAAATAGCACAATTCGATTCGCCGTGAAAAACTGCATCAGATAGACACCTTTTTAGGCCTTAACAACCAACTTCAAAATTTGACCTCACTTGACCTGACCTTGACCTGACCTCGACCTGAAATTCACCCAGAGGTGGTCCATATCACTCATTGAGTGTGCTTTTTGAATTCTATGAGTAAAATGACCCATAAAACATGTGTCGCACATGCCCTTTTCTATATTTTGTTTTTTGGTGACCTGACCTGACCTGACCTGACCTTGACCTTGACCTCTGAATGATATTGTATGCAACGAATATTTTCTTGGTAGCCTAAGAACACGTTTTGGGCGATCAGTCTCAGTCCATGACTCCATTCTTCGGCAACTACGGTGCAAGGCCGATACTGTAGAAACTTGCAATTTGTACCCTTGACCTGACATTGACCTTGACATTAAACTTTAAATTAAGTACATGTTTTTAGTTGTTCATTATGAGAGCTTTCCATTGGCGTTTGAATTTTACAAATCGGACCATTAGTTCGGGAGATAACAGGGGGGGGGGGGTAAAATTTACCCCCCCCCCCAGCCCCGCGCGTTCGGCTGGAGACCCCAGCCCCGCGCGGGTTAACCAATGTTTGAGAGGGTTTTGAACGACATTCGTCCAAAAGAGGCACATTATAATTTCTCTCATTGACTTATAATGAAGAGGTCGCAAGATTGACCTGAACTTAGGTCAGGTCACAGATATCAAAAATCTGAGATATACATTTTATACACTAAGATATTCTTATCAATCGCTGAAAGTTTCAAAGTGATCGTTCAGTCGGTGTAGCTGTAGAGAGCCTATGGATTTTTTTTTTCTGAGGTAAGGTCACTTGACGTGACCTGGTGACCTGACTTTGAACGACCCGGGTCTGAAATGTTCACAACATGTGTTGAAAAAAATGTATGAAAAGGTGTACCAAAAATGGCTGCGCGTAGCGCCGCCGTTTTTTTTTTTTAGATATTCGCGAAAAGCCTGAGGATGGGGGCGTAAAAACGCCCTCCCCCATTACGGCGCAGGTTAAACCTCCTTTTTGACATGCTTGAGTGATAAGGTCCTGTCCGAAATTCGCCACTAGGCAATTACGCCTATGTCATATGGACAACTGAGGTCAATATGAAAAGGTACTTTGGAATATAAATTTGCTGACCTGGGAAAGTAAAATGCTCTCGTGAGATGCAACAAGATACCTAGGCTCAAAAATCTTTTTTTAATTAATGGGCTGGGAGATGCTGCACGAGTCAACAGATGAGATATTTATGATGATGTACCGACTACCGATGCTCGTGGGATTGCTGTTGACACTGGCCTGAATGGCTGGCTGATCCTACAGACGGCTTTCTTTAGGCTGCTTCTAGGCTATGGTTATAGCCGCATATCGAGTGTGTCGTAGGCTCGGCTGCCTCGCGCTGCCGGTGCCACGAGCTGTCACTCGTCAGTCGTCAGGCGACCCCACGCTGCGGCCGTCCGTCAGGCCACTGACGTCAGCGCGCCGTGACGTCACGGCGGCGGTGACGGCGCTCGTTAGCGCGCGGCGGCGGAATCGGCAGAAAGCGTTCTGCCGACAGACGGCCGACAGCCGGGCCCGTTCGCACCATAAATCGCCCGCCGGACGGAACAGAGCCACTGGACGGCGCGGCGGGCGGCCGTCTGCAGCTCTCAGCGGCGGCTCAACGGAAAATAGCTCGCCCCTGGTTATGAAGGCATAAATCAGAATTGGATCAGCGTAATCGTTGCTATAAAATCTATTGACCATCTCGACAAAGGAAACGCTTTCACCGGCTGTGAGGTATATGCACTCGGGTTAGAACGTACATACCTGAATGATCAAACCGCGAAGGGACGGGAGGGGTTGTGTTTACCCCCATTGATTTAGGTATTTATTTTCAAACAATCTTAATAAGGGTTAAGTGGCTTAACTTCGAAGAAAAAATAAAGCGGGGCAATCACACCGAATTAACAAGTACTTTGAAACATTAAGCCATTAGTTAGGGTGACAAGATTTACAAAACGTATAACTATTGGCATTTTGGATTTATGCATGTCAATGGCCTATAGGGTAAGGTCGTTTTTATGGTATTTCCATTTTAAGTTAATGAGAAAAGGCCTTCCTAAGAAATTGATACGAACTCTCAAGCATCGCGTACCATACCTGGTTGATATTGAAAACTAGATCGAAAAATGAAAGCCGTGACTAATCTTCGTCCACCTGAGAGGTCATCTTTATGGAAGGCCATGAGCAGTATTTGGACGATACATTTTGATAGAGACATGCTATATAGAGCGTCGCCTTTGGTGTGCTCAGCTCACCGATACTTATTGGCTGATAATGGACCAGTCAGGTGAAGTCTTATACACTGAAAAAAACTTACACCTAGAGAGTTATTTTTGGAGTTTTTCCACTCCAGTTTGGCGAATAATCACGCACCAATGGCATATAATGATTATGTTTTGTAGCGTATTCTTACTCTCTGCATTGCATTAAGGGCGTTTTTGAAAGTTATTCGTAAACCTGGTACTATAATCATCTCTTTTGTGTTTTAGCAAGTGGTAATTTTATCTTCTAATTTTATCACGTGTCCTTTTTATTCTTTCGGGTTATAAATTTATATCAGTCTCAAAGAGGCATGGGGTAATTTTAGCTTATTTCACAGTGATAAACAAGGTCATTGGAATATATTTGTGCTAAACTCCCATTAGATGGTAATAAAATTGACAGCTAGAGTACTTTTATCAAAACTGCATAAAAATAAACCGCTGTGGAGTAATTAGGGTAATTTTTATACTCCATTACGGCTGATAAATTGACGCGACAGAATAAAACTATTCTCATGTAGGTGTAAAAATTACTTCCTTCGTGATAAAACTATCATGTCCGGACAATAATTTTATAACCATGGAGTAATATTATGTGGTAGCATTACTAACACTATTCTTCGGGAGTACTCGGGAGCGTATTTCAAGCAATACTGTATCACTTTCTTGATAATCCTATTCCGTTGTGACATAACTAATCAAAAAGTGATTAATCTATTCGTCCAGCACAGTATTATTCCAAGAATAATATTTTCGGAACGTCTCTTCAGTTCGCGACCATTCGCGACCGCCATTGTGCTCAAGTCGTCAGAACCAAGGCCTTCTGTCAGAGAACCGAGCAAGCGTCCCAGTCCTCGAAGGTAAGCTGAAATTACTGTATACTTTGTGTTTTGTTAGTATGACTTTACAGTAATCCGTAGTATGACCATACAATCCAAGAAATGCGTTGACGTAGATTTGCGGACGAAGATTTCCGCGATGATGAAATTCTGGAAGACAAATTGTCAAAACAAATTGACAAATTGTTGTTACAAACAAACAAAACAAATTGTTAAAACGGTCATATCCGGACATCTACTTTTTGTTGTTTCTATCCTCCCAATATCACGATAGAAGAAAACACGTTTAATGAACGTATTTATATCTTGTTCAGTGTTCACTGCCTGATAAAGCTGTCCATGAAATTAAAAAAAAACGGTTCTTTTCTTTCTCAAAGGTGACTCTGCGGAAGAACAGCTTCCGACAGAAACTTCGGAACAGATTCAAGAACTGTCGAAAGCCACTGAGCATTGAGCAACGCCGTCATCGACACGGAAAGACGAGCCAGGGGCATCGTTGTGAAAAGGCGTGCGGCAGCTGAAGAGGGGATGCCGGGGATGTTTCCCAAAACGAAGAAGTCGAAGCTAGACATCTGCACCGAAACCGCCAAGTTCAGTGCCAAGCTAAAGCACGCCGATGTCACTCACAAGACATCTGTTCTCAAAGATTCCTTCGAGGTTCGGCGGATATGCCTCACGAGCAACCGAAACCGGAAGACTGGCGAGAAGATGAAGGAGATATTCCCGGATATGTACAGCGAAGCTGCCGTAAGTGTTGCTTTTTTCGGTATTTAAAAGTCTTGTCTAATGTTATGTGTGATTGAACTCGAGATTCCTTTACTAACAGGGTAGTTCAGTAGGAAAATTTGACCGCGCACGGTGACGTCACAGTGGCTATGCGTAGGCGTGGTGTAGTTAAAATGTCACATTTGACATCTGTGCCTTTTAAGGGTGGATTATCGAGAAACGGGGCTTCAAACATTCATGTAAACGTGTTTTTTTATAAACTTCCCAATTATAAGCTCGCCAGTTGACCCAGATGATCACCATCTTCCTATGTATTATGAATGCGTGGGAACTTTTTTCCCGCCAGCGCGGCAGCGTGATGTAACGGTAAAGGAATTTTGAAACTCATTAACGGGGGATGGTTGAACTGAACTAACTATATAATTAGTGGCACCATTTTATATCCGCGCTATCAGGGAACAACATTGGATAGGAAAACATCTGGAAAATTTGTATAATTTTTAACCCACTCCCTCTGGTTTTTCTACCGCCTGCTGGGAAGTCACCCCCCCCCCCCTCCCATCTAACTTGGCGGGTCCTAAGCAACGTAACCGTGAAACGCTCAAGGCGGAGTTGGGAATCTTGTCACAAACCATGACGAAAGCATTCCATTCATTTTTATCAGGTAAAAGATCACCAGAGGTTGACACTTGACGTGGCGCGCTTTCAAACTTTTTGTGAGCTGGAGTAACTTACCTGTCACCTGACCTGACCTTCAACAATGATTTAATGTTCACTTGATGTTGCTTGATGTTAATTCCATTCATTAATGTGATTTTGCGATGTTTCCAGGTGTGGACTGACTTGGGAATGATCATGGGGCTCGAGGAGGACGTGAAGGAGCATGTCCTGCACAAAATCAGACATACCGCGAAGAAGTATGCCCAGACGATGATAAACGTGGAGCCGGCCGACAAAGACGGTGAGTTTTGAACGGGCACAAGCACACCTTTTCGGATGAGGTGTTCCGCTAGCAACAATCGTGCCGGAGGGGGGGGGGATACTCTTCTTCTATATAACTGGGCTCGAGCCGATCATCGTAGACAATATATTCCTGGCCAGGGCTGGAATAATGTTTAGATCTGACTGATTCTTTTTTTAGCGAATGTAAAGTTAGGCCCGAGGTATTTTCGATAAATACGAGGTCAGGCCAAAACATTAGCCAAGACCAAGTGTAGGAAGGTATTTCCCACGCATGCTTCTTCCTGCACGATGGAGAAATGACGTTTCACATATCCCAATGGCGTAATACATTAATAGCAGAGGGCAGGACAACTGTTTATTTTCGTGATAATTTTTTTTGGCTTAAAGGAAGACTGCCACCTTTTTTACACAAAATGGTTTTCACTAGACCTAACCCACCTATGACCTACCCTGAAGTCTGTTTCCCGAAATTTGGCCTAGTTTTCAAGATATCCGCAATTGGACTTCAGATTAAAGCCATCACAAATGTGTGGAATATGGGAATGTAACATTACCATGTTAAAATCCCATCTCCCACACTTTTTGTGATGGCATCAATGTGAAGTTCGAATGCGGATATCTCGAAAACTAGGACGAATTTCGGGAAACGGACTTCAGGGTAGGTCATAGGTGGGTCAGGTCTACTGAAAACCGTTTTAAGCCGAAAACCGTAAAAAGGTGGCACTTTAACGACGGGCGGGACAACATGTTGTACCTCACCTTTGGACAGCCAATCGTCGTTGGTTTTGCTATTAGTCAAAAAGTGTTGTTTAACTCTAGTGATATTGAAAAGTCATGGTTGTCTCCATTCAGGTTGTCTCCATTCATGGTTGTCTTCATTGTCTCCAAATATACCACAGTTACATGCAGTTTGATACCTACTTGCACTCCATACTTAACCATGACAGCTCAGAACATCGGGTACTAATTCCTTATTTCACTGAAATATTTTAACGACGTATAATTACTAGTATTTTGTAATTATGCACCACGTTTAGTTGTAAGAGTGTATCGTACTACGCAAACGTACTACGCATCGTACTACGATTTTGAGAATGAAAAGAAATCAGGAAGAAGCGAAGAATCGTCTCCAGATACTGTAGATGGCATAGCCAGCTACTGTACGAACGCGGTTCCTTGTTTCTCTCCTAATAGGTTTCCTTTACGTTTATTTGTACGATATGCATTGATGCCAACTGACTGCAATATTCTTTTTCACGGCAGACGACGAGCTGCTAGCTCTACTTGCCTATGGTTGTGGAACAACTATTGGCACCTTGGCGGATCCGAGAAACGGGGTTCGTCAGGCAGGTGAGGAACTATCGGTGGACGGTGTGGTGGTCTGCCAACTGCCGGCCACCAGGTTGGAGACCGTGGCCCTAATGACGGCCGCCCACGCTGTCTTCTACACAAAGTTCACGGGGCCCTGCAGGGCCCTGTTCGAGATTCTTTACCGGAGTGTGGGATTCGATGTAAACCTATCTGGCTTATCACAGAAGGTGTGGGAGGTTACCCAGGTAGTGTAGAACCAGCATCGGAGATGGCCACTTCGAATGACTGGCGACCTGTGGCTCACCTGTGGTTCAAGTGACTCGTGACTTGTGGCTCACCTGTGGTTCAAGTGACTCGTGACTTGTGGCTCACCTGTGGCTCAAGTGACTCGGAACGTGTGGCTCACACTACTGGAACCTCTGTATTATGACTAATTCAGCTGCGGCGGTCTCAGTACGCCAATGAGTCTCAGTACGTCTTTCATAGCCTGCAGATCACACTCGTTTTATATGCCATCCGTGGCGGTGGTTCTGTGCGCAGGTGTTATTCGTTAGCCTCAGTGTTAACCATACACGCTCGTTTTATCTGCCATCCGTGGCGGTGGTTCTGTGCGCAGATGTTATTAGTTAGCCTCAGTGTTAACTACACGCTCGTTTTATCTGCCATCCGTGGCGGTGGTTCTGTGCGCAGATGTTATTCGTTAGCCTCAGTGTTAACCATAACGCCCTTGTGAGATGTGACCTTGGACGTCCTTCCAGTGATTTCGCATTGCGGCCGGCAGAGACGAAGTTTTGCCTCCCAGTTGAGACGCCGCTTCTCAACTAGGAAGCAAAATTACGTCCCTGTCGGCCGCAATGCGCCATCACTGGAAGTGCGTTCAAATTAAGATGTACCTGCTGATGCTCAGGTACCATTCGTTAATCAATTGTTGGTGTTTCAATACATTGTTTAAATGCATTCCTTATTTTACACTTGGTCATAATATTATCACATCACCCCGCATTATCAGGGGTGGTACTTTTACACCGGGGCTTGATTTTACCGGGGAGTTACTCCGGGGTAAAATTATCGAAAAAAGGAGTGCTTTTTGGCATGGCAATATTATTCCCCGAATGGGAGTAATTTTAATATTAAGTTAATAAAATTATCATCTGGTGTAATTTCATCCAAAGATAGCATACTTTTATCCTCCGTCATAAAATTACTCCCTAGCGCGAATATTATAAGCGTTCGGATACTAAATATATTCTATATGCTAGTTTTATTCCCCAAAACTCCCCATTTTAAGCGCTTATGCCAGGTCATAAAATTATTCGATTGCAGGAGTGCTTTTTGGCATTCTAAAATTAGAAAATGGGGAGTAAGTTTTTTTCAGTGTACGGTCATGTCATGAGCTGGACCTTTTGCCGATTTGTTAAAGACACTTTTCATGTCATGCTGTGCAATTCGTTCGACCTTTATCGACGACAGAAACATCATGCCGTAAAATAATGTTGCGCTTGCGCTTAGTCTAAAGTTGTTTTAGAGAAACATTTTCAAGAAAAATGTAAATTTTTAACGTTTTTTGTCCTCTGAGACTTAACTGTTGTCCTTAGGTCAAAGCTAAGGGCACTACCGTAGAATCCATGTAAAAGGGCAATTACTGTTTTCCGTAGCATCCTAATTCTGATAAATCACGTGCAACGGGCCAATTTGTACGAGGATAACAAAATGAAAAAAAAAATCTGACCTTAGGTGACATGACATGGGACCTAACCGCGAACTAATAATGAAAGAACTTCCTCCGCGATTTTTAACCCGCACCGGGCCGGGGGTGTCTGCCCCCCCCCCCCCGTCTAACACAGCTCATGGGCCACGTAGCGACACGCAGTAAGCGGTATGCGAAAGAGCGTAAAAAATGACCTAAACATTTCGGCTACTTTTTAGGTCAGGTGAAAGGTCAGGTCACTGAAGGTCATCAAAGGTCAAATTTTGTCCATTTCAACAATTTTGGAAACTGCCAACGGCTAAGTCGGGAACCGATAGAGCTATGCGGAAAAGCGCAATCGATAGCTCTTTTAAAGCTCTTTCGCTAATATGTCCTTACATTTCACCTATGTAGGTCAATGGTTTAGCCTCCAGAGGGCAACAACTAAAAGATAACCGTTTTATGAACGTTTTTTGTGCAATAATTTTGGATTCAAGAAACTGACGACATTTATTTTGTCAGCATCGTGTTCCTCTCGTCGAGACGCGTCGAATTAACTATAATTCACCCTTGAAAGGTTATTTTGAAAATGTTACCTCAGGTCGATCCGTATCGTCGAGCTGAACACATCTGAGGTGTTTTCATCGCTCTAGCATGTCTCTACCAAAAGTTATTCATGTAAAAAAACTGCTGGGGAATTTTTTGTCTTCATGACCTGATATGACCTCAGGGGCATAGGGAGAGGTCACGGATGCCATTTTTCGGTTCAGCTTGTCGATTTCACGTATAACACGATGCTTGAGATTGTTTGGAATGCCGTTCGTCCAAAAAAAAAAGGCGCCTTCCAGATTTCTCCCTTTGACTTACCTAATGGAGAGGTCGCAAAATTGACCTGCCCTTAGGTCACTGATACCAAAATTCAGAGATAATTGTTTTGCATATACGTGAACTGTTACTCTTATCAATCGCTGAAAGCTTTCAGGTGATCATTCGGTCGGTGCAGCTATGACGAGGATTCTAACTTGTTCTGAGGTGAGGTCTGCACTTGACGTGACCTACCTAGTGACCTGACCTTGAGCAGACTGGGTCTGAAATTTTCACATGTGTGGAAAATATGCATGAACAGATGTGCCAAAAACAGCGGTGAGATATCTACGAAAAACCGCAGGGGGGGGGGGGGTGTTCAACCTCCCCCCGCCCGGCGTGGGTTAACGCTCTTTCGAACGAGACGTCAACGTCACGCGGTGAAGTGTGTCATTACTCACTACGTGGCTTGGCTCAGGAGCCAAGTTAGAGAGTATTAAAGCAAGCAGCCCCCAATATGCGACAATCAGTCTCCGGATATCATCCTGGCGCGGGTTAAATCATTAATGACCTGAGTAATGTTTAAGAAAATAATGTCACAAGCAGTCAGGCAGAGCCGTTTTCATGACGGGTTATCCGGGAAACATTGATTGCATTCTCCCGACGAAACGCGTCCACCCGAATGCGCTGTGTCCGTCTCAAGTTCCGGTATGTTTTCACGTCAGATTCGCCGCGCTGAAAAGCAAAGCTGCTGAAGTTGTTGTCTAAATAAATTCCTACGTAAATGAATAATATTGTGATTATCATGAAACGAATCACAAATCACAATCACACTGTAGAAGTGACGTGCATCACTGCCTATTTACGTCCACCGGCCAATTTTCAGGTGTAGGGCTGTCAGCTACCCGTAGCTCCTATATCTCTGAGCCGAGGCCCGGCCGTGACAGACGCCGGGGCCGGTCACCATGTCTGGCGGCGCGCCGAACGCCAGCGAGCCGCCGGCCGGCCAGGGCCAGCAGCAGCAGCAGCTGCCGGACATGTGGCTGCCGCACGTGGTGCGGCTGGTGGAGGAGCTGCATCAGAGCGGCCAGCTGGCGGCCGGCGGCGCGGCGCTCCTCCAGCCGCGCCTGCGGCCCGTGTTCGCGCGCCTCTGTCCGGCGGTGGTGGCCGCCTACACGGTGGTGGCCGCCGCCGGCAGCGTCACCTGTCTGGCCGCCGCCAGAGCTATCTATCGGCGCGGCGCGCCGCCGCCGGCCGGCTGCGGGCCGCTGCTCACCCTGCTGGCCGGCTGCCTGGCCAACTGTCTGCTGGTGCTGCCGCTCACGCTGACCGTGCTGCTGCTGCAGAACTGGGTGCTCGGCAGCACCATGTGCTACATGCTGCCCATTATGCAGGTGAGCGGGACGCCCACTCACTCTGACGGAATCCTACCTACGCTACACATCGATCCACCAGACACACATAACTGATGAGCTTAGGTAGCTGCTGAGCACGGTGCTGAGCACTCTGTTCCGAGGTCCTGACAGGTCTACGGACGCCCTGTCCTGTGCAGCAGCACCTCCCTCTGAGTTCTGACGCTGAGGTCGGCTCTGTGTGGTATCATCTCTCTGACGCTGACTGACGTTATCCGGCAGAACATCCCGCTGACGCTGATGACGCTGACGCTGCTGCTGATGACGGTGCGCCAGTACTGCCGACTGCTGCGCCGGCGGCGCTGGCCGGCCAGCAGCCCAATTTGCCTGCTGGCCGTGTGGCTAGTCTCCATCTGCGCCGCGCTGCCCTACCTCATCTACACCGACTACCTGGACATGGAGGTGGGACTCGCGGTCAAACCACCGGATAGGGAAGTGGGACTCGGGATCAAATCTCCGGACAGGGAGGTGGGACACGAGATCAAACCGCCGGACATACTCGTATAGGGGTGGGGCACGCGATCAAACCTTGGTGACTCAGAACTCTACCCGTCTGCCGTCTAATTACTTCGCTGTTTTATGCACACTGTGAAATTTAGTGTTGTTTGTATTTACCGTCAATGGAGTCCATATCATATCCTCATATACATAGTATTTATGCTTTAATTATTTGATCACACATTTGGCAAGGCTTATACGTCATATCGTGTCACAGGCGCTCCTTGTCACAGCTGCATTCCGTGTTTTCCCGGCAGCTGTTTTTCGGCGACCTGCGCGGCGTGGGCCTGTGCATGGTCAATGTTGGCCGCGGGGTCGGCCCGCTGACCAAGGTCCTGTTTGTCACCACGTGAGTAGTCCGGCGCCGTTTCGGCCTGAGCGACCCACTGCGCGCGGCCACCGACCATGAGGTCCCACCCGGTCACCGGCCCGGCCGGGTGGAGCAACTCTGCGGTCTGCTGGCCAGTTGCAGACCGCAGTAATTCCCGACAGTGTGACATAAACCTGTTCCCCAAACAATGACAATGCAGCAGCAATGGGCACGTCTCGTGTGCGTGCAGGCACTCCAATGCAAGGATATTGCTTATAACTACATCTCTTTGCTGGTAATTTGCATTTTGACTTCGGTATTCAACGAACTACAACCCAATGCCTGGGTACATACAGTGGTGGTCGGGAGCTTTCAGACATGCTTGTTTGGTTTTCCAATTGCAATACAGGTTTCCGTTTATAGCCCGTCGTAAATATTATCTAGATAGTTCTTACGGCTGGTATGAATGCATTATAATGTTAGTCTATATCCAAACTTATTTTAAACGGTTCTAAAAGCTGCAGGCAAACCCATTTTCCTTGCGGTATAAAACATAAAGAGAAGACATGAAAATTGAAAATGATTATGGATTCGAGAGACAAACGCTATGTAGTGTACATTTGTTTACGTATAATAATTAATATACTTGATAAGAGACAAACAAAAAGAAAATGACAAAAGATAAGAGAGGAAGAGAAAGAAGAAGAAAGAGAGTAAGGGGAAGATAGAAAGAAAGACAGAAAGACAGACAGACAGACAGACAGACAGACAGACAGACGGTCAGACAGACAGTCAGACAGACAGACAGACAGACAGACAGACAGACAGACAGACAGAGAGACAGACAGACAGACAGACAGACAGCAGACAGACAGAGAAGATAGACAGACAGACATACAGACAGACAGATAGACAGACAGACGACAGACGGACGGACGGACAGACAGATAGACAGAGACTGAATAAAAAAGAGTGTTGCCCTTTTATTTAGTAGTCAATGCAGAACGTTTGTTTTGAGTAGTTTTATTGGATCAGTCGTATGCTTACAACGGTCAAAGTGCAAAATCTATGAATCGTTAAAGTTTCTGGTCGCTAAATAGGGAGTAGGTTGCACTGTGTTGCAGCAGCAGATCTGTTTTATTGAGCTCCCTGCAGTGGGGTGATGAGATGTGTGTCTGTCGGTGGCGTTCGCAGCTACATCCTGCCGCTGCTGCTGATGGGTCTCCTCCAGCTGTTCATATCGCAGGGACTGGCGGAGCGCCGCTCCGGTCTGCAGGCTCACTCTGATGACGAGCCGCCGTGCGCCGCTACCGTCGGCACCGTGCACAGGTGGGGCTGAACAGGGAGCTATAGCTGCCCGACCGACCGGCCGCGGACGGAGGGCAGCGGGTCACTGGCGAACGGGCTGACAATGAACCGCCGCAGGCGGGTGCGGGGAGGTGGGAAGACAAACTTGCTGTTTCTTCACAGAGATAACTATGAATAGCACGAGCTTTCCATACCGGTTGAAAGAAAACGAGAGTTATTCATCGCAAATGGTTGCATAACCCGCGCTCGTAAGTGCCCCCGAGTTTGGCATAAATCGCTCTGAAATGAGATACAACTGGCCGCGCTGGAGCCGGCCGCGGCGGCCGGCGCTGACGGCGAGGCCGGTCCGGTCGGGTCCGGTCCGGTGCCGCAGGTGCAGTTACGTCACGGACGCGTCACGAGAGACGGACCAGGAGGCGGACGGCCTGGGCGAACCGCGCCGCCACGTCCTCGACCTGGCCGCGGAGGCCGCCGCCCACAAGTACACGCTAGCCATCACGCTGGCGTACGCCCTCTGCCTCTGCCCGCTGATGGTGCTGAGGTGAGCAGGCGCAGCGGCTCGCAGTTCGCACCGAACCGCCGCCACACACATCGGTCGTGACATTATTTAAACGTCTGTTGAAACTATGCGGTCACAAGGTACGCCTTAGCATGTGTGAACACTGATCTTAGTTTAAGTTCAACGAAGACGCGTTTAGCTTCATTATTCTTGTGTCGCGAGTACTGAGCATAAGGACAAGCAGAAGCATGAAAGTGACTTGGAAGATTTCTTCTGGGGTTATTAGGAGCGTCACACTGTGAGCAGTTCCCACACACATCAGTTCAACAACCCGAGACACAATTCGCTGCACCGAATCGTTTCCATTCCCAATGACTGTAGACCACAGCAATCATCACTCATTGGTTACCGACATAATTCGCAACCGTTCTCATCTTTCCAAATGGATTTGGTTACCCTCCTTTGTCACACACAGTCTATACAGCCGGCCGCGTTCATTACGTCAGCCGGCTGCGGGCCGATCATTATCACTTGGTAGATAGGCTGTGCCGCACGACACCGGTGCTCGGCGGAACAGACGACGGCTGTCGCCCAGGCGGCAACATTCCGCTAACTGCCCAAACGGCCGGCTGAAAACGGACCCGAATCTTACGGCGATAAATCATAAACCTTAGGAGATGAATTATATTGAGCATAGTTTTCGGTAAATGTATTTCAAGCTTTGATTAAAGCAAAGGAGAAGGGGAAGTTGATGTAGAAGTGGTCATTGGTCTTTCATAAACACAAGAGCATGATAAATTCATTTCAAATTTGAGAATGGAAGACGAATAACGTTGTTTATACATACTACATATTTTACACTCCTATCTTGTTGTGATCTACGTGCTTTTACATAATTTTACCTTTCTCTTACTGAATGCTATTTATTTCACTTCCCATTTCAGAATTGCTAAGGAAGCCATCTCGGAGACATACAACAACTCACACTATTTCGACATCATTTACGTGGTTTTTGTTTGGATTTGCTTTCTCACAAGCTGCACAACTCCGGCCTTGATGCTGGTCTGGCACAAACGAAGGTACGTCTAAATGAGAAAGAAATGTAGACATGCAGCCGTACGCTGTTTCATTGCTTTAGACTTATTTTGCAAGGTGCAGGTCGTATGACTATGTTTCACCCATCTTGGACAATTGTCGAAACATCTGTTATGTATTGAGCGGTACTGCTTACGTATATGCATAAGGTGTAGACTGTTAGTGTTGTCTGTTATAAATCCATATACCTATCCCTCTATCAAACTTGTTATTTATTTTTATCGTTAAAATCAAGCGATCAACTAGACAAAACGAGTTTAATGAAAAGTATTGCGTAGTGCCCCAAAGACAACTTCTGCATGACGTGTCTTTTAGGTAATATGCAGCCATAAAACAATATTTGATTGGTAGCAGAAGTATAAAACAAGACCGAATTGTCTGACTGCAGCGCTGGCAGCCGCCCATTGACTAACGGGGACAGCCAGCAGGATGTGATCAAGGCCATAGTCGAGAGCCGATCTCTTGTCGTGCTGTATGTTGTTGACAGACTGACTGATGGATCGCCTATTCCGTGGTAACATATGAACGACAAAACAAATGACAGCCAGAAAATGGAACATAAGTAATGGCAATACGTAGCTGGGAGTTCTATGCTTAAAGGGACCCTCCCACCTTCAAAAAAGTTAATGAATTGGCATGAAAGTGATGTCGCTCGGTTCAGAAAGAGCAAAAACGAATATCTACCAAATTTCATCGAAAAATATTTACCGGTTTTCAAGATATTAGACTTTTACTTTTGTTTACTTTTTGGGATCTCCGCTGTTCCTAGCGACTTTATTTGAAAGTGCGGCATTTTTTGCGCGCAAAGCAGCATATACCACCGCGTGCTACAAAACGTTTTAGTCAAATTAATGACGGACGTTCGAAAGCCTGATGACGTCATCAGATTCCCGTAATGGTTAAGAGATAGGGATCACGCTGGTCCCACCCTGCAAGTAAAGGGAAGAAATTTCTTGAACACCATAAAGCTGCGGGGGTTGCGACCAGGATAAATGGTGGTTTCTGAGCCTGGCCGCAAACTTGGCTATCTCAACTCAAAACTAATGTTAAGGTGGGAGGGTCCCTTTAAGGCTCGCGGATGTCTGCTGAGGCCTGAACTGTTGTGTAGAAGTTGTTTGTGTGTAGGAATTGGATGCAGCAGAGGTTGTAGCATTATGTAAGCTCAGTCGAACCGAGACCCACACGTTTGACTCTATGTGTGATCACCAACTAACGATGTACGTTCGTTGCGCAGTGGAGACCCCAAGTTGAGCCTGCGGACGCCGGCGGGGCGTGGCTCAAGGGACGGCCAGCCGGGCCTGCTGGGGACGTCCCAGCGCGAGCGGCGCAAGCACAGCGTCGCCGGCGTCAGCGTGCAGCTGCTGCAGCTGGTGGTTCCCGGCGCCGACACCGGCTACCGGCTGGCCGGGGAGGACTGAGGCGGGATCCGACCGTACCCACTGCCGCGGGGAGGACTGAGGTCCGAGGACTGACACCGGCTACCCATCGGCCCGCGAGATCTGACGTAAAGGTCCGCCCGATGGCGTCGTCCCGTGCCGTCATTTATAGCTGTGTGTCAACAGTGTGGGCTGACGTCGATATTGTCTGAGACATTTTTGTTAGCTAGTGCTACCGATAGCCGCTGGATCCAGCATTGTTTATTGGTATCACCCGGAGATAATTGTCTGCTGACGTCCAATTGTCTGCTTTTAAACTTTGAAGCCCGGTGGCTGGCATCACCATCATCAGCTTGGTGGAACCCATTGACACCTCTGTCTGCTGGTGTCAGCATCATCTGCTTTTGTAGCCCGCGGTGTCACCATTATCTGCTGGTAATAGCCGGAGATAATTGTCTGGGGATGTCCAATTTCAAGCGTGGCATCACCATTATCAGCTAGGTAGAGCCCACTGACACCTCTGTCTGCTGGTGTCAGCATTGTCTGTATTTGTATAGCCTGATGTTACTATTATCTGCTGGTGAAACCCGTTGGATCCTCTGTCTGCTGGAGTTGCCAGGCGATTAGCTACTGTTTGCTTATTTGCTTATTTGGCAGTTGATTACTATTTGCTTATCTGACCACCGGCTGTTGGTGTTGGTGTACCCGCCGTTTCCACTGTCTGCTGGTGCCACCTTTGTCTGCTGGTGCTACCTTTATTGGCTGGTGTCACCACTGTCTGCTGGTGTCATCATTGTCTGCTGGCGTCACTCAGTGACCACTGTCTGCGGGTGTGTCACTGTCTGCTGGTGTGTCACCCAGTGACCAACCACTGTCTGCTGGTGTGTCACCCAGTGACCACTGTCTGCGGGTGTGTCACCCAGTGACCAACCACTGTCTGCTGGTGTGTCACCCAGTGACCACTGTCTGCGGGTGTGTCACCCAGTGACCACTGTCTGCTGGTGTGTCACCCAGTGAACACTGTCTGCTGGTGTGTCACCCAGTGACCAACCACTGTCTGCTGGTGTGTCACCCAGTGACCACTGTCTGCTGGAGTGTCACTGTCTGCTGGTGTGTC
The DNA here is from genome assembly GCF_019059575.1 of Amphibalanus amphitrite. NCBI lineage: Eukaryota > Metazoa > Arthropoda > Thecostraca > Balanomorpha > Balanidae > Amphibalanus > Amphibalanus amphitrite. The sequence continues at coordinate 232,597 of NW_024882341.1, read as the reverse complement.
ACCCAGTGACCAACCACTGTCTGCTGGTGTGTCACCCAGTGACCACTGTCTGCTGGAGTGTCACTGTCTGCTGGTGTGTCACCCAGTGACCAACCACTGTCTGCTGGTGTGTCACCCAGTGACCACTGTCTGCTGGAGTGTCACTGTCTGCTGGTGTGTCACCCAGTGACCGCTGTCAGCTGGTATGTCACCCAGTGACAACTGTCTGCTGGTGACGGCTGTTCGTTTGCGCTGACAGCGGTCGCTGTCCGCCGTCACCTGCTGTGGTAAGTTACATGAGCGGTGTCGGCTGACTGATGGTATGTATATGTAGTTACACACGTCGACCACGGAGCCCGCTGGGACGGGACAGAGCTCGGCCTCCCCTCCGGAGCAGACCGGTCTGCCGGGAGCAGCGGGGTGGGTTGCCGTCCGCGCCGCGCCGTCCGAATCAGGCCACCGCTGGACAGACGGCGCGCTCTCTCTGAATCATGGCGCCGTCACCCGTCCCGATAACAGCGGGCTGACGGCGCCGACCCGGTGCTGAGGCACCATGAGTGGCATGGTTTCAGAGAAGGGTGTGGTAATTTTTTGGGTCCGGACAAGGTGTCTCAGTCGGGAAACGTAATGTCGTGCAGGTGTGATGCTTACGCAACATTCTGGCGCTAAAGAAACACTCTAAAATGCGCCAAGTTATAGCGCTCAACTGCTGTCACTCTTATAAAGAAGCCGAGGTCGCGTGCTCTAGCAGCTTAGTGTGATGATATTTGATAATACAACTTCCAAATCACAAATTTTTCTTTCATTTCTCACGAATGGTTCGCAATTTTTCGTTTTCGACGCGATGACGCCCTTGCCGTTCTGAGATCGTCACACGAGTACCTGTCAGGGAGTCGCTCCCGGATGGAGCAGGCTGGGCAGCGGCTGCGGTCCCGGACGCCGCACCGGCCGGCCGCGCCAGCAGTGACGGACTTCCCAGCCGTGCCCAGGTGCGGCGGCGGGCCCAGTCGGCCGGAAAGCTGTCGCCGACGTCAGACCGCATGCTCGGCGGTCCGGTGAAATGCGGCGCCGCGGTGGCGCCCGGTGCCGACCTGCCGGGCCACTCAGTCACCCCGGCCGACAGCCGACACCGCGGCCGACCTCGCCACCGTCCGCCCCGGCCCCGCCGTATCCGCCCACTGTCCGCCCCAGCCCCGCCGTCTCCGTCCACCGTCCGCCCCAACCCGCCGTCTCCGTCCACTGCCCAGTGTCCGCCCCAGCCCGCGCCGTATCCGCCCACTGTCCGCCCCAGCCCCGCCGTCTCCGTCCACCGTCCGCCCCAACCCGCCGTCTCCGTCCACTGCCCAGTGTCCGCCCCAGCCCCGCCGTCCACCGTCCACTGTCCGCCCGAGCCCCGCCGTATCCGTCTACTGTCCGCCCCAGCCCCGCCGTATCCGTCCACTGCCCAGTGTCCGCCCCAGCCCGCCGTATCCGTCCGCTGTCCGCCTCTGGGCTCGCCGTCTCTGTCCAGGGTCCGCCTTTGCCCCTCTGCCCCTGCTCCTCTCCCCACTGCTCCTGCTCACCTTCCCGGCCCCGCCGCCTACCCCTCCACCACTGTGCCACCATAGCGTCGAGTGCATGCTAGGTACTTCTTTGAGTTCTTACCGTCGGGCGTCGAGGTCGTCGTGGTCTCTGCTTTGTCGTGTCTACACAACTTCCTTGGCAGCACCTTTACCTAACAACACATCATTATGAGTTATGACAGCATCATTCAGCACCAGTGGCGCGGGAACTTCTTCCAGACTGGGGGGGGGGGGGCTGAAACATAATAGAAATCAACCTAGGGTACCCCCAAATCTAGTTTTCTCACCGGTTTTAGGCCACTTATTTTCCAGACCTTGGCCTTTTCAACAAAAAAAAAAAACACGACAATATTTTCAAAAAGTGAGGTATTCCGTCTCAGCTGAGTGAAGAAACTACCGTTTTGGCAGCCTGGAGTAAAGGTTTTAATCTGCCAAATGAGTTGCCGAGCCAGTGAAATAGGTGGAATTTTCACTTACATGCTTTCTTCCTTTGTGACCCACAACCCCTAATTTGGGGAGGACAAGCTGCCCAACGGTTCCTGGCCTCATGAAACGTTGTGGGGCACCGCCCCCACTGCCGCAGAGTTGTGGGGGCAAGCTTCCCCCACTGCCCCCTCCCCCGTTCCCACGCCTATGTATGAATCTATGAAATTATGTTGGTAGATTTCCGATTTCGATTCCTCCAGCTGGGGGGGGGGGGGGGCTCAAATACATTACGAGCCCCCCCAGCCGAAAAGCTGGGGGGGGGGGGCTCAGCCCCCGCTAGCCCTCCCCCCGGTTCCCGCGCCACTGTTCAGCACAGCAAAACTTCGTCTACTCAGAAGGGCTAACCCCATTTACACACAATGTATTGATCCTCCTATGCATACAATAATGCATCAGGCATCGATATGTTCAATGAGTTCAACCCTCTCACTCCAATAACTTCGGAGAAATTTTGTACAGATGAAAGTCAAATGATGTTTCTATGCTGTCGCTTAGCTTATCTAGGATAATTATATTTCGGACATCTCGGAGTCCTTTCTCTCCATGATTTGCTGTCACCTGACCGGTGACCCAACCCGCATCATCGTCCTGCTGTCGACTAGGTAGTCTCCGCCCCCTCGCCCTGTCACCACTCCTCACGGGGCGTCTCACACAGCAGGTCAGCCCTGACCCGTCCCTCCGGAGCGACTTCAACAAAACACAACACGGGTGGGCGCCGTGCCGCGCGGCCGCCCGAGGGAGCCTCACGGCAGCCGGAAGCCGCTGGGCCTCATCTTGATCTCTATGCTGGGCAGTGAGTAGTGGTAGCCGCGCCAGAAGCGCCAGTTGACGCCGTCGGCGTAGCTACCGTGCGGGCCGCGCAGGTAGAGGCCGTTCGGGTTGGCGTTGTGACACGCGTCGTACCACCAGCCGCCCTTGTAGAGCTCGGCGCAGTTGCCAGCCGTGTACTGGTCGTTGTCGACGTCGCGCGTGGTGAAGCCGACGCCGTTGGCGCGGCTGAGGCCGTCGCCGGCCGTGCCCGAGTAGGGGCCGACCGTGAGCCGATACTGGTCCGTCTCCGGGCTCACCGAGAAGCCGCTGTACTCGGCGTAGCGCTGGTTGCCCTCCAGGTCGGCCATGTCCAGGCGCAGCGTGATGTCGCGCTGCCAGGTGAGCTGGTGGATCAGCTCGTTGCCCAGCCAGAACTCGCCGCTATGGTTGCCGAAGCCGCGCCGGTACTCGGCCCAGCCGCGGAAGAAGTCGATGTGCGCGCTGAGGTCGGCGCGCCGCTGCAGCACCGTCCAGCCGCCGCCGGCCGTCGTCATGTCGCAGTAGACGGAGACGAGCCGTGCGCTGCCCAGGTCCGGACGGATGGCGTACACGCCGCTGGCCGTGAAGCCCTGGCGGCGCAGGTCGGCGCAGTCGCGCGCCGGGCCGGCGCAGGGCAGCCGCGCGGCCGCCTGCGACTGGTTGGCCACCATGCTGAGCAGGGCCGCGCTGCGCTCCTGGCCGGCCGTCAGCGCCGCCAGCTGTCGCCGAGAGCGGTTCGCGTAGCGCGCGAACGAGTCGCTCAGCAGCGCCAGCCGCATGTCCGGGTCAGCCGGCGGGGCGGCCGCGCCGCGCACCATGGTCGTCATGTTGCGGCCCAGCGCGGCCACCGTGGCCGTGATGTTGTTGAGATGCTGCCGCACCGTCTGCTGCGTGCCGATCGTGATCTCGGCGATATCGACCACCGACTTGAGCAGCGCGTCGTACTGGCGCTGCACGTCCTGCTGCAGCGCGCGAAGCTGCTCCACGCAGGTGCACTGGCCGCCCTGCTGGCGCATCGCCTCCGTCATCTCGGCCACCTTGGTCTGGACGGTGTCGCGCGTGTCCTGTAGCTGGGACGAGATGTCCTCCTTGGTGTCCTTCAGCTGCAGACTCAGCTCGTCCGCTACCGACTGCAGGCTCACCCCCTGAAACGGACGGAGCAGAGGTCAGTACGTGATGCCAAAAACACCCCCAGTGATTCCCGAAGCCATGACTCAGAAGACAGTGCATCATCAGGAGCACCCCGAACACTCCTAAACGGCAAATAGAGTTGAGAATGACATTACAGAACACCAAACTGACGTCCCAAGAATTAACCATTTAGCTGTAAGACGTTGATTGAAGCTGCAAGCTTCATCAACGGTTAGCAGGTGACGTGCTTATTTGACTATCTAAATTCTGAAATCAATAGCTCTGTCCGTATTATCTTACTTATGAGCTTAGTGATGACAGTGAGAATTATATGATAAAGCACTCTTATTTCCCGGCTGAATCTATGCCTGCTTTCCACCTCTCAGTGATGGAACTTCGAATGAAACTTATATAAATCCGGGTAGAAGCATTGTTCAAGTGTTTTTATCAGCTTTAGTTAGGGACTGGGGTGTCCAGGCATTGCTAAAAAGAGGTCATCGCTTAGTGTGAAACATCAAGGATTGGCCAATCGTCCGATCACACCATCCTCGGCCTGTTAATCGGTAGCGGGCATGAGTTTCCATCGAAAGTGTGACGTATAACGTCCTATAGGGAGACGGTATTAAAACTCTCACTTCATCTTTCCGTGTGACGCTAACTGCGTACGTATGTACAGTAGGTCTATTAAAAAAGTCCCCAGCACCAGTGGGCGCTGCCTTCGCTGAGCCGAACCCCCGTCTGCCCGTCCCATATCGCGCCGGGCTCATGGGTCAGGTAGGGTCAGCGAGACCGCTCGGTCCGGCCCGCGGGCGGTGGACGGGCGGCCGATAACGCTTTCCGCCTGCCAGCTGTAGAATCCAACAAACGGGACGGCCACCGCTCAGCGCAGCGAAACCGGTGTTAAAGAATGACAGTAGATGTTCATGGCCACAATGATTATGAGATAGTCATTGTTAGCCCGTGCCCCACAGGAATGCCAAGACTCTCACGCCCTGTTGGAGGGGAAATGGGGATTGAGCATCATTCTTATAACTCAGCTTTGGGCATTTAAGTGGTATTCGAAGTAGCGTCAAAAGTAGCAAAAAGAAGAAAACCTACTTCAGCCAATTTTAGATCGGGTCAGAGCAAAAGATCATGTCACCAGAGGTCATCGATGGTAAAATTTTGCAAGGACTAAAATTTTGCGTTGCGCGCACCGGTGCATTGGGTTTCCAATTTCCATGGAAACATCAACAGACTCGGAAGCTCGTAACCGACCCCCACCAAACACGATTTGGCAGCACTGTAATGTCGCCTGCTGGGCGTGAAGTTTTCCCTTCACCATAGGGTTTACACACAAACTGGTCAAAGTTTGAGCCAGGATATAGTAGTCTAAAAATGCAAAAAACGAACAAATTTTGGCATCAATAGATTCAGCATTTCATCGTGTGCCTCAAACTGTCCATCATTTGGCCTCAAAGGAGGTAAAAATTGTTCAAAATCGAAGTTGAAAAGATGCTTTCTGAGCACATAATCTGGTAGCAATCACGTGACCTGCCATAAGCAGCTTATCGATAATTTACAAACATAATTATTAATATGCTGCTTTAAACAACATTAATCATACATTTTGAGCTTTCAGTACTTTAAATAAGGTCAAAACATCGCAAAACACAAAAGTTAATACAATAGTCACGTGGGTGTCAGGAAATGTCACAGGTGCGTCAAATTTGTGACTGGGGCTTTACTTTCAAACATCGGATCTACCTGTTTCTTATAGGTATCTTGCTCGTAACGCTAGCGTGGAGCCGAATTCATATCAACCGCCGCAACAATGCATGACAGCGCAGCGCAGCGTGCTGCAGCGCGGGGCCGTGAAACACCGCCCAGGGCTATCCATGTGTCAGGGCAATCCAACCCACGTGATGGGCTTGGCCCCAGCGGAGCATGAGGCCCAGGACTCCCGCCCAGGCCCCCTGTCTCCCCCTAATTCCTGTCATCCTTCCCACTCTGAACTCGACCGAAAGAACCTAACCTAACACAAGCAGCTCGTTTACCGCTATGTCTGAATAATATTGTCAGGTTTAATTAAGGTCAACGGCTTAGCACGTAAATAACAGCAACTGCCACCATCGGTAGGTATTATGAGAAAACCAATTGCTTTTCCACAAACACTAAAAGTTTTAAGCTAAACTTGCATGAAATTAATTTTACCAGCCTCGTGTTCCTCTTATCAAAACGCTTCGAATGAATTAAAATTTGATCATTAAAGGTGATTTGAAGAATTTGGCCTATGTTCAAAGACATGAACTGACCAGAAATGGTCATGATGCATAGCAGGATATTAGATCCGTATCGTGGAACTTTACAAACACTTGAGATGATTTCATAACTTAACCCGCGCACCGACGGGGGTCTGCGCCAACTTAGTACCGACGGGGGGGGGGCGGATGACCGCCCCCCCCTGAGATCTCGAGAACGAAGCAAGATAGCGACAAGCGGTAAACGGCATCGGATACGCACGGTCAAGATCTACAATTTTTACAAAGGTCATTTTCAGGTCAGGTCAAAGATGACGTCACAGGGGTCGAAAAAGTCAAAATGGCGGCGCTAAATATGGAGAGAGTTTTTCTCGAATAACTTTCGAATTAGTCAAGATAGGAACAAACTAAGGGCATCATCGTGATCCTCTCGTCAATCCGCATCGAATGATATATATGTTGACCTCGAAAGGTCAAGGTCAAAGTTTGACCTCAGGTCACGTGACCTCGAGGTCATCATGTATATCATTCGATGCGTCTTGACGAGCTGAACACAATGAGACCATCCACGCGTCTGTATCTTGTTCCTGTACGGAGTTATTGGCCAAAAACCTTTGGTGACCTTTGATGACGTCACATGACCTCACAGCTGCCCAACAGCAAAACAGACCTCAAGGTAGTGAAGGTTGATCGTATATGAAGTCATGTATGGTATATGGGGCCATTCCGACCCGTTTTAGTGGTAAAAACAGGGAGTTGATTTTTCCCCCATTGACTTATAATGGGGAGGTCGCGAAATTGACCTGACCTTAGGTCAACGATATCAAAATTCAGAGATATACAAATTGTAGCTTTTAATGACCTAATAACATCCTGCGACTTTCAAAGGCCTCCGACATCTACTGTAGCTCTGGCACGGTGACAAAGTTGCAAAAAAGTGACTTGAGGTTGGGTCATTCAAAGTGACCTGGTGACCTGACCTTGAAAGGTAGGAGGTTCAAACTTGCACACCATGTGTAAAATTGATAAGGGAATAGTCATACCAAATTTCGCGGCGCTACGCGCCGCGGTTTTCCCGCTATTCGCGAAAAACCTCAGGGGGGGGCGGATATCCGCCCCCCCCCCGTCGGTGCGCGGGTTAAGCATGTCTATCAAAAATATTTATTAAATGGCTCATGTGTAAGCTGGGTGTGTGATCATGCTTACGAGTATGTTAGACGCAACTGATAATGTTCTGTTGGCCACAATTTCTATGTTTAATTTATCCTTCCGGATTTCATATTTTTATTAATGACACCTTGACGATGTCGAGAAAATAAAAATGCTTAGGAGATTTAACAGCCTGAGATACATTCAGGATAAGGAAGGGTCAAGGGTGCTAGATTCCTTCCGTCCTCGCTATCCTCAGGAAAAACCAATCCGCATCGCCCCTAGTCTTCATGCTTGCCTCTCTGGACTGGAGGTCACCCCACCAGCCAACCTTTAGTTGATGTTAGTTCCATTCCAGGACACATAATCCTCTTCGGGTGACCGTTGGGGAGACGGCTGGACCGCCCCGACAGGGCAATCATCCCACGGGAACAGTCACGCTTCCGCAGATCACTGTCGCTGGCTCGCACAACCAAATTACTACACCAGAGCATAGTTATGTCATAGCTTTGCAAGGGCCTTCTCAGACCGAAAAGATGGCTCCCAACAAAACAATTTTCTCATTCAGTATTGTATCTCATCAGGCACCACATGTTTTCAGAGTGTTTATTATGCGTTCCGTCCAAAAAAAGCGCATACAGTTCAACTTTCTCCCATTGACTTGAGCTATCTCAAAATTGACCCGACCTTTCTGTCAGCAATGTCAAACTTGCAAAGTAAACGGTTCAAATACATATAGGGGAGAGTGGGGCAAAGCGGCCACCCTAACGCTTCTCACGATGCCAACGCTTGATTTTTAAACTTGGAAAGATTCTTTCTATACCAATGTGATCCCTATTAAGTTGCCTTTTATTTCAGCTGCGTTTTATTTCCAAAGGCGTTCACATATGAAAGATGTTGACCAAACTTTAAACCTATGCATATTGGCCACTTTGCCCCATACCCTGGGGCAAAGCGGCCACCGGCGTTTTCTCAAGTCCCGATATGAGAAACAAAATAGTTGCCTCGTGTACGACTAGGGTATTTGATGGTGACAAGGTTAAGCGAGGATGGATGTTTACTTTATCATCTTCCACCTGTAGGTAAACAAAGAAAGGATTTTCATGAAAATAAACATTTAATTGCATTATTTGGTAACTCATGCAACTGAAAAGTGGCCAAGATGAATGCATGACGACACATTTGAATATAAATAATGTTTTTTATCCAGATGGGAGCAACTTATGGCCAATTGGGGGGTGGCCACTTTGCCCCGGCCACTTTGCCCCGCGCATACCGTCCGAGACAAAAATATTCCAGCTTAGCTATTAGTGGGGTAAAGAACATTAAAATTGGTAGAATACATGTACGATAACCATGCAATGCATGGACAAGAACGCTTATAAAAATTCCGAACGGTTATGGAATAACATAACATTTAAAAATTGTTAACATAGTTGGTAACCTGGCAAGAAATGCTTTTCCGCGTTTCACAGAACAATGGTGATGGGCCTGAAACCCCGGTCTGGCTCATTCGAACGACCGTGAAGAGAAGTATAATTGGAAACCATAAATTGAAACTGACGCCAGCTATGAGGGGCTAAAACGATGGGTGGCCGCTTTGCCCCGGGTGGCCGCTTTGCCCCACTCTCCCCTACTGTTGCCCATTGAAATCGCTGAAGGTTCTAAAGCGATCGGTTAGTCGATGTATTTAGATATGATGAGCACAGGAACTTCCCTTGAGGTAAGGTCACTTGACGTGACCTGATGTTATGACCTTGAATTGAAAGACTTGGGCGGGAAAAAATGGGTCATTTGAAATCTTAAAATGTTAGATTTTAACAATAATTGCAAACATTATCCCGGCCAAATAGTGCGTGAGAAGGGAGCGATTCCCCAACACCCCATGTTTAGCTCCTATAATCGAGCTAACTGCTACAGCCTCGTGGAAAAAAAAACGAGCGCTTGCGTCGTTACGTGACGCAGCGACTGTCACCCCATTTTAAAATATCAGTGACCTCTTAGGGCAGGTCAAGGGCCCCAAGGCATTGGATCGGTTTTTGGTGAATAACTTCGCAAAAAATAGTCGCATTGTCGTCATTTCGATACAATCGTGTTTTCTGTTCTCAGATGCGTCGATTTATATGCTCTTTTGCTTAGGTGAAGCAATTTAGGATGTTTAGGTCAACGTCATGTTAGGGCAACACAGGTCACGAAGCTGTTGAAAGGAGGACATGTTGCATAACATTTGATTCGGCAAGTTTTGCAGAGTCCATTGATGGCTGTCCCGACTGGCTAGCTCATTTTGATCGGGAGTTATTGACGAAGCACTCCTATTGACGAGCACTCCGTCACGCAAGGTGAACAATGCAAAAGTGAAGCATTAAACCTTGCCAAGAATGTATGAAGTCACGATTTCATGTGCTTGATTGAGGTAGAGTTTTAGGCAGGGCTGCGGAGTCGATGGATTTTCGGCGACTCCGACTCCGACTCCGACTCCGGCTTTAAAAAACCAGCTCCGACTCCGACTCCGACTCCGGGCAGAATTGTCGACTCCGACCGACTCCAACTCCGCAGACCTAGCAGGGCTGCGGAGTCGACAGATTTTCGGTGACTCCGACTCCGACTCCGACTCCGCAGCCCTGGTTTTAGGTCATTTCTGACGCCAAATTAACAGTTTCCATATTGCTTATATGACACTAAGTGCATTACGGATTTGCATCATTTTATAACCGACAGTCGTGCAGTCTGCAGAGGTTTACTTAAGACGTCATAGTTATGTGACCTGACAAACGTGGTTGATTTCAAATGATCCGGCTTGAATCAAATGTAAGGCATATGAAATGTCAGCCTTCTATCATCAGTGTGCTTTGAGCTACCGCAAAAAATACATGGTGGCGGCATCCACCCCTTCTTCTCGGCCGGCGAGGGTTAAACCTCGCTTCGAATCATTGCAGATAATGATGCGACCGAAAACAAAGCATTTATCTGTGTCTAGAACGGCCGCTGACCTGCTGGACAAGATCCCCAATTTTAATTTGCTAGATGAGAATAAAATACTCGGCATATCATACATTATAGCCCTCGATTTGCCCTCGCGCTAAGTCAATTCTAATCATCACTGTCGCTTTTTTATCCGAGATGATGTCGCCGCCAAACGAGTTGTTTTGTTTGCTTGCTTGCGTTGAATGATCATTACGGATTATTGAAGGATTATGATATAATAGGAATGGGGCAAGGGAGCATATGCACTGCAGTGCAGGTGTTTAATTTAGATCACAAAAGCATCATTTCCGGCATCGTGCAGAGTCACTATCTTCCCCTCCTCTGCACTGCGGCATCTCTGCGCCCCACACACGGCGTCCTCAGTCCTCACTCCACGGCCGGCCGCCGCCAACTGACCCAAACTGACCCACTCGCCGGGCGCCGCGACCTGACCCGTGTCACTGCCGCGGCCTGCGCAATAGAGTCGGGGCTGGAATCCGGGGGTTCGGCCGGCCGGCCGCCTCTGGAGCGGGGGACTTTTTTAGTAGACCTACTGTACCCATAAAATGAAAGCATTTTACCGCGCGCCTCAGCAACTGAATCGATATATCCACTAAGCGAACCTCAAGTTACTAGTAGGATTAACACCTGTCGACTGTATCTCAAATAAATTGGGTCACGAGAAACCTTCCATGAATGACTTATGTTGTAATTCAATCAATGGAACGATAACAGTGAACACTCTTATTGTGAATTCTTGATGATTATAATGAGTTGCTGCTGACTTAAATAGCAACGATTTAAATACAGGTCACAACGTGCTATCTTATGACGAACAAGCGTTGAGCGCAGGCCATCGAAGTTTTTGTATGAAACCGGAACAGTTAATGACAGCAAAGCGGGTGTTGTACATACTTTGTACATGGCTACGGGGCATTGAACTGAAATGGCGATTTTATTTTCGTCATGGCGTCGTGAAAACGGCTAATATATTTCATATAAAAATACCACATATTTTAGACTAAACGAAATGTCTTCTACACGTTTAATAGTTTGTTAATCGTCTAGACGTTTAACAAATTAGTAACACGACATCTGATAATTTTCTCTCTTTGCACGTGAAGCAATTGTAAACACTGTCTACGGTGCGGGATAATGATTATTATCCCGCACCGTAGACTGTGTTTACAATTGCTTCACGTGCAAAGCGAGAAAATTATCAGATGTCGTGTACCTGATTTGTTAAACGTCTAGACGAAACTTAAACACTGTCTTCGGTGCGGGATAATAATTGTTATCCCGCACCGTATGACTGTGTTTACAATTGCTTCACGTGCAAAGCGAGAAAATTATCAGAAGTCTTGTAACTGATTTGTTAAACGTCTAGACAATTAAACAATGTTAAACGTCTAGTAGACATTTCATCTAGTCTAAAACATGTCGTATTTTTTAAATGAAATGTATTTTTACCTTTAAGCGCCCGAAAGATGTCGGCGCCGGCGGTACGGGATAAAATTATTAAACCGCTCGTAGGTAGAAAATCCTTTAAATGTCTCGCCTATCGGCTTGACGTTTAAAATATTTGTTCTACCTACATGCGGTTTAATATATATTCATTACATTCATGGTTTATTTGTACTTATCAAATAGTTTCTGAATTTTGCCTTGACATTTACCAGCACCCCACGGCATTAAAAAGTTAACTAATGAGAATTTAAACGAGGGAAAATGTACTACACATATTTAACATCGCAGGGCGCTACATGCTACCGAAATTATGTCGGTACGGGTTACAAATAAGTAAATCAGTCGTAGGTGAACCAAAACACAACAAACCAAAGACGCTTTGCAGTGTTGTTCTACCTATGCATGCGAGGTTAAACACCCTATTAGAGTATACATATGTTGTTTGTTTTGAGAGACATCGATGCCAACCATTCGTAATTCAATTAAGTGATGTTACAGTGAACTAGGCCACATAATTTTAAGGATTTTTTTGTACCTCACAGGACATAGCTAGGTATATGGGTATACGTGTAGTTGCCGTGAATCTTCTACTCATCTCGGCACCATCGCACTGCATCTAGCACTGGGCACCTAATATATCTGTGCAATGCATATGCCGGGCCGGTTTCAGTTTGCGTAAGCCAGTCATCTATAGCTGAGGTGAAACTGACACCACGTATGTTTAACAATGCTGTGATGTTATCAGTTCTAAAGGCCCTGGCACTCTGAAGGGACATGTCAGGCGCAAATATGCAACGCCATGAATTATGCGGCCAAGGCTGCGAGCATCTATGTCACCGTGTCCAGATAATACGTATGTGTAATGCTCGAAGTTCTTGCGGAACTCGGTGCTGAAAGATTTTTTTTTTGAAGTACAGAAAGAATGTTGAACGCATTCATAATTCAAACTTGTCATTTTAAGATTGCCATGTTCTAGCAACGGTATATTGCTCGGATGGGCTATAAACCTGAGAGCTGTTCCAGCTGAACGTGAGCATTCTGAAGTTGTTTCAACTAATTTTATGCCTATTACCTAAATCGATATAGGTATAGCTGGATATTGGATAGGTTTATTTACCCTATTAAGGTAGGGTAAACAACGATAAGAGATAGGTACCTCTACCTCTACCCACATAACCTAATCAAAATAGTAGGTATATAATCATTCAAACTCTTAGGATGAAACAAAGTAATTAACTTACGAAAATTTCATTTCATCGAAGTCCACGGTCTCATCAAATTTGACTGGTAATTTCCCGAGTTAGCATCTGGAGCCTTCAGCTGTTTAACTGAGCCGTTGTTATTGTTAGTGTCGCCGTGTTAACTACGTAATTTGTCTTCTGCAGTTATTTCAATAAAGCCCTTAGGCTATTCAAATTTTAAGGGTTAAATAAAACAATCCGTAATTAAAAACTACGCTTCCGCTCTGCGACGATAAGTTCGTCAACGACGCAATGCACATTGCAGGAAGCCCTACCCATTACCATTTGCCAGTCCATCGAAGCCTCCTCTCCCCGCCCACAACACGGCCAGTCGCAGCCACTGAGCGTCACGGTTCGGTGCCGAACGTGTTCGGAGCGGCCGAGAGGCTACACCCGCGCGGCGCGCAACCGTCCGAGACGATCGGCTGGCGCACGCGCCGTATCTGTATGCGCCGGCCAAGGCTGAGCAGTGCCGGCTGCGCCAGTGTGCACATCGCCAGTCGATACCATCAGTAAATGTGAGTTCGGTGTCGCCGACCGATCGTCGCAGACGTACGAGCCACTGCTGTCTGCTCATCAGGGGCGCCGCGCGAGTGGAGGCCTCCAGCTCCCGTCAGTCCCTGAGCTAGACAGAGCCGTAGGCATTCGCTGAGACTGAGCACCTATGGACATAACGCAAGTTTGAGCCTCCTTGCCTCCTTGCCTCCTACACATCTTGCTTCCTATAAGCATCATTCTGACCATTCTAGTCTAGGTGCAGTCTACCGGCACTGCCAGACAGTGGCACTCTGTATAGGCAGCCTGCAGTCTCCGTCCATCTACCGATAGTGGTGTCGACTTTCAGGCCAAAACCTAGTCCCGCGAAGGAGAGACAGGCCACAGCCGCATGTCAATGGGGACTGAATGGCCCGAATGCGATTACCTTGTTATTAGATAGAGGTCCACAAGAAAAATAAAAATAAAAGTAAGATAGCAACATTTTCTTGTCACAGATTACTCACATTAAACCGCGCTCTATGAAAACTAGTCTACCCACTGCGATGAAAGATATGCCACATGTCATACCGATTTTGATGGATTATGCAGAATGTAGCCAACCTACAACCACATGACATTTGACAGATTGACTTTTACTTTGAAACGGTAGATTCCCGTGAATACAATCGATGCATGCTATTTGCCGGGGAAGATAGCATGCAGTTCACTCAATGGGATAACCAGTGATGTGTGTCATTGTTTATCCGCGTGAGCGTGACGGGAATACGAGAAGGAGCACTACATAGTACATGACATTGAATTGAAGATTCAGCTACTGCATCAGCCACATACACTAGAAGAAGCAGATAAGATGGCTTGCAAGTGAATCCGGCTATTTTTCGCCCTTCACATGGGAACGAGCTGCTCAGGCCCCGGCCCCTGCACCGGAGTCCGGCTTCGGCTCCGCGGCTCAGGCGTTGGTTCCGGCACCGTCTCCGTGATTGGCTCCGGCACCAACTCTGTCCTGGATCCGGCACCAACCTGGATCCGACCCTTCTTTTCTGAAAAAAAAACTTCGAGTCTGGACCCGACCCTAGCTCCAGCCTAGATCTGACCCTAGCTCCGAGTCTGGATCCGACCCTAGCTCCAGCCTAGATCCGACCCTAGCTCCTGCTACATGGCTCCGGCACGTCCGTCGACTTTCTCTGATCATCTCTACAGGATCCGTTAATAATAACCATTGAGAGTATTATTTTGGTTTCGACTCTATGTAGTATTGGCTTAAAGACGATATTTGCGACCACGTTTCGGTTTGAACGCTCACACTTCACATACTCGTTATCAATCCAAAAGCTTTCGCAACTGATTGAAACATTTCAGTTCCAATAGGCTGAATGTTATCCTTTGAAGGATATAGGACCATAAGGTACCATTGCAGTAAAGTCCCTGATAATTTCCACCGGAACGCTGATCGTTGCCGTAAATAAAAGAAAAAACCAAATGGCTTTTATTTTTAGCATCTGAGAGGCTCGATGCGGTGGACTACCGCAGCGGGATAGCTGCTATCGCAGAGTTTACGCGATGCAACACCACGGCCCAGCTAACGTGCGATTCACTTGTCAAACATGTATTTTCCCGAACTTGAAGCTAACCTTAACCACTACAACATGACCAGAACTAGGAATAAAATTTAACGAGCACTTGAACTTCCCGTTATTAGCTACTGAAACCGCAGCTGATGTCAGCTACCCGCCTATGGCGACTGGCGGACGGATTCAGTCCAGCCGGCACAAATCTGATCAGCAAGCCCCGTCCAACCATCAGCACATATAACGTCACTCAGGGTGTCCCGCTGCTCGAGAAGGAAGTCCAGACGAGTGACGCGCATTAGCGACCACAATATGTATCGTGATGTTACCGGTGCTCGCATATGACATCAGGGTCAGACGTCGCCGTTGCGGATTTCCTACGGGCCTTGAGGGACTTTCGCTGTGATCTATGGTCATCATCGAGCTGGACGAACCGGCGCCGGCTCGGTGGCACAAACAGCTGCGCGGCCGTAAGCTCCTTTCGGCCGGAGCCGGCGCGGCATGCCCGATATGTGCCCGCCGTCGTGCTCGGTAGTCACGATCCAGCATGCAAACTGATGACTTTGTCCTTGTAGTGGGTTGCCGCTCTGCGCGGGTGTTGCCTCAACCTAGCCGAGTGGGAATTCCGCGCGAAGATGACCATAAGGGACCCGATGGATAAAAAGAAAAGAAAAGAAAAGTCATTAGGCATACTCGTACCTACATAGATACTGCCGACTAGATTTTCGTTAAATTGAACTTTCTGTGACCGACTAATCGCAAATGCAATCGAAACATGATACGCAAAAAAATAACTACCCGCCTTTAAAGGGAGATTATGACCTTTTTCCACAAAATCTGAGTTAGGACCATTTTCTGACAAAACACAACAAGTTATAATGTAAATTAAAACCATTTTGCTCAATTCGGTACCTTGCCGCAAATATCTCAACTTGAAGTCACGTTAGCGGGGAGCGCTGAAAATGACCGTTGAATAAGTACTTACATCACTTTTTGGTACTTGCATGTAATTTTGTAAAATGAGCGTATTCATTACATTTGATCTTCATCACATCTAGTTAGTTAATGGTCGTCTATAGTGCCTTCAAAAGATATTCATGGTTTGGGGGTGGTTTATGTCTAAATTTACGCAACTATTTTTCCTGTTCATCATCTGTCGCCATATGCTGCTATTTTAGTAGCAACGACTCAATTTTGAATCGGTCCCGCCGACTGCACAATAAAAGAAGATAGATACAACACTTTTGCGGCATCACTGAAAAACTTATGCAGTAGGGGAGAGTGGGGTGGGTTGTATCAGTTTTTATTCCGAGACCCATAACCTCGTAACTATCCGTGATAAACTCATTATTTCCATACTATCCCCTTCCTTGATTCTTCTGCTTTTTTGTGCAAAGTAACTTTTCCGCTACCTCTACCAGTTTTTCTTCTACGGTCTCCCGAATAGAACAATGTTTTTTATACAACTTGCCCCATGGCTTGGGTGAGTTGTATCACATGGTGGGGTAATTTGTATCACTATTTCACGTTTCAGGGAGTGTGCTTCCTATTGGTTTTGAACATAACAACAACATTAAATGGGGTTAATACAATGTATAGGTATGCTCAAAGGCTTCACTTTATTAGACCAAACTTAGGTCAATGCAATCCGAACGAAACATCAACAGACTAGACGCAAAAGTGGCCCGTTAAGAGCAAAGAAGCCAACACATTGTGCCGGAATGGAACGAGCATTGACTAGCTACCTACAAACGCGAGCCAGGGCTTAGCTTTCGCGATCAAAAGTAACATACCCATACATACATACATACATACATGTTACAACATACCCCACCCGGCTCTGATACAACATGTACCTAGCCGCCATCTTGGAAAGAAACATCCTCGTGCTAAAAAAACAGCGGACAGCTGGAGAAATCCGTTTTCACTCACGCAGCCTTAGAACCTACCCTCACCACCGCTACGGAGATCTTTCAAATTCGTGCACATCTAAATGCCCAGAACACACATTTTCTTGCAACTTATTTTTTTAGAATGACATTAAAAAAACATAAAATCGGCTCTCACCTCGAGACGCGTCCACTCAGCCACAAGGCAGAACAGGGAAAGATGGCGCCCGGAAAACCTCGTCGGCTGGTCGTGTCGCGAGCGCCATCCATTGGATAAGTTTGGCACAATTCGCCCTGATACAACTTGGACATGATACAACTCACCCCGCTCTCCCCTACTGTTATCAAAATTCTCATAACACCGTTCGACAAACCTGAAGTCTTTTTGAAATAAATATGCTTGTATTTTTCGCTTCAGGCTCTGAGGCCAAAATAATGAATTTCGTAGTCGCAATCGCAAGATTTGGCTGCGTTTCTGGCGCTTGCCGTTCATTTGTGGCGCAAAATAATACTTGGAAACAAAGAAGAGTACATAGGCACTATGTACCCCCGAATTAGAATCTAATTAATTCTAAACCGAATTAACTCTAATTCAAATTAGAATCCTTACAACCAAGCAACGACAAGGCGATAACATAAACAAAAACCCAAGCGTCGCTGTTTGAAACAAAAGCGCCATATACTGCGACTTTTTTTATAGAGAAGGACAACGCATTTCGGTGGGTGTTACAAGTACTGCAAGTACTGCTTCTTTTTTGCAAAAATAAAAACCTTTTTCACATACGAAAATGTGCTAGGAAATTTTCATATTTTATAGAAACTACAGTAGAAATAGTATAGATGTCGAGTAATTTTTATTTAAGAAAAAAGAAAGCTCATTATCTCCCTTTAAAGGGACCATCCCACCTTAACATTAGTTTTGAGTTGAGATAGCCAAAATGGGGTCCCTGGCTCACAATTACCGGTTTCGGCACTCACAACATCGAGAAATGCCTTAAATCGGAAATATTGAATTTCAAAATTGCAGCATTTTGATTCAGAGGGGCTAATGCATAGGTATACCCCTCTGAATGTGTGACGTCATCGCAGATATCTAACGATTTTTAAATGTTTGACTAAAACGTTTTGTAGCACGCGGTGGTATATGCTGCTTTGCGCGCAACAAATGCCGCACTTTCAAATAAAGTCGGTAGGAACAGCGGAGATCCCAAAAAAGTAAACAAAAGTTAAAGTCTAATATCTTGAAAACCGGTGAATATTTTTCGATGAAATTTGGTAGATATTCGTTTTTGCTCTTTCTGAACCGAGCGACATCACTTTCATGCCAATTCATTAACTTTTTTGAAGGTGGGAGGGTCCCTTTAAAAAGTAATGATAATGTCTACCCTCTATGTACATGCAGATGGATGTTACACTTACTTTTCACCCCATTAACCATTAACATGATAAGTATACGTGCGTCAAATTAAGTAAGAGGACACCAAAAGTGGCAATCTTTATCACAACATATCGTCATTATGACATTGGCATAGCTTTTTAGTCCCGACACCGGCCGTCACTTGTGCGAAAGGCTGTTCCTTCGCTATCTTATTTTTTTTTTATAGATAAACTGGTGTGCTGCAATAACGAATACATGTTGTGTTGGTAGGCCAGCGCAAGCTATTGCCGTTTGCTTCCCCTCGCCTATGAGGTTTGTGGGACCAGCTCAGGTCGCAGGCCAATAATAGACACCATTTGTTGGGCTTCACTAGAAATAGCCGGCCATCATCGGCTAGCCATGAGGAGCGGCGGACATAAACTGTCCACCGGCACAGCACCCCAACATCGCCGAGCTGATCCGGGGGCTGAGACGGCACGCCGACAGCATCAATACTGTGCAGTAAGGCAGCGGTGCATGTCGACATGCCTTCTATTCATTGCAAACCAACCAGATAAGTGCAAAATCCGTAGACCGCATGAGGTAACTCGTGTCTTTCGCCACAGCGAACGTTGGCATCAGGCTTATTCATCCAGTCTCTATCATATTTGTTCGATCGGCAGAGGAGAGATAAGGGATACAAGAGTCGAAAAACCACTTGCGATTCATTAATCTCCACTTCATTCGTATTGCCGTAGCCATCGCTTTTTTGTAACCACGCCTTAGCTGAGGGCCGGGGTCCGAACAACGAAGAAACAATAGTATGAGGGCATAAACTATTGTTTTGTTATGAGGACAAACAATAATCCAGCCGTGTTTTAGTATAAGATACTAAACATGGCTGAAGGTTCTTGGGATAGGACGAGACGATTTTCTTGCTCTAAAAGCAGACTCAGTAGTCTCCAATGGCTAATTATGGTGAGATAACGTGACCCGATTTATCTTTGGTGGCCTTTATGAATAATCCGGGATATACAATTTGTAAGAACTCAGGAGCTTGTTACTTGGTGTCTGACGTGCTTAACCCTCGCGGGCCCGGGGGAGCGTTTTTCGCCCCCCCCCCTTAGCGAATATTAGCGATAGCTCCCGAACGCTTAGGGATAGGAAAGCGAAACTTTCAGTACCCTTTTCCCCATTAATATGCTATTTGACTGTTGACATCTTCTAAAGTAAGTTTTAGGACCTAGCCTCCTTGATGACGTCATAGGGTCGACTTTTCTAGATCCCTGCACGGCAAACTTTGGCGTCACAGACGTGAACTTCAAACTACTGCCAAAAATAGAGATTTAGAGATAAGACAAATAACCAGCACGGCTGTGTGGCATTTGACCTAGGGAAAAATATAAAATTAATTTTGGTGACCTGAGGTCAGAGGTCAGGTCAACGTATCCGAGCTGGGGTTTTAGTTTTTCGCAAATGACTTCAACTAAAATGGTCCTAGAGCTACGGCAGTAGTGTGAACGCTTTCGTCTTGTCAAGCCACGCCGCATGACATATATTTTGTCTGGAAAAATGTCAAGTTTCATGCTGACCTAGTGATCTCGAATGACCTTTGACTGATCTCGACACATGAAAGGTCGTGCCTATGTATATGATGGAATCGTAGCCGCTGATCACGGATCTGGCAGTGGCATCCATTTTGTCCTAAGCATTCATTAAAAGCCTCAGGATGGCAAAATTGTTTTAATTTTTATGGCTGACTTGAATCAGTGAAAAAGCCTCTAGCAAGGATACTGTTCCGTGAAGTTGACCCTGGAACAGCCTTGTATCGTAAGACAAACCACAGATAGGAGCCTGATCAGCTTCAAAACATTTCACCAACATCATGGAATTTACTATACAAATATACGAGAGGAAAAATTGTTGAAAGATTTTTATGGTGCACCGATTTTTTTGTCCTGCACGAAGTATGACCATGCCACGTGCAAACATCTCGTATACCCCCCAAAAAAGATTATTTTTACAAAGTTGGCAAGCCCATGACAATCACTACGTTTCCATGACACGTCTAAATCGATTTAGCGAAATTTCACGTGCGTTTTTCTCGGAAACTATTTACCTTATGCAAAAAATGAGCGTATACATATATGGTTTTAGCTAGCACCTAATCCTATATTTACATTTTTAGATTATGCCTAAATGATGGATGGAGCAAATACATTTTTCAAAATCGGCTTAGCTTGTGCCATGGAAACGTTAGTGACTTTTAATGAAATGTTTTCTGGATTTTTTTTCGAGAATGGGATATTATATCGATCAAACCATTGGCAGCATTGACACTTTTGCTCGTCTGTCAATTGATTCATAACGCCGAATGACGCCGGATGAAGGGATCAAGTTTGCCGACTTTAAAAATAATATTTTCTGGGCACGAGATGTTTGCACGTGGCACTTGCCCGACAATAAGAACCGACGTTCCATTAAAAAGATTTTTAACAACTCTCTTTTAAATGACATATTTATCATTTTCCTAGCATGATAACTTTTCGAGTTATAACGATTCTTTATCGTCTCGTTTTTTTTTCTTTAAACACCCTGTATATGCAAGAGAATGCTAAACTGGGAAATATGTCAAAAGAGCTGATGAACGATAGGAGGGCAGCGATCAACAGAGGTTGCCATTTGCCAATGGGCCATATGTAGAAGGGCTGCGATCGACAGGAGGGCGCCAATAGGTAGGAGAGCCCTGATACATTCGAGTTCCGGTAGAAGGGCACCGATAGGTAGGAGCGCGGCGAGTAGCAGGAGGACACCAATGGGTAGAGAGGCGACGATCAACACAAAGTCGTCAATAGGTAGGAGGATGGCCATTAACAGGAGGTCGCCAATAGATAGGAAGTGGTCATCAGCAGGAGGTCGCCAGTGGGTAGAAGGGCGACGATTAACAGGGAAGCGCCAATAGTAAGAGGGCGCTTTTGCCCAAGACGACGACATCGAATAGGAGAATGCCTGTGAGGGTAACCGGACAAAAGATCGTAAAGCAGAAAATCGTATGGCAGAAGATCGTAGGCAGTTGATCGTATGCAAAATATCGTA
Source organism: Amphibalanus amphitrite (assembly GCF_019059575.1). NCBI lineage: Eukaryota > Metazoa > Arthropoda > Thecostraca > Balanomorpha > Balanidae > Amphibalanus > Amphibalanus amphitrite. The sequence continues at coordinate 211,181 of NW_024882341.1, read as the reverse complement.
ATGGATAAAGATCGTACGACATAATGCTCGTATGGACAACAGATCGTATTCGCTAAAGATCGTCAAGGAAAATGATCGTATGCCAAAAAGTCGTAATGGATAAAGATCGTACGACATAATGATCGTATGGACAAAAGATCGTATTCGCTAAAGATCGTCAAGGAAAATGATCGTATGCCAAAAAGTCGTAATGGATAAAGATCGTACGACATAATGCTCGTATGGACAAAAGATCGTACCTATTCGCTAAAGATCGTCAAGGAAAATGATCGTACGCCAAATGATCGTATGAGATAAAGATCGTACAGTCAAAATATGGTATTCACATGCTGCAGCCCAACTCCAGCGCATACAAAGCTTATCAGTTTCTGTGTTCGCGTAGTAAGTGGCCGTCGTAAGCTCGACCATACATTGATGTTATTTCAGAGCTTAGATGGCTCAATGACACCTAAAAGCAACGCGTTGTATATGTGCCGAATAAATGAATGTATGTGCTGCCGTTTTCATGTACCTATTTGAAGTGAATACAACTAAACCCATGTTCCCCCCCCCCACCCCGCCTGGAAGGTTAAAATGTTGCTTAAGCGGCTGAAGTAAACGGCGTTAAAATACTTTTTCCTTCGCACTGTTACATTTTCATATTGAATCGTCATCGCTTTACGAGTCATCAACAGATGTTTATCGCGTTATCACTATCGAAGTCGCAATTCTCCTAGTTATAGGACCCTAGTTTCAATCCAATCCTAGTTATAGGAGTCATTGTTATCGAAGGCCGGTTAAAGATGTCAATTGTCCATCTTGGTTCGAAATCGCCCCAGTAATTACCGAGTTACTGAAATGGGAACAAATTTGGCACCTCTTTTTTTTGTATTTTGTACGTGCATTGGGGGTCACTCACATAGATCAAGGGTATCCGACCTTTGTTAGAAGGGATGCAGCTATCCTATAAAAATTACCGCAAGACAATCGCTCAAGCCGCTGCTGAGATATGCATATGGACCTCTCAAAATCATTACTTTTGCAAAACTACTTGAACACCCTTGACTTCTCACGTGGCACGTGCCACGACAGCCACTGAGATGTATCAAAAGTAGTCAATTACGGGGAAAAGGGGATGGGGCTACCCAGCAAAAAAGACCGCAGGCCAATCGGTTCAGCGGTTGCTGAGATATAAGCCTCTCAAAAGCGTTACAGGCCGGGCCGGGCCGGGCCGGGTTGGGCCGGGCCGGGCCGCTCATACTGAGATTTTCCCGTTATATTCAAAAGACTTTCGCTTGGCTCGCTGCGCTCGCTCGCTCGTAACAACACTATTCTATACGATTATTTACTTTACGAACGTAACGTTACGATCTTTTGTCGAACGATCTTTTACAACATACGATCTTTATCTTACGATCATTTTCCTACGATCTTTTTTGTACGATCCATTGCTTTACGATCTTTTTCATACGATCAATTGCTTTACGATCTTTTGCTTACGATCTTTTTGTCGTACGATCTTTTACAACACACGATCTTTATCTTACGATCATTATCGTACGATCTTTTGCATACGATCAATTGCTTTACGATCTTTTGCTTACGATCTTTTTACCGTACGATCTTTTACAACATACGATCTTCATCTTACGATCATTTTCGTATGATCTTTTTCCATACGATCTTTTGTCTTACGATCTTTTGTCACGTAATCGCCTGTGAGGAGGGTGCCGATCAGCAAGGGGGCGCCAGTGGGTAGAAGGGCAGCGATCAACAGGACTTAGGAGGGCGCAAATATGTAGGAGGATGGTGATCAGCACGAGGGCACCAATAGGTAGGGGGGCCCGATCAACATTTAACAGAAGGGAATAAGGAACCAATAGGCAGGAGGGTGTCAATGGGTAGGAAGGAGGGCGGCGATCAACAAGAGGGAAAAAAATTCCACTTGAGGGCGCAGTAGGTAGGAGGGCGCCAATAGGTGTGAGAGTGTCGACCAGCCGAAGGGCGACAGTGGGTAGAAGGGCGACGACCTACAGGGGGACGTCTCCGGGTAAGAGGGCGCCGATGCACAGGAGGGCGCCAATAGGTATGAGTACGCCGATCAAAATGAGGGCACCATTGGGTAGAAGGGCAGCGATCAACAGGCTTAGACTGGCGACTACCGCTACGATTAGAGTACTATAGCCTACAATTGTGGTTGGAGGGCGCCCCAGACGCATTTTCCCTGTAAACACATTCGCGCCTCCAATCGCGATTGTTTTTCGATTAAATTTTATTGCAAAGGGTGTCCTCAGCGCGGCCCACTGGCGGATCCAGACTTGCGTTTTGGGGGGGGCCAACTCCTGCAAGTAACCAAACCTAGGGTACCCCCAAATCCTGTTTTCTCATCGGATTTAGGCCACTTATTTTTTCGTCACAGCCCTGAAACGATATTTTTTTTAACTAAAAATAAAAAAAATAGAAATGGTAGCCCCCCAACCCGAGCCTAAATATTACTTTGAAAACACTCTAAATTGCTTTTGTCGACCAATTAGCCCGCTCCGGGTCGGTGCGTGGCGCAGCCTTCGCGGGCTGGGAGGTGTCGGTTGGACCCCCTGCCGTTCGGCCCCTGATTAAGCTAGAGCTCGCGGAAAAAAAAAACAGGCGTGTTGCCCGTGAGTGACGAGACGAAGCCGATGATACCCGATTTTAAGGTCCTTGGTCATTAGTTGACCTTCCAGGGCGGTGTTTCACGGTCGTGCTGACAGCCGCTGACAGCGCATTCCGCGAGCTAAGGTCAGCCTTCGGTAGTGTTGTGGGTATAGGCTTGTTGATGTCTCCATTGAAACCAAAAGTGCCATCAGCGCTGGCAGCGGCTGGCAGCGTGCCGTGAAACACCGCCCAGGTCAGGTAACAGACCCAAAAGACGGGAAAATCAGGACCTGTCAGAACCTCCTAAAGTAAGGCTGTAATACGTTTTTTTTGTGTGCTGATCACAAATTTCATGTTAGTTTGGATCATAGATAATGTCTTCATGCGTTTAGACCATGTCGGGGCAGGTCAGGTCAGATCAACCAGTAGGAGTACTTATGGGCGTCCGTATAGCAGGTGTCCACTACCACTGGCAGCTACGTAACATGATACGAAGGCATCAAAACTACTTCGTAAATGTTCAAATGGCTGCAAAATGCTAAATTCAAAATCAGCTAAACGAAACTATCCTAGAAACATGTTAAACTCGGAAAAGTGCACCGAGGTCATCAAAGGTCAATGACCTGACTTGACCGTAAGGTGACATTGGCATCCGCCCTAATGCGTGGGAGCAACATCATATCACATGTTTGAGCGTTTTAAACCACGAAAAGACTATAAAAGCGCGGATAATGTGAGCCGACATACGCCGAATCGCTATTCCGGCCAAACATTGCCTCCAACATGGCCAAACAGTCTCGAGAAATAGGCCACAAGTCAAAGTTCACTTGGGTCAGGGTCATGAAATTTTCAGACTTTGTCACCATGAGGGTACTAAAGTTTCGTCGCGATCGGCTTCATGATACCTTACACGATAACTTCACACGTCGATCGAGAGTTAAAGCATGGATGAAGGAGAACCAGGGGATGAAGGTTCTTTCATCCATGGTTAAAGTGTGCAATAAGAACTTCTGGGTGAAGACAAGACCAACACTTTTATCAAGCTCACAGATTTTTAATGATACGGTATTTTCTCTCTACCTACTACGCCCTTCTCACATTCATTTTTCTTAAGTGTTTTTGGGGACAAAAAATATATGTTGTTCCCCTTTCAGGCTTGGGGGCATGACCCCGTGGCCCCCCTGGATCCGCTAGGCCGAAACTAACTAGGTCGTTTTCAAACGGTCTGATATTTCAGGTCATAGTTTGCAAACGGCCGGTGTTTTCAGGTAGTTTCATATGGCCTGACTGGGCCAGGCCGTTTGCAAACGGACCGAATTTTCATACGGCCTGTAACATATATTCAGATTTCGACATCCGTCGTAGCATCAAATGCTGATGTGGCGCACTCAAAAGCCGGAATTGGTCCTTGGATGCCGTAAGGACCCTTTTAAGAAATAAGTGACCCGACTGACCCTTAGAGATTGGCCTGAGCTGTGACCGAAATAAGTCTTTTACCGTTTCGCAGGAAGGGACAAAAAGGTCCCTCATATGCTTCTTGTACAATTACGAAACAAAACAAGTTTTTTTTTCAACGAAAACTTAGTGAGTTTTCCTAAAAAATTTATTGCGCATATTCCGTGAATGAAAAGTTGCCGGGTCATGTCAGGTCAGGCTGCCACAGCAAGTTTGTTAACTTGACAGCTCAATCGATATTTATGCAATAAGACCTTCTGGGGTGACGATAAGACATGACGACACTTTATGAAGGAAGCTAGTAGACCCGGTAGTTTCTCCATAGGCGCGGGAACCGGGGGGAGGGGGCAGTGGTGGCAGCTTGCCCCCCCCCCCCAACTCTGGGGCCGTGCGGGCGGTGCCCCCACAACTTTCAGACAGAATACCGCTCCTTTTTGCAAATGTTTTCTTTTTTTGTTGAAAAAGCCAAGGGATGAAAAATAAGTGGCCTAAAACCGGCGAGAAAACTATATTTGGGGGATCCTAGGTTGATCTCTATCATGGTGTGACCTTTCCCCCCCCCCCCCCCGTCTAAAAGTAGTTCCCGCGCCCCTGGGTTTCTCTACGCTATTGAATCACGCTGCTGATTCTAGTAAGTATCTACTACACAACCTTCTCACATTAATTTTTCTTCGAGCGTTTTGGGGGGCCAAAAGATATGTTGGCCCCCTCTTTCAGGCTTTTTGGGCCCATGGCCCCGGTGGCCCCCTTGAATCCGCCAGTGGGGGCGGTGCCCCCACAACTTTCAAACGGAATACCGTCCTTTTTTGCAACTGTTTCTTTTTTTGTTGAAAAAGCCAAGGGATGAAAAATAAGTGGCCTAAAACCGGTGAGAAAACTAGATTTGGGGGGAACCTAGGTTGATCTCTATTATGGTGTGCTCCCCCAGTCTGAAAGTAGTTCCCGCGCCCCTGACTTTCTCTACGCTATTGAATCACGCTGCTGATTCTAGTAGGTATCTACTACGCAACCTTCTCACATTAATTTTTCTCCAAGCGTTTTGGGGGGGGCCAAAAGATATGTTGGCCCCCCCTTTCAGGCTTTTGGGGGGGGCCATGGCCCCGGTGGCCCCCCCCCCCTGGATCCGCCAGTGTCAGCGCCCAAGGGGGGGGGCGGGGCATGGCCCAAAGGCCCCCTGCCTACGCCCCTGTTTATATTCATCGCAACATATCGCATAATGGCAGCACGTTTCAACTCATCATTAAGAATTTTCGCTTGACCTGCCGCAGCCATAGTAGGTAACCGTAAAATATAATAATTTAAAAGAGATTGCAATAATAAAAATGTTAATCGCAATGAAAAGGTTTCCATGGTATTCACACAACAATCGATCTGCGCTTCTGTTCGCACCATAGCCGGATCTGCATCACCTGTCGTTTGCTGACAGCCGTATCTGCCTGCGACCCAGTGAACTACCCTGCGGCCTACTTCGCCCTCCTGTCTCCCGATACGCTGCAGGTCTGCCATCCAACCAGCTGCTGTGTCATCTGGTCAAGTGTCAAGCCGTCTAGTCTGCTGTCCTGTTACCGGCACTGGACGGCACACGCCCTGTCACGGGACTGGTGTCAGTGGCCGCTGAGCTTAGTGACGAGAATCTATTTCTTTGCAGCTCAGCGCAGCAATGTCCACGTCGACCTGATCAAGTCGGTCAGCTTGAAAAGATCGTGAGAGAGTTGTCAGTGAATCTAGTAGCAAAAGAGGAAAAGTCTGAATATCAAAGTTGTCAGGCCGAAAGGCCATTCTGCTGCACTAAGCATCGCATTTTATTTCTCCAAAGAATGAAAAATGTTTATTCCGCTGGCGTGATCATTTCAGACAAAACATGGTCAAAACTGAACCGCCAGGGCAGCTGCACAGTAACGGTAACGCTATGGCCTGGATTAGTTAATTGAGCTCATTAGTAATTAACGCGCGGCACATGCTTGATTGGAAACAATAAAATAATAGTTGGAGCTCATCCATCTGGGGAAATTTCCGCACATAAAACTGATTCAGTGGCATTTGTTGTCTATATTGTTACGAGCGAGCGAGCGCAGCGAGCGAAGTGAGTCTCTTCAATATAACGGAAAAATCTCAGTATGAGCGGCCCGGCCCGGCCCGGCCCGGCCTGTAACGCTTTTGAGAGGCTTATATCTCAGCAACCGCTGGACCGATTGGCCTGCGGTCTTTTTTGATGGGTAGCCCCATCCCTTCTACCCCGTAATTGACTACTTTTGATACATCTCAGTGACCGTCGTGGCACGTGCCACGTGAAAAGTCAAGGGTGTTCAAGCTGTTTTGCAAAAGTAGTGATTTTGAGAGGCTCATATCTCAGCAGCCGCTTGGGCGATTGACTTGCGGTAATTTTTGTAGGGTAGCAGCATCCTTTCTACCCAAAATAGGATACTCTTGATGTATGTGGGTCACCCCCAGTGCACGTGCAAAATACAACAATAAGAGGTGCCAAATTTGTTCCCATTTCAGTAACTCGGTAATTACTGGGGCGATTTCGCTTAGCCCTCGCCCGCACATGGGGGGGGGGGGGGGTGGTTGCCACCCCCCCCCCCAGGCAGTCTTTCTGCTCTGCACTCAACATTTTTAGAGCTAGAAGGCTGATTTTTCGTATAGATGCTCGTCTATCCTTTCTTGATGTCCACTAAAAATTTTAAGTTTCTGTGATTTTTGGTTTGGAGATATGACCTTGTTTTTCAGGTCATGTCATGACCCAAATGGCCAATTCTCAACATCTTGCGTTTGCCATGGGCCTTGTGAGCTTTTGACACCCTGATTTCGGCCTTTTTTGCCAGTCTTACCTCCCACCTATCATGGAACATGTTGTTCGACGATGTACAGGGGTCAAGGTCAGGGTCAAGGTCAACCTAGGTCATCTAAGATAATTGCGTTTTAGGCAAGCTGAATTTACTTTTTGTGAAGTTTTTTGACTGCATTTTTGGTAAAAGCTTCTCAGATCATGATTTCATGTGATATGGACCCAAAAACAATCGGTGCACACATCAGTATACACACAGACACACACAGACATACAAACACATATAATTGACCTTGACCTAACTTGACCTGAAATGACCTCAGCAGCAAAATTCTGGTCGGATAGTGTGACAAAGAGGTTCTAGCTGGCTTGGCACCAGAAAACAGCATCGTCATCGGTATTTGATAAGCAGCGCACTTGATATCCAACGGTGACCCAAAACAGCAACATTTTTTAGTTTGACCTGACCTGGAAGGTCAATGACTGACCTGAGAAGGTAAAACTGGGTATCATTGGATTCGTCTCTTCCCAAAGAATCTTTTTGGTCTTTACTGCTAAGCTCTATCTCCAACAGGAACGAAATGGCGCGGGGGGGGTGGCAACCACCCCCCCCCCCCATGTGCGTTCTAGGATGGGAAAATGGCATGTGCGGGCGAGGGTTAACCCTCGCCCGCACATGGGGGGGTGGTTGCCACCCCCCCAGGTAGTCTTTCTGCTCTGCACTCAACATTTGTAGAGCTAGAAGGCTGATTTTTCGTATAGCTGCTCCTCTATCCTTTCTTGATGTCCACTGAAAATTTCAAGTTTCTGTGATTTTTGGTTTCGGAGATATGACCTTGTTTGTCAGGTCATGTCATGACCCAAATGGCCAATTCTCAACATATTGCGTTTGCCATGGGCCTTATGAGCTTTTGACACCCTGATTTCGGCCTTTTTTGCCAGTCTTACCTCCCACCTAACATGGAACATGTTGTTCGACGATGTACAGGGGTCAAGGTCAGGGTCAAGGTCAACCTAGGTCATCTAAGATAATTGCGTTTTAGGCAAGCTGAATTTACTTTTTTGAAGTTTTTTTGACTGCATTTTTGGTAAAAGCTTCTCAGATCATGATTTCATGTAATATGGACCCAAAAACAATCGGTGCACACATCAGTATACACACAGACACACACAGACATACAAACACATATAATTGACCTTGACCTAACTTGACCTGAAATGATCTCAGCAGCAAAATTCTGGTCGGGTAGTGTGACAAAGAGGTTCTAGCTCTGGCTTGGCACCAGAAAACAGCATCGTCATCGGTATTTGATAAGCAGCGCACTTGATATCCAACGGTGACCCAAAACAGCAACATTTTTTAGTTTGACCTGACCTGGAAGGTCAATGACTGACCTGAGAAGGTAAAACTGGGTATCATTGGATTCGTCTCTTCCCAAAGAATCTTTTTGGTCTTTACCGCTAAGCTCTATCTCCAACAGGAACGAAATGGCGCGGGGGGGGTGGCAACCACCCCCCCCCCATGTGCGTTCTAGGATGGGAAAATGGCATGTGCGGGCGAGGGTTAAAGGGACACTCCCACCTTAACATTAGTTTTGAGTTGAGATAGCCAAATTGGTGGCCATGGCCTGAAAATACCGGTTTGGGCATTCACAACATCGAAAAATGCTTTAATTCGGAGATATGGAATTTCAAACTTGCAGTTTTCGGATTCTAAGGGGCTAATGCATTGGTATGCCCCCTTAGAATTTGTGACGTCAGCGGAGATCTAACGATTTTTAAATCTTTTACTTAAACGTTTGGCAGCACGCGGTGGTATATGCTGCTTTGCGCGCAACAAATGCCGCACTTTCAAATAAAGTCGCTAGGAACAGCGGAGATCCCAAAAAGTAAACAAAAGTAAAAGTCTAATATCTTGAAAACCGGTGAATATTTTTCGATGAAATTTGGTAGATATTCATTTTTGCTCTTTCTGAACCGAGCGACATCACTTTCATGCCAATTCATTAACTTTTTTGAAGGTGGGAGGGTCCCTTTAAACTTGGCATACAGGTAGGCACCCACCAGGCAATGCATTCCCATGTGTTGCAGTTAGGGTGCTACTGCACGTGCGCACGTGCAGGGGGAGTTTCCAGATCTCGAGAACGGCTGGGCCGATTGCGCTCAAATTTGGTACACGGTTGGGGACCAGTTAGTAGGGTGCCGTGCAAAAGTCATTTTGGACCCCGTTTGCACGTGCGCACGTGCAGAATGCCGCTTCCAGATCTCAGGAACGGCTGGGCCGATTGCGTTCAAATTTGGCACACCGCTAGCGACCGGTTAGAAGGGTGCTTTGCACAAGCCCGTTGGAAGCACCCTCTCGCCCTTCCGCACGTGCAGGGCTCACTATCTCGCTCGCTCGTTCTTCGCCCAAAAGGCGTTTTACTGGTGTTATTTTTCCTGGTGATAGTTCACACAGTTTGTATGTACGGCTCTCGCGAGATAAAGCGGTAGGTTTTGCACATTTACATTTCCGGTTATATCTCAGAAACTAATCGATCTACGATGAAGCCATTTTACACGATCCTGGCCGGCTTGTTACCCAACAAGTCGATCGTATCTTTAACACTTAAAAGCTTAATACGACGAAGAGCCTGAAGTAGGGGAGACCCGGGAGGTATGGGCCCCCTGGAGGTATGGGCCATCACAGTTTTGAAGAAGTGTTGCGTATTTTTACACATTTGACCGCGTAAAATGGTAGCAGCCATTCCGTTATACAACCCACGTGATTTCTAAAATTTGCCTCAGTCTTCTTTGGCAATGAGCGGTGATAAAGCGTTTTGGCCCTCTTCGAGTAAAATACGGTACATACAGAAAATTCGTGATAGATTTGAACCAGGCTCGTTTTATGATGTCAGACCATTGGTAATATAAAGTTTAAAGCATGCAAATTAAGACTGGATAGACAATTTGAAGCTTTCTTGCAAGATTATGAGCCCAGATGCTACGCACATTCTGGCGTCCTAACCGGGAGGCTCGGGCCACCCACCCCCGTTGATCCTAAATCAATAAAATGATGCTTTCATTTAATGTCCTCTTCAATAAGTTTTATTTTTGTCGCGCAAGGTCGAAAATTTAACTACAAATTTCATTCGAACAAACAATATTATTTATCTTATTTAATGGAGAATCATTGAGTTTACCGAAATACATATCAGTGCCCACGTGACCCACATGAAGTAAGCTGTTGGCCGCTTATGTGGTTCTTTGGCTCTAAGAGAGATCAAGGTAGATACCAGCTACGGGTATTGTTCTCAGTATCGAGAAAATAATATGAAAAAGGGCACCGGCCCATACCTCCCGGGCCATGGCCCATATCTCCCAATGTATTTTGATGGATCGAAAAAGCGCATGATTTAATGAGAGTTATCTCGAGACAAAATAGTTGATCCCAGATGCTTAATATCAGGCACACTTTGCAGACGAAAGGCAATTTCACGTACACAGAGTGAAAAACCGGGTCTAGCCACTTCCCACTGGAAGAAAATTTCCTTTTCACAAAACCGGCCCATACCTCCCGGGTCTCCCCTACATAAAATTTTCTAGGTGCAAAACCTACCGCTTAAACCCGCGAGACCTGTACATACCTACATCTCCGCAGCATTTCAGTCTACGGCCGAAACTGTTCTGAAGGCATGCGTTTGGGGTCAACTGCTCGCCATGCCAAAACTGAGATCTCACATCAGATTGTTGAGTTTGGAGTCCTTTCAAGAGTTTCACTGAGTCCTAAGAGATAAATAAGTAGCAATAATGCGAATAATGCGATATTGGTCTGGCCCAATGTGCTTTGCAACGGGGGTTCAGGCTTCACCATCACCAGAACCCCTTCGTGATTCGGACTCGGGATCCTTAGCGTCCCTCATGGCTGGCTTCTGATAATGGTGCCGGGCCGTTCAATTACGGAGCGAGCGAAGCGAGCGTAGTCTTTCCTTAGATTAAACGAAATTTCCGTGGTCACGATTTTGCGAGGCTTATATCTCAGCAACCACTTGACCGATTTACATGCGGTAATTTTTGTAGGGTAGCTTCATTCCTTCTACCAAGTATTGGACTATTCCTGATGCATGTGGGTGATCCCTTATGCACGTGCCACGTGCAAAACGAAGAGGTTTCATTTTTGTAATAGTTGCAATATCTCGGTAACTACTGGGCCGATTGCGCTGAAAGTTGGCATGTAGGTAGGCACCCACTAGGCAATGCATATCTATGAGCCAAAATTGGGGTGCTGCTGCACGTGCGCACGTGTAGGGGTCGATTCCAGATCTCGAGAACGGCTTGACCGATTGCGCTCAAATTTGGTACACGGTTACGGAGCAGTTAGTAGGGTGCCGTGCACAAGACAGTTGGGACCCAGTTTGCACGTGCGCACGTGCAAGGTGCCGCTTCCAGATCTCGAGAACGGCTGGGCCGATTGTGCTCAAATTTGGCACATCGCTATAGACCGGTTAGTAGGGTGCCGTGCATAAGTCAGTTGGAGGAACCCCCTCGCAATTTCGCACGTGCAAGACCCACCCTGTCGCTCGCTCCGTTAGTCGCCCCAAAAGGCGTTATACTGGTCAATACCATCCAGCATCGCGTTATTGCGAATCTATATATGGCCTTGTTGCGAATAATTTCTTATATCATAAGCTTATTGACGATATTTACGACTCCCGGTGATTTACAACCAGTTCTCCCTTGAACACGGATACCAGGATTACGACTGGAATGGAGAGAAACGAGCTTCTGCAAATTAAAGGTAGTGTGCCAGCTTTCCTGGACCGTATGGAGTTAATGGCCCAGATAAGGAGAACCGGATTTTTAGAACTTATCCATACCTTCAAAACTCATGGAAACGTCTTAAATTCTTCAAATTTTGAGTACCCCAGTGCGAAATTCGCCCCGACGGGTTGTCGGTCGTACCCCAACCACATTTCACACCACTATGAACAATAAACGCACACACTGAAATCGCTATTACCGATATGCTCATCCAATCAAGTTTCGATAAACCCGTTCATCATCATCTCCTGCGGTTTCGAACACGCCTGTTAGGTGGTGCGGTAGACCGCGCCCAAAGCCAGGGCCCCGGTAACGTGAGGTAGCCGAGTCGGGGCAGCGTGCGCTGACCCAAGCCGGGGCCGCGCGTCCTCCCGGTGTCATGTGATAGCCCGGGGCTGCCCGCGGGGATGCGGTAGACCGCGCCCAAAGCTGCGGCCCCGGCTTGGGTCAGCGCACGCTGCCCCGACTCGGCTACCTCACTTTACCGGGGCCCTGGCTTTGGGCGCGGCTTCTGCTCATACTTTGTGGTGCGGTGGTGGTGCGTCGGGCCGCGCGCTCTGACTTCGGCCAAGAAAAATGCGTCAGCTGATCATAGTCATTTCTGCCACTTGCGTGTGGTGAAATGGGGTCATAACTTAAGAGACGGCTTTTTCATATCAATTATTTTACATAAAATCATATTTCAAACCATAAATAATGTTCGACAGCCAAATAAAAGAAACAATACCAATACAGGCTTAGGGTAGACCGGGGCAAGTCGCCCCGCCGAGGTAAAACGCCTCACCGATGTTTCTCGGAACTGGCAGAGTTCTGGGGAAACATCCTCTCTTCTATAAAACGTGCACTATATGATCATTATATGAGCAGACTGGAAAGAAATTGTGATGACTCTTTCGGGAGATATAGCCAAAAATGTGTTTTTTGAGTGATTTTTATGTTTTGTTGTCAGATTATGCATCATGGCGTTCTTTTATGGTCCACATCAGGTTAACGACTTTTATGTATTTTGAACAACTATTGTCTAACGCTTATCATGCCGGGTTGGTTCGTGTTAAATTATGTCTTGCTGGAGTGCAAAGCGTTGTTCTCTGACCGAACTACGTGATGGGGTAAAACGCCCCAGTAGGTCGCGGGGCAAAAAGCCCCATGGGGCGTTTTACCTCATGTGTTGTTCGGGCCACCCACTTTCTGATGTTCGGTAGCTGTCGAACAGTAAGTTTCTATGCCTTTATGTGTATTTTTCTCAGCAACTGGATGGCAAAGGAAGTATTCTGTAAACATTTGCATTGCAATAATTTATTATTTGGTCTTATGAGGCAGGTGAAAAACCTGCTCATACAATAGTGTCATAGCTGAACACCTGACAGGATGGAATGTGCTAACTTCAGAGCCGTGCCTCCAGAGGTCTAACGGACCTCTCACATAAGATTAAGCCAACTACCATGTTAAATCTGTAATCTAAAGTATGGGGCTACTTGCCCCAGGCCGTGGGGCGTTTTGCCCTGGGGTTGGGGCAAAATGCCCCATTTGCAGTTGCTTCACAAATCACTTCCTAGCTTGGAGTCCGATCATAAGTGAATGAATTTGAGGGGTGCAATTTAAAGTAAAATGTCCAAAGAACGCATTGAGCACAAATTTGGCCTTCCAGGTGATGTGGGACAAAATTTATGCAGCAAAATAAATTATCTGGGGCGTCTTGCCCCAGGCTACCCTACAGTTTAAGGCTCGACATTGTGTTGTCTACGATTAGACAGCTGATAACTCATTCCCGTACGTCGTAACTCTATAATGACCTTTGCTTATTGTCACATGTGCCATGGGTGTAGGAGCGCCAAAAATATTGGTGAAGGATGCCACCTGAGCCTTATGAAAAGGGACAGGACCGTGCCAACCAACACGCACAGTGCAAGCGGGGGGGGGGGGGCGAATTTCGCCAACCCATTGTTTTTCGCAGATATCTTACGCCCTTATCATCCCATTAACGTCAAATTTTCAATGCCTGCCTAAAATTGAATTGTGCATCTTGCCATGACAGCAAAATGTAAATCAGGGCCTCGGCTAAGGAATTTTGACTACTGGGGCAAATGGTCAAAGTGTGTTAACCCGCGCCCTGCTGGGAGGGGGGGGAGGTTTTTGAACACCCCCCCCCCCTGCGGTTTTTCGCAGATATCTGAAAAACGGCGGCACCTTATCATCTATCAATGTTATACATTTTGTGAAAATTTCAGACCAGGGTCCTTCAAGGTCAGGTCACCAGGTCGCTACGAGTGACCTCACCTCATAAACACATCATAAAATGTTTCAATGTATGCCATAGCTACACCAAGTGACGGATCGCTTTGAAGCTTTCAGCAATTGATAAGTGCAACAGTATGTACAAAATTCGGATTTTCATATCGGTGACCTAAGGTCGGGTCAATTTTGCGACCTCTCTAGGTATTATAAGTCAATGGGAGGAAATTCAAAACCGTCTTTTTTCGGACGAAAGTCATTCTAAACACTCTCAAACACTAAATTACAAGTAACTTTGACACACTGAACATGAAAACGGCACCCGTGACCCCTGTTTATGCCCCTGAGGTCATCTCAGGTCACGAATAATATCTAACAGTTTTTGCGACTACATAACTTTTGAAAGAGGCACGCTAGAGCGATGAAAACGCCTTATATATGTTCAGCTCGACGATACAGATCCACTAATATGCAACATGACAATGTCCGGTCGACCAGAGGTCAAATTTTTAAGTTGAACTTTCAATGTCAAATTATAGTTCATTCGATGCGTCTTGACAAGAGGAACACGATGTCGGTAAAAGAAAGCTCGTGCAAGGCTTGAGTCAAAAGTTATTGCAGAAAAACTGTTCCCGAAAAATCGTCTTTTTTAAAATATTTTTGGTGCCCGACTCGGGCTTTTGTCGTTAGTAGCACGCATTCATACTGGGTTAGTACACTATATACACGGCAGTGGTACGAATCGTTTTCGGCACCCGCTACGCGGGACAGCCTTGACCGCACGCTTCCTGTCACGTGCCCCAGGTGGCACCGCACTGGTGCGCACGCTGGGGCTATCCCGATTTCTCGGGCCCGGCAGGTCAGAGGGCTGCTCCGGGACATGAAGCGAGGCCGTGCCCTCGGGACATGTCACCGGACCGAAGGATCTGTTTAACCCTCGCCCGCACATGGGGGGGGGGTGGTTGCCACCCCCCCCCCCCAGGTAGTCTTTCTGCTCTGCACTCAACATTTTTAGAGCTAGAAGGCTGATTTTTCGTATAGCTGCTCCTCTATCCTTTCTTGATGTCCACTGAAAATTTCAAGTTTCTGTGATTTTTGGTTTCGGAGATATGACCTTGTTTTTCAGGTCATGTCATGACCCAAATGGCCAATTCTCAACATCTTGCGTTTGCCATGGGCCTTATGAGCTTTTGACACCCTGATTTCGGCCTTTTTTGCCAGTCTTACCTCCTACCTATCATGGAACATGTTGTTTGACGATGTACAGGGGTCAAGGTCAGGGTCAAGGTCAACCTAGGTCACCTAAGATAATTGCGTTTTAGGCAAGCTGAATTTACTTTTTTTGAAGTTTTTTTTTACTGCATTTTTGGTAAAAGCTTCTCAGATCATGATTTCATGTAATATGGACCCAAAAACAATCGGTGCACACATCAGTATACACACAGACACACACAGACATACAAACACATATAATTGACCTTGACCTAACTTGACCTGAAATGACCTCAGCAGCAAAATTCTGGTCGGGTAGTGTGACAAAGAGGTTCTAGCTGGCTTGGCACCAGAAAACAGCATCGTCATCGGTATTTGATAAGCAGCACACTTGATATCCAACGGTGACCCAAAACAGCAATATTTTTTAGTTTGACCTGACCTGGAAGGTCAATGACTGACCTGAGAAGGTAAAACTGGGTATCATTGGATTCGTCTCTTCCCAAAGAATCTTTTTGGTCTTTACTGCTAAGCTCTATCTCCAACAGGAACGAAATGGCGCGGGGGGGTGGCAACCACCCCCCCCCCCCCCATGTGCGTTCTAGGATGGGAAAATGGCATGTGCGGGCGAGGGTTAAAGGCGGATCAGGCCCGTGTACCTGCTCCCGAAAAATCGTCTATTTTGGCAGTTTTTGCCCCCTGCAGGCAAAACCGTTGACGTTAGGTCAAATCTGAGCGAATTACTCAGAAAGGGCGTTAATAGGGCTATCGAATGCGCTTTTCCGTGGCGCTGTAGCTCTATTGGTTCCCGAGCTATGCGTTGGCTTCTTGGAAATTGTCGACATTCGACCTAGAAATCAGCGAAATTTTGCCTTCAATGACCTCTAGTGACCTGACCTTTGACCTGACCAAAAAAGTGACCGAAGTGATTTCGTCATCATTTTTGGCGCTCTTTCGAACGCCGCCTTCCGCGTATCGCTACGTGGCCCAGGAGCCGAGTTAGAAGGGGGTGTTCAAACACCCCCCCCCCCCCCCCAGCAGGGCGTGGAAATCCAGGACCCCCAGCCGGGCGCGGGTTAAAAAACAGACATTTGATCAACCGTCGAATCCAGTAGTTCTAAGCATAGGTAGGTGAAGACCCTCCCTTGCATTGTCCAAGATTGGTGAAGGATCCTTCACCAATCTGAAACTTTGGTGAAAGGTATCCTTCACCAAAGAGATACGTTGCTACACCTATGACATGTGCGCCGCATTCGCGATTGTTGCCGACGCCTGTTTGCAGGCCAGCCCACTACAGTTGTTATACATATCGAAAAACCGATAAACTTTTAGGCGAAAAAGGCACTATTCCAGGCCCATTTTTGATTTTTTTTTTTTTGCGATATTAGGTAAAAACAGAAGCTTCTTATCCCAGGAAAAATAAAATGGGAAATCTTTCAAAGATGGCACACTACCTTTCAATAGAAACTCATGACCCTAAAAAACAATTAAAAGTGATTTTATTGGGATGGTCGCTGGACGGTGTCGGCTGACGGGTCACGCCGTCAGTGACCGATGGGTGACGCGCACGGTCTGACATCGACCACCCTCAGTGACAGCGCTGAGGCCGAGAGGGAGCCGATCGGCTCACAGAGACCTGATGCAACCGGGCGGCTGTCTCTGGCCGCGCTAAATCCGGTTGCTGCCCAGCTGGATACTAACACAACAACCATGAATTGATCCCGGCTGCGTGCGCCCGTGTGAGATTTGACTGTGCCGTTACGGCCCGACGACACCTTTAGCGTGAGCCTGCTAAATATAATGGCGAGTGGTGCACACACTCAGTTTTTTTTTTTACTTTGCCTGATACCCAATGCAATATCAAAGCACTTGATAAAATTACTCGCCCTACTTCGCAAGTTTTAACAACCAGCATAGTTTATGTTTATGTTTATAAACATAAACAGCATAGTTTATGTTTATAGTTTATGTGGCTGTTGCAAATTCAAGAGGACCTGGACATCAATGCTGACATATACGAGCAATGGACAGACCTAATTTAAGCTTTTCAAAAGCATCGCTCATGTTTCTGGTGATGTTACAACACTATTTCTCATGTAGGTACCTATTGATCAAGCCAATAAAAGTTAAGTACAAATGTATATAGGTAAGCCCTTTTCAGGACGGAACATCGTGCATCCATTTGATCTGTTTGATCCTTTAAGTACCTATACCTTAAAAAAAAATTAGCATCTATTTATTATAAGGGCTAGTTCACTAATGTCACAAATGTCACCAACCACCGGAACCCAACGCAACTTCACTACGATACCTATTGGTTGGAATCAATCATTAAATTGCGGCAAGAAATAAATATTCTTTGGAAACTTATGATGACGCGAAGTATATACTTGATACTTCTATCACTGCATTCACCTGCAGTCTTTTTTTTTTGTCGGGAATCCCTTTTACCCCGCATTTGACTACTCTTTATTGCAGCTGGGTGATCGTCGTGTCATATGCCACTTGAGACGTCAAAGGTGTCAAAGTTGTTTTTGTCAAACTTGTAACGATTTTGAGAGATCTTATCACAGCAACCGCTGGACCAATTGACTTATGGTCTTTTTTAAGAGTAGTTACATCATTTTTATCAAACATCGGACTACTCTGAATTCATGTGAGTGACTACCTTTGCACGTGCCACGTGTGAAATCAAGTGGTGTCAAGTTTGTTCCCATTACCTATACAATGACTTCGAACTTGGCAATGACAGGACCTCATGTCAGGACTCTATAAAAAGATGCCCATGCTTTTGATGTTTAATTTCCATGATAGTAATTAATAGGTATATAATGCACCACAAGGGGCCGGTAACGGGTAAATTATATCCTTAGTGCAGAAGAGGTCGTTGTTGATAAGTATTTCGCCACAGTCAAGGGAAGAAAATCAAACAGTAGCCAGGATACTCAAGAAATCATTCCGGCCCATATGATACCCACGATACAGAACCATTGATGTATCAGCAGGCCTGTGTCAGTGGGATGCCGTGGGAAGCAGTGGCCCGTCGCGGCGACGAGCGGGGCTCCCACCACCGCGCCGTCCGCCAGCGTCCCTTCTCTTACCGGTGCCTGTCGTTTCCTGATGTTGCCGCCTCCGCAGCGGTACTCGCCCAGTTGCGACCGCAGCGCGTCGCTGACGGCCTCGCGCACAAGCTGGCGCAGCTGCTGGTCCTCGTCGGCGCTCCTCTGCAGCTGGCCGGTGGCGGCGCCGACCGAGAGCAGCAGCAGCAGCAGCAGCGGCGGGGCGGCGCGTGCCAGCGCCATGGTGGCTGCCGCTCGCCGGCTCGGTGGCAGCGTCGTGCACCGTGCCACTGTGTCGGGCCCGACTGAGCGGCCGTGGCGGCCGGCTCTGCCGCCGAGGCACTCACTCTCACCGATGGCAGGTGTGATAGGACGGCGGCGCGTGCAGCGGGGCTCGGCCGCCTCGGCCGCCGCAGCTAGCTCCACTGACCCCGGGCGCCGCGTGCTGCGCGTCCCACTCCGACAGCGGCCGCCCGCAGGCATCTTCATCAGACCGGTGGACACACGGCCCAGCGCGCCGGCCGGCCCTAGCCTCCTGACAGGATTTCAGACGGTAGTTTATCATTTTCGAAAGATTCATCACATGTGAACTGGATGATGAAATTTATACAGCGATGCTAATCGCGTGGATAGTAGCTGAATGATAATGGAGCACCAAGGATGCCTTGGCGCGAGCCGAAACTGGCGCTGTGCCTATTGCTCTATGCTGTCTCCACACGGCGGCGCGGTGGACATTTGGCTGCCGCCGGCCAGCCACGGCCCTTCTCCCGCCACTGGCCAGAGCTGATTGCGTCAACACCAGTCCAGCGTCTCGGTCGCGCAATTCCAGTTCACCAACAGAATGCTGTGACGAAAGGTTTACATATGCCAGAGCATGTCATCAAGGTCTCGTCCAACTTTGACTCCCACCATGCCTGGTGTCATCTAGTTGTCAGTTTGTTGAAGCTATAGCCCCTCACCCAGAAATACTGACGTGCTGTAGGCTAGCTGCTATTAGGCTTAAACGTGCGTTTTAACGGTGAACATTTAATGCATTCGTTCCTGCCTGATGACTTCAAACAATTATCAGTAAACTTTTATTTCAATAAAATAACACACGTCTGAACATCCGGTTACAAAAATTGGCCGTCTAACATTAGTTGGCTTGAATTTATTGTGCGGTTTCCTGAGGTGCAGCTACCCTATCCCTACCTACTGCCATTTTCTACACGGCCTCCCTTGCAGAGAATCTAACGGTGTAAAATGCTGCCTGACCTCGTCGATATGCATCGCCGTGGAAACAGGCTGAGATATCGCATTTTACCGATAGAACTGCTCGAACATCATGTTTAAACCATTACGCACTCCGGCATAGTGCACGCGTTAATTTCACTTTCGTTGCGAGCTGGGCGGCCGTCCAACTGCTGCATTGCGGGCCTGCCTACCTCCCAGGCAGTCTGCCGCCAGTGCGGCCTTGTGGCGAGGAACGGGGCCCGCGGCGGCTGGCATGAAACGTGGGAGCAGGCAGCCTCGAACCGCGCAGTGGCTTCGCAAATCACAGCATCAAAGAATATAGGCATATTTGCCTTGCGTAACTTTATATCTTAATTGATGGTTACTAGAAAGTCATCTTCTATGTACTAGAGATATTTGTGCCTATATTAATTTACTAAGAATTATTTAGATCAAAGTTTTAGGTAGGTGCCTACCTCCCTACGTGTATTTCCATCTCCCCAGTGTGGTATCAATAGGAGCATTAGGAAAATGATGCGCTAGGGGCTAGGCCGAGCTGACCAAATCCAATAACGAATAATGATAGTCAGATCAAGTTGCTTGCAAGCAAGAAACTAAAACGGTATGATGAACACATTTGGCCAATCGTAACCAATCATCAGTCATCACATCACCTGTTCATTTTGCTGTTCATGGTAAGCTATTCTAATTTCACTCTCGTACAATGCAAAATCACCTGTACATATATTGTATAATGTTTTTATCATTGTAGGCAGGGATGCGGAGCCGTGGAAATTTCAGACAGCTTCGGCTCCAGCTCCGTCTTCGGAGAAATAAAGTCGGCTCCGGCTCTGGCTCCGGATGAAATGTCATGGCGGCTCCGTCTCCGACTCCGGCTCCGGGCAAAAATGTGCCGGCTCCGGCGGCTCCGGCTCCGGCTCCGCACCCCTGATTGTAGGTAATACAGTGTTGCCGAGTCAGAGACGAGTTGCGCAGGGATGCTGCCGGTTCGCGCGGCTGTGAGTTTGCCCGTTCATACACACCGGGTCACACTCGTCCCAGTCCGTGGGACGCCGGGTCACACTCGCCCCAGTCCGTGGAACACCGGGTCACTCTCGCCCCAGTCCGTGGGACACCGGGTCATACTCGCCACAGCTCTTGGGACACCGGGTCACACTCTCCACAGCCCTTGGGACACCGGGTCACACTCGCCACAGTCTGTGTGGCACATGGTGGCACTCGCCAGGGTTCGTGGGTCAGGGACGGGGGTGTCACTCGTCACAGTCCGTGGGACACCGGGTCACACTCGCCACAGTCTGTGGGACACCGGGTCAAACTCGCCACAGCCCTTGGGACACCGGGTCACACTCGCCACAGCTCTTGGGACACCGGGTCACAATCTCCACAGCCCTTGGGACACCGGGTCACACTCTCCACAGTCCGTGGGACACCGGGTCACACTCGCCACAGTCTGTGTGGCACATGGTGGCACTCGCCAGGGTTCGTGGGTCAGGGACGGGGGTGTCACTCGTCACAGTCCGTGGGACACCGGGTCACACTGGCCAGGGTCCGTGGGACACCGGGTCACACTCGCCACAGTCCGTGGGACACCGGGTCACACTCGCCACAGTCCGTGGGACACCAGGTCACACTCGCCACAGTCCGTGGGACACCGGGTCACACTCGCCACAGTCCGTGGGACACCGGGTCACACTCGCCCCAGTCCGTGGGACACCGGGTCACACTGGCCAGAGTCCGTGAGACGACATCGCGTTCCACTCGCCAGCCGCGGGAAAAGCGCGCGGAACGCGCCGCCGAGCCGCCGCGCGCCGCTGCCGAGGTGCAAGATTGATGAGCTGATGTGTCGGCCGGGACGTCGGCGGATGTCGCCACCGTGCGTCAGCCCGGATCTCCGCCCTGTGTCCCTGTGCCTGCACGGTGCCCGCCCTGCAGGTGCCGGACGGCGGGCCGGAGACACCGCCCGCTGGCGGACCTCGACTCCGGGCCGCCCCCTCCTCCAGCGGCCTTCCCCGGACCGGCTCCGTGCTCCAGCGGCCTCGCCTCCGGGCCAGCCCCCCCTTATCCGAACGTCGGAGGCTGGCTAACGGACGCGTTAACTTACGGCCGGAGCAGGACTTGGCGAGCTTCAATATGGCGTTTTTGTGACTCACCTATCACTATGTTCTATGGGCTGTGAAGGCTGGTAAAATTGTGTTGCTACCGATTAAAATGTTTGATGACAAGAACTACATGACGACATTGCTCCACGGTTTTAATTCATCGGTTATTGTGGTATAGGTAGTTAGGTTGCGTGTATGTAGATTTGCGGGAACGTAGGCAGCTGGCACCTTTTCCCATCACATGTTTGAAAAGGCAAAGCCTGGTTTTATTCGATTCAATTTGATTCGATTATTTGATTCGATCATAAGCATTTCGGGAGTATCAATTTTCATTTCTCTTCACATTTCCAGTAGTTACCTATACGAAGGACGCGATAGATGTTTCATTTCAACAATGGTATCATGGTGAACGCAAAATTTTATATTTTAGGTTTATAATCCCTTGTAATTATTCGATCGCTCTGATTTCTACGATAAATCGGATGGCAGGATCAGGCAGGCTCAGGCGGGCTGTGTGGATGTGTAGCTGCCGGGCGCGGCGGTCGGGAGCCCGCTGCCGGCAGCCGACCGCGCACCCTACACGGAGCGCCGACTGTGTCACTGACCACACCAAGGAGCGCGACACGACCTGCGCTGTCAGCGCGCCGTACAAAATTGGCAGTGGACACCGGTCAGCCATCGTGCGGGCATGGTGCCCCGACAGATAGGCACTGGAGGCGCGGGCGCCACACAGAGCTGAGATAGCGATAGCGGACTCGGGAGCAGCCGGCCCCACGTGGGAGGCCTTCACTGGTCACACAGATAGTACCTATAACTATTTCTTTAATAAATCTAGCTCGAATGTTTGAATGGACGGATTGACAGAGCCGGAGCCCACGCTAAGCAGAGCTTGTTGCGTAGACCCCACCCCTACCGTCCGATCGCGCAATTCCGGTAACGGGAGAATTTAGATGCCAAAGTTTAACGTGCCATTCAAAGCCGGACACGGCCTGTCCCACTCAACTGACTTCAACTGGCTGCGGCTGCTCTCACCAACCGCAGACCATCCTTGTCAGGAGTCTCAAATATCGAGCGCCGGAGCGTCTCGAACCGGGCTCTCACTACCGGGAGTCCAATGCTCTACCAACTGAGCTACGGGACAGGCTATGCAGGATAATATAGAACCATTTAGGTGTAGATGAGCTTGGGAGGGCACTGGCATGAACCATTACACGTTCTCGAATTTTAACTTTTGCAAATGTTAGAGCCAACGCCCAACTCGCTCTTCGGTAGCTGCCTCAAAAAAAAAAAAACACACACTCGTCGATCCTCGTCTTTTCTGTCGTATTTCATCCGATCTCAAGCCACACGGGCAACACATTTACTCCAACACCCCGCACCGAAGTACCGAGCTCTCATTCATTCATCATAAACGTACAGAAAAAAAATCAAACATGGCTATTGGCTACCTCACTCGGCTCACGTCAGGGGGTTCCCTCTATTACAGTGGGCGACTGCCTCACACACACAAATACCTATTCACAAATATTATCAAAAATATTTCATTTACCCCTCACACAAATATCAGCACACTGAAAACTTTTTTACCATTTCCTGAGGGTAAACCCGCCATAGCATGGTGCATTGGGTAAATGAAAAAGGACTACACTCAGAATCTTAGTACTAATGATGAAGGTACAATTGTCGATACCTATCTCATCTGTCAACCCGACGCATAATTGGAATGCAAGTGTAACTGAATGTAATCTTGGTTACTTTGTAGGTATGTACAGGTCTCGCGGGTTTTAGCGGTAGGTTTTGCACCTAGAAAATTTAGTGTACTTCAGGCTATATCTTCGTCGTCTTAAGCTTTTAAGTGTTGAAGATGCGATCGACTTGTTGGGTAACAAGCCGGCCATGATCGTGTAAGATGGCTTCATCGTAGATCGATTAGTTTCTGCGATATAACCGGAAATGTAAAAGTGCAAAACCTACCGCTTAAAGGAAGGGTGCCACCTTTTGGACACAACGCAGTTTTTACAAGATTAGCCTCACATGAACCTAAAAACCGGCTTCACTTACCTATGCTCGAGACGGTCAGCATTGAATCCGCACGTGAAGTTATCATTTGCGAGTTTTGCTGCCAGCATTCGGGCAGGCAAAAATCTTCAGCACTATTTCCTCGTCGTGTTAAGGGTATTTTATAAAACATGAAATCAGCAAAGGTATGTATAAAAGTTATACTTTTGAAGCATTTTTTATCATTTTGAAAGGGTATATTTTTTCTTTATGGTATACACTTAAGCTTTAAAATTTTAATTGGGAAGTTTTTCTAGTAAGTTGCATGAAGGGTGAAGGGTTCCATAGATCTCTTAAGCATTGTAAAGGAAAAACCTTTACTCGACTTATTTGATGTTCTTTAACTGTTGGCAAATATGGCCAACAGTTACCTACTTGGTTACCTACAACTTAGTTCAAATCATGTTATCTTCTTCCTTTTTATTTGTTCATCTTTTTGTCTCAGTTGCGCCATCAATGCAAATGGCAGAATGATATGTTGCCATGACAACAGGATATGCCAGCCGTCCTAGCTGCCACATCAAACGACCTTGAGT
This sequence comes from Amphibalanus amphitrite, assembly GCF_019059575.1. Lineage (NCBI taxonomy): Eukaryota > Metazoa > Arthropoda > Thecostraca > Balanomorpha > Balanidae > Amphibalanus > Amphibalanus amphitrite. The sequence goes on along the minus strand of NW_024882341.1, from coordinate 187,099 downwards.
TGTAGTGGTGATATAAACAACGATCTTTTTTTTGGCCAATGTATTAAATGCAATGTTTCGGTTTTTTGTATATTGTGGACGCGCTAACCACGTCTAAAAATTCAAATAAGTAAAATAGATTCATAGAACAAAAATTTCGGAAGGTGGCACCCTTCCTTTAATCTCGCGAGACCTGTACGTAGGGGAAAGTGGGGTAAGACGGTCAGGGTAGGTAAGACGGGCACCCCTTCTGCAGACAAAACCAATAGCGCTACGAGCGAGAAAAATTAGGACCAGAATTGCCTTTCCCACTACACACCACCATTGAAGTCTGGTGAATTTGTGTTCAGTCGATAATCTTTTATTTTGATTTCTTTAAAACACTCCTTTCATTGAAAACATCCAAAATGTATTGTGCAAGCTTTTGTGTGCAGCACTATAGAGTTAAAAACTCGCAATCACTTGTGGTACACTCATATGCCACAGTGCTCATTTACCGCGGATTTGCTTTGTCTGTATCAAATTGTCCACAGAGAAAAATCGTGCTGAGCTTCTGACATTGAGTTTGGGGTAAGACGGGCAACTATGAATCCAATGGGTCTGTAATGGTGAAAATATTTTTGTTGCTGTAGGAAAAAAAGAAGCACTTCTAATGAGAATATGTTCGATTCCGATACTCACAGACATGTTAGCAATATTCCTTCAGCACAGTTTATTCTCGAATAATGAATGTGAAAAACGGTTCTACATGGCTTATGAACTAGGGCCTATATACGAGCATGCGCCTTCTGCACGAATCTGGTATACTACCATTTCCGAAGCACTTGAGACCAACGAGCGACTGTATCAATGCGGCTAATCTCGGGCATTTGTTGCGAGCTGTGCTGGTCGGTGAAAGAAGCTGGCCGTCTTGCCTTACCCATGTGACCGTCTTACCCCATGGGGTGGGGTAAGACGGGTTTTTGTAAGGTTTTGCAAAAATAGCTGCAGTTTATTTGTTGAATCAGGTCTAAGTCTCATCTTCTGGCAAATGGAAGTAAAATGTCTACAAAAGGTTTTCACTCAGTTTTCCGTTTCTATGATGTTTCTAACCGGCCGAAAAATGGCTCCAAAGTTATGGTGCCCGTCTTACCCCACTTTCCCCTACATGCTTATGTTGTGCGAATCTAGCGCCAATTTCAAGGGTTTTTAGACGGGGCTAGACTGGACCTTTTATTCTGCGGCGCGGTCACCAGAAAGCTGGTGTCCGATGTCGCCCGTTCCGTCTTGTCGGCCGGTCACAGTTACGCTGTAACTATATATGTCAAAACTCAAAACGCACAAATATTTTGGCTTGTATCGCCTCGCTTTATTCGTATCGTTTGGAGGTAGCGTTATATTTTTTCCCTGTGCCAATTATGCCACTGTGCTTCAAGTTCCCGTGCGTGTGCGCCGTTCCGTGCGGCACGGGGTTCCGACACTTGCAGTGGTTAGGCCGGCCCGCATGGCACTCCGCACCGGTCGGCCCCGCTCCCCCCGGTGCTCAGCTGCGCCGGGCCGGCGCCGACTGCGGTCAGCAGAACGCTGGGCGAAGACACTGCCAAACGACTCTCATAAGACCTCTATACCAAGCACGCCATTCGCTTCCTTCATAGGACGGCCAGAACAGTTCTGCTGACCGCAGCCCGCATCCCGAGCAGCTCAGCACTGGGAGGAGCGGGGCCAACCGGCGCAGAGTGCCGTGCGGGCCGGCCTAACCACTACAAGTGTCGGAACACCGCGCCGCACGGAACGGCGCACGGGAACTTGAATCATGGTGGCATAATGGGCACAGGAAAAAACATAACGCCATCTCCAAACGTGAATCGAACACACCCCACCTCAGGCCATCCGTGTTGCCGCCGGATGGGAGCGCATCACTTCCCGAAACAATGTACCGACAAAATCCCATATGAAAGAAGCAAACGCTCTATAATGACATTACATCAGCACACTGGAAAGTATTTGACACGGTTCATTTGTGAAGAAGTATTGGTAAGTATTTTGTGCGTTCGGCGACGGCTTTTCGATTAAGAGTAAAACAATCAGAAGCGTTTATGTTAGGACAGCCAGAACAGGCTGGTAAGCAGAAACGTGTATTACGCCAGGAAATAGAGCTGGCGGCTATTGTGCAATCCACATTCTTTGAGCTTCCTCATCCTTTGAACGCCGTTCTCGTTCGCCAGCACGGACACAGCACGAGACGGAGGAGTAATAAATCGCAGCGCGTCAGTGTGCTGTGTCGTCGTCCCGGAAACTACTCGTTTCGTGAAAGTCGTCACGTGAAACTGGGACGGATACTCCGAAAGTAGGATCAAAGGATGCCGCCATTCCGATTGGAAAATTTTGCAGTAGTTCTCTCTTTTATACGTGATGGGTATACATGTATTGTCACCATATAAACCCCACCAGGCCGGGGGCTAGTGCAATCCCCTACGGATTTTCGCAGATCAGAAGTAAAAGCAGCGAAGTTTAGCATATCCTTAGGTATGTGCCATTCTTTTGGTACATTTCCCAAAAATTTCAAGTCTCAGTCACCTCAGGTCAGCTGTCTCACAAAAATCGTTCCCAGTCAGGGTAAAATCGAAATAAAAAATATTGGTGGAATTGTAGCTAATAACAACGTTATCCCCATAACACGTGCGACATGCACGTTTCCCAATGGATTATGGAACAGGCCTCAGGGTATTCAAGATTTGTCCTGCAAGTTGTGCTTGCCCGTGGTCTCAGATTGATCTGAACTGAAGCCACAGACAAAAAAAAAATCGTGTCACCGAAATTTTAAAGCGGAATGACAGGTGACATGGAGTAGCGAGCGAAGTCGGATCGGCAAAGAGTTTGCCTCGTCTGAGACAAATCGAACGGTTGCCACCCCTGTCCCGATCGATCCAATCATAAGGACTCATATCTGGGTTTACAAAAAGGCTGGACAAATTCATACACTGCCAAACAGGCTTCACTGAACTTCTTTGAGCAACCGGCCAAAGGGAATTTCCTTTGCCTTTGTATAATCCTCTAATTCTTTCTGGATTGAGCTACAACATTTTCAATGCTAATTTCGTTTATCTCTCTAGACTCTAGGGGAGAGTGGGGAAAGATGCCCAGGGTTTTACTATGTCATATATTATTCGAAAATGACGATCGGAAAGCGAAAACTTGGAGTTTCAACGGAAGCCGACATCATTTTTTTCCAAAAAGATCACACTTTCGTGCCTGAAATATGATAACTTTTTTTTGCTATTAAGCATTTTCCTGAAGAAGTGAAAGGGGGCATCTTACCCCACAGGGTGGGAAAGACGCCCCCTGGTGTTGGGGAAGATGCCCCCTGCACTATAAGTGACATAAATGGGCACGTGAATCGCCTGAACGAATCAGTAGTCCCTTCGAGCCTGCAGTAGACACCAAACGTCATCGTAAGGGCCCTCAAAAGTAGTCGTAAGGGGCTTCAGAGGTCATCGTTAGGGCCATCATAGTCCAGCGCGGCCAAACAAGCCTCTGTGGTGGCGTTCGGAGACCACTGTGGGGCCCTTATAGGTCTTCATGATGCTTGAGGGCCCTCGAGCTCATCGTGGGGACCTCAGATGCCAGGGCGGCCCGTGGAGCCAACGTGGGAGCCCTCAAAGGATGTCGTGAGGGGCCCTGGAGCCAATAATGGGGCCCACAGAGGCCGTCGTGATGGCTCTCAGAGTCAGATGCCGCCCAAAAAGTCGCTGTGTGGGCCGAGATACCGGCATGGGGAGCACCCGACCGTACTGGACTCTCAATAGTCCCAGATCGGCTTTTGTCTCTCATCACAAGTATGTAATAAATGATTTGACGGGCTGCTTGAAGGACAGCCTATGGATTTAGGGGGCGTCTTTCCCCATCAGGACAGGGGGCATCTTACCCCAAGGTACCAAAGTAACATTAAATCAGTACAATTTGTTAGCCATAAAACTACACCCTGAAACAAACTGTTTGGGACACAGTACACGCATGTAAATGTAGGTATCACGACTATAGCAAGGGACGCAAAAATTATCTACCTTCTTTGATATTCACAATGTTTTGACACCAAAATATTTTTTGAAAGCAGCAAATAAAAAACATGCGATCACCAGCCGGCCGTTGCCCAACTGAGCTCCGTAAATTTTTGTGCAGTTAACAAGGCAGGCTTCCGCTTTACGCTAAAAACATTAATTTCCAGGTTCGGTTCTTTGTTTCGCCGCTAGAGGGGGTGGGGCGTCTTTCCCACCCTGGGCATCTTACCCCACTCTCCCCTATACCTATAAATGCTCCTAAGTATACCATCCAGCGTACCGACAGACTGCAAATGCACTTTGCATGCACTGCAGGAGCGCCCGGAAGGACATGGTTGCAAGTGCACTACAGTTGACCCATGCCAGGGCGGAATGTTATGCAAAAAGGAAAGTGACTTCGTATCGGACCGATGCATATTGATGGCCGATTTCGGTGCGATGCGAACCAGAGCGGCAGCTGGCGCGTCAGGTATTGGTCACCATCGACCGGTCCGGCGCGCGGCGGCCGCGACCTCTCTGTCCTGACTCTTCGCACCTGAAAGGATAATACATCGAAGACCCGAGCCGCGTGTGCATGACGGGTGTGCTGTATGTCTAATATGTCGGTCTATTATGTCTGTTTGTCTGTCTGTCTCTCTGTCTGTCTGTCTGTCAGTCTGTCCGTCTGTAGGTATGTCTGTCTGTCTCTCTGTCTGTCTGTTAGTTTCAGCAAGAGAGGTACGGGTCGGCCAAACAAAATGTGCGACTTGAATTTATTACTCGACCTTATCTGACCAGCGCCATGAGTGTGTGCGTAATACGTATGGGGGGGGGGGGGTGTGTAATGAACAATTCCTTTGCGGCTCTCCGTGAATAGCTAAAAACAGCGTGCTGTTGCCTGTTCTTGGCACACCTTATCAGATTTTATTTGCGCATATTTTATAATCAAAGACCCCGCGCAATATCCAATAGTCTTTAATTTTGTTAAACGTTCGGTGTTCGAACCCCCCCCCCCCCCCCCGCCACCAGCACGGGTGGCACCGAGCACCGGCCCAACAAGGATTGACAAATATTGTGCAGTGTCTGCACGAAACCTCTTCTCATTTCTAATTAGGACATTTTGTTTTACTCGAGTGTCTTATTCAAAAATCAAAGTTAGTATTCCATAAATACATCGGCTGACCAGCGACCACTCACTCTTATCTCTTTCATTACAGGGCCGCACTCTTATATTTGTGATCTGTCTACTGAGACTTGAGAGTGATACTCTGCTCGTGCCCTGTGTATATTACGGGAATACTCTATTTGCGCTCCGTGCTGGGGGTGCTCTGCTTGTCTCCCATTGATTTTGAAGGTCGTGCTCATTTGCGTCCTGTGCACCGCGGGAGGTGCTCCCATTGTAACTGCCACCGTGCGCTGCTCCGTTTGCATCCCGTGTAACACTTTCGCACGGCCACGTCCCAGTATGCTAAGCGGCAGCACTGAACACTTTCATCGCGATCCGGACGGACACCTCCGCCGACCGCGTCACCGCGCCGCGCCCTACCGGCGCCGCTGCGCGCACCCGCCGCGCTGCCGGAGCTGCGAGAGGGGACCACAGCGCCCCCTGCAGTCGGACACTCGGCCGGCTTGAGTGACCGCGGCCGCGGAAATGCTTGTTTTGTTGGGTTAGGCTCTTTCGGTCAGTTGTAACCGTCGGATAAAGCTGCCATGGGATAAAGCTGCCCGTCCAGCCCGGAGCACGGGTTTGAGGCGCGAAAGAGAAGGATTTGATTGCTCTGATGATGGAAATGACGGAACGATGTGCGTGCAAATGCAGTCGCGTACATATGTATATGTTACAGGCAAAGTGAAAACTCGGGCATTTTGCAAAATGCCTAGGCAATTTGCAAAATGCCTGACCCGCCAGGCATTTTTCAAAATGCCCAGGCAGTTTGCAAACTGCCTGACCCACCAGGTATTTTGTAAACTGCCTAGGCATTTTACAAAATGCCTGACCCGCCAGGCATTTTGCAAAATGCCTGGGTTTTCATATATTCCACCGTTTTTGTTGACTACAGGCGTAGACCATAAACGTTCTACTGTGACTGACCCCACAACACATTTCACATGTGTTGTGGGCACATGTGACACATTCCACGGTCACGAATACAGGGTGTCACGAAATTGTTGCGGGATGTTGTACTTGTGTCCCGAAATGCATTGCATCGTAACTGCATCAGTGTTCTCCAGCACCTCGCTGACAAGTTATCAGCGGCCACATGGTCTGTCCCCGCGGCACCTGGTGAAGCTCAAATAGGCCTCTGTAGCCCATCATGTCCCAAACGAGAATCCCCAGTGCCCAGTGGGTGCTTCACCGTCTCGACGGTGCAGCGCCTCTGAGCTGCTGTTGGCCCAGAACTGCTTGTCGGGACGGTTAGTGACTAAGAAGAGCTCTAATAGCCGTTTTCACGACGGGCTATCCGGCGAGTGCACCTAATTTGACCAAATCTGCACCTAATCTCTTTTACAGCAAATATCTTTATTTAATGAATCTATTTCAGTGTTTTAACCGATGATGCTCTCTGATCTGATTCCTTTGTCATATATGACAAAGGAGGCATATAAGCAATTAGTACAACCCTAGCTGATAACTACTAAGAGACACACTGAACCTAATTTGACCAAATATGCACCTAATCTGCACCAGATGTTAACCAAATGTGTACCAGATGGCCGTCGTGAATACGGCTAATATCGGCTCACGGCCTCATCATTAAAAAGTCTGAATCTCTAGTCCTGAATGGTCCAGATTTGGTGGGTTTTGTCGAAATCCAGCTGCACCACTTATGGATGACGGTAAGTCAGGGTTGCAGCCTGAGGTTGAGCGGCTACAGCTTCAGGGTAAAATCTTCAGATACCGGGAGATGGCCGATTTAGATGCCAAGTGCCCTGGTCCAGATGCCCTGGTGCCGGGCCCGTTCAAATTATATCCATTCAGCACTCAGGAGGGGCATGGAGGGACAAGACCGCGCCAACCGCGTATCAAGTTCGTGACACTCTGAATACCTACGTCTTGCGTCAATTCTGTCGAGATGGAGCCAACGCTGAATGGACTTGAGCCACCGTCTCCGTACCTTTCGTATATACGGAATTGTAGCCGTGTGTATAAAAGCTGCGATGTCCAGTATTCTGCCCTGGTGGGCAACTGTTCCGGCAGAGACGATTGATAATATACCTTAACGTGTAACAATCAAATTTTCGTGAATTGGAAGAGTATTCTTTTCTGATCAATATCCACCCATAGTATTTTCAAAAAGCCACCAAGAGCTCTTAGAAACAGTATAATCATTGTACCGAGCGCATGTTTACCCCACGAAATCACGCCCTGTGCTCGGCACCCGACGGCCGCTGGGGCTCAGTGACCTGAACTCGGCGGCGCTACCCGGAGAACGCAGTGACCCCTCGCTTGGTGTGCATTGACAGCGATTAACTGTTGTAAGCGGCAGTTACAAATGATGCTTACCTATACATCGTCGCTAGTGCGAGTTGGATGTCAGGCATTTTGCAAAATGCCTGAGAAAATATTTCAGGCAGTTTGCAAAATGCCTGGTGGGTCAGGCAGTTTGCAAACTGCCTGGGCATTTTGCAAAATGCCTGGCCGGTCAGGCATTTTGCAAATTGCCTATAGGCATTTTGCAAAATGCCCGAGTTTTCACTTTGCCTGTAACATATACATATGCTATCTGCAGAGGGCCCCACTCCGTTTGTGATCTGTATGCTTGGGGACTGGGGTGTTACTCTAATCCACGAATGAACTATTCAACTGTCGTTCCTATTATTCATCAAGGAAGAAACTCTATTTAGTGAAGAAACTGGCAGCTCCAAGGAGCAAATTGAAATAAGCAGCGAGTTGATATAAGCATTACAGATATGAATACATTTTAATTAAGGCAAGTCGCACACAATAGCCGTTTTCACGACGGCCATCTGGCACACATTTGGTGCACTGCACATCTGGTGCAGATTAGGTACAGATTTGGTCAAATTAGGTTCAGTGTCTCTTAGTAGCTATCAGCTAGGGCTGCACTAATTGCTTACATATATGTGTTCCGTACAAATTTGTCACGAGTTTCCCATTTTTATTAAAATGTCGGCTATTCTGTGAACTCTTGACTTTTGATTCTGATTTGTCTCCCGATATGCTGTCCGACCGAGTTCAAACGCATGTTTTGTCTGTAAACCGTTCTTCTCGTCGCTTCCGGCCGGCCGGCGCTCGGCGGCCCGAGCCATGTGAGGCCATGTGTGGGCCATATGTCACCGTCCTGGGCCGACGGTCGCGTCCTAATCGGATCAGTCGTTTCACGAGTGTCGCCAGGGAGAGGCCCGACTATCCTCTTCCTGGTACGACCGAATATAACTTCAGCCGATAGCGAGAGTGTAGATCGAGTGAAACGCGAGTCGCGATATCGAACCGAGCAACAACAATATGTATGCCTACTTTGTCATATTATCAGAGAGTATCATCGATAACAACACTGAAATAAATTTATCAGAAAAAGAGATTTGCTGTAAATTGATCAAATTAGATGCACTCGCCACTCAGTCGCCGGATAGCCTGTCGTGAAAACGGCTATTAACGTTCTCGGTTCTAAGGTAAAACAAATCAATCCAATCATAACGGCACTTGGACCAACCTTCGTTAGTACCGTTTCCGGAATTTTGTTTATGAACCATGTAAAGTCAATAAATGCAAGTAAGCGTAACCTATTCATTGCACTGTGGTTTTACCGATTCGTTCACGGTTTTCTCGTAGGTATACGCGTATATCTACCTATGGGAAACGGAGATTAGGTATCCATATTATCCGTATTGGAATGTAGGTTCATACCATACAGTAGGTATAGGTACATATATGCATGCCTGAAAGGCTCATTGATGTCCCAAAGAGGGAGTTTTGTAAAATGCATAACTTCATCATTTGCAATCTCTCAGAAATGTGGACACTGACGGTGCTGTCAACCATGTTTTCGTGTAGAGTCCCGAAAGAAGATTGAACGTCACCTTGGTCAGCAGGTGCCCATCTGCCTCTCAACGGAGAAAGCAGAACCCTACATACCTAAATGTCTTTTGATTTTGAATGGCCATTGGCCAATCCTTTTTCTGTTGTTGTTGCTTTTTTTAGTAAATCTGCCTGCTACGCTACAGCTTGCACCTTTTTTTTATAAATTTAGTCCGAATGGCTGAAAGGGCGGATTTGAGGTATCAGAGCCCGCACTAAGCATAGCTTGTTGTGCTGACCCTGACCCCATCACCCAATCGCGCAGTTCCAGTTGTATGACAGAATTTTGTCCGAACGTTTAACGTGCCCTCACGACTGGACAGTGGACACGGACACCTAATTGCAAAACTGTATTTTGTTTGTTATGTTTTCCTGATCTATTGCAGCGCAAATAATTTTTGTTTTCTATAAAAATTTTAAAAATTCTGAGCAAAGAGTGTTTCCTTGGTGCTTAAACTTGTGAACCACAGCTTCATGACAAAATGAAGCCATCCATGTTAGGTAAATATCGTTGGTCAGGTCAGGACGGCACGAGTAGTCAGAACCCAGACCGACATGGTTTTGACGTCACTGACATATGTATAAACGAGCCTTGGTGATTGAAAAAGGCGATCTGGACGCCTCTTAACACAAAGGGCACCGTCGGTGCCCAACAGAGGTATGACACAATGTCTGCCTCCTTTAACCTTCCAGGCGGTGGGGGGTGGAGGGCATTTTTTGCCCCACTTTTTTCGATATATCTCCAGAACCGCTGCACTGATCGTCACCAAACTTTTAGTACCCTCCGGGGAAAAGCTTTTACACATTGTGACCGAAACTTTTTCCAAAGGCTATGGTAGGTTGCCCGATAATGACGTCGGAGTGACGTCATTTCTGCCATTTTCGACCCAAAAAAGGTTTCACGGGAAGAGCTGTCACGGACCTACAGCTTTACAGATACAAAAAAAAAAATGTTTCGACATAAAAGGTATATAGGTAACAGGGCTATATAAAACTGCCATCTCAGATTTTTGAAATGTTTGAATTTTGACCCCAAAATAAAAAACATGTTTTTGAACATACCTAAAAACCAAAAAAGTCCCAAAAGTTTTTTTTTAATTTCGAAACAACCGGAATATATGTGATGGTCCCTACCATCCTCTATCCACATACCAATTTTGAGATCGATATCTCTTTTTTTTGCCAAGTTATAGCGAAAAAAAAACTATTCAAATTGATGACGTCAGATTTCCAAACTCAATTGTTAGCAATTCTAGACCACGTAGCGCAAAACAAAGACCACCATTAGACTCGCCGTGACGAGCTGCTCCGAATCAAGACCCATTTTTTGCAAAACTATCAACTTTGAAATTTGACCTTTTTTGACGTGACATTGACCTGACCTCTACCAGAAAATGACCTAGACCGTACCTGATGGTCTTATAACCAGCACCATTGAGCTGGAAATATAAAATTAGCCATAAAACATGCATCGCACAACCCAAGTAAAGTTGGGTTGATGTGCTGACCTTTGGTGACCTGACCTGTGACCTGACCTGGTACCATCAGTGACCTCCAATTGCAACATATGTACTAGGAAACAATTACGCCCTAGCCCCTATCGCTGATTTTCGACAAAACGCATTTTACTCGATGCTTTAGCGCATTCCCTATAAGACCCGTGAACGGCGAAACATTTATCTTTTACCTGACCTTTGACATCATCGGTGATCCCGAGGTCAGTGAAATTGGAGTTCGACAAATTTGACAGGGCTATCGAACGCCGTTTGAATTTTACGGATCCGCCCAGTAGTTTCGGAAATACGAGGGGGAAATGCCCCCCCCCCCCCCACCGCGCGGAAGGTGGTCGGGAGGCCCATTGCCTGTCGGACTAACACGTTTTCGATAGCGATTGCATGCAGACATTTGGACGTATAAGCCCATAGAATTATAGATAAATCGATATCGTCGATGAAAATAGTTACATCGTTGAAAATATATTTTAGTGATGAAGCACTATTTATAATTTATCCGCTGAGGAAGACATTCTGTTGTCCGAAGCGTCTGGCTTTATCTGTGTTGTAAATTGTTATTGTACATAAATTAACAAAAGTATCAATCACAGCAGACTGAAGAAATGAACATATTAACCATACAAAACAAAAAACTGAATGGTGAACTGGTTTCATCTAGGGACCGAGCCATTCCGTCTCGTATCGTATAAGAGGAAGGAAACTGTATCGATCAACTTTCCCCTGGTCCCTGGGCTTGTATATCATTCTGGCTGTCTGACTCGCTGCCTGGGAGATATTCACCGGCTGACGAAATGGGATCAAAAACGTGTCCACCACCACAGGCCACTCAGAAGGTATCCAGATTCCAGTGCACGGACAGCCGACAGCTTTCTTAGGAACGGTTACGAGAAACACGGACGGTTCCATATTTGGGATTACGGAGGACAAAACACGAAACGACAGATTTATTGTCAAGTTTCATCTTTACAGAGCTGTCAAAGAAAATGTGTACCTAATTAAGTCTTTTTTCCCCAAGCGCACAGGAGCTCCACTGCACAACCATTTCAGGATTGGAGGTCCAACCTAAAAATGCACACCCTTATAAGTAGGTAATCCCAGATACAACTGCATTACGGAAACAAAATTATTGGTGGGTCCCCTCCGCGAGCCCCCTCCCTTCCCTCGTGATGGAGCACCTGGCGAAGCGTAACTCATAGTTGATTTAATCTAAGAAATTCCTTTTGCATTTCCACTACAATCGCGGATCGAGCATGTTTATTGGGGTTAAATGATGCATTACTACTTAAATTAATTGTTAACCCTCTCCGGCCGAGGAACGTGCCAAAATGCCTATTTCACGATTGCTCAGAATGAGCTGACCATAGAGACTGAAAGCTGTCACATCTGACTTCGATTAAAGCTGGATCATCTTACCACAACAATCACATTTTCAAGTCAGGTCAGATCACTGACCATAGCGTCATAAGCGAACATCTGCACCGCCTTAGAGTTAGAATGTCGCAATTTCGCTCAGCGCGCTCAGTGTCAAAGAACTTTTGTCAGAGATATGAAATTTTTAGGACTTAATATTCTCCCAATTCCTTACAAATTATCTACTTCTGATTTTTCATAAAGGTAACCTCAGGTCAGTTTATTCACAAGACCTGACCATTTTAAATCTATGAGGAGATATAGAACTGTTATTTTGGCGCCAGGAATGATCGAAAGCTACCTACCTCAAGCACATGTAGGATGACCTATGAATTCGACCATACTTTGAGTAGCTATGACCTGACCTTGACCCGAGGTCAACATCCCAATTTAACCTCACCCAGACAAAACGCATGTTACTCGATGCGCCAGATCATGACAAACACGACGGTGACAGAATCGCGCTTTTGAAATCATTTTTGGTGACGTTGTTCGCCGAAAACCGAACCCCTTCCCTGAGGCACTTGGCCTGATCTAAGAGGTCATGGTTCTTACTCGACTTGCATTTGGATGAGGATGACAATGTAGGTGAGCACGAAGCTGAATAACGCCAGCATGTTGCTCTTCTGCACGGTGAAGAGGCCCCAGCCGTCGAGCGCCGGCGGCTGGCGGGTCTGCTCCAGCAGCAGCTGCAGCTGAAAGCGGGCCGCCGGCGACGCTGCGGCGGGCCAGCGGAGACCGGCCAGCGTCTGGTGCAGCCGCTCGCCGCTCTCAATCAGCCGGCTGCCCGAGCAGCTGAGCACCAGCACGCGCAGAACCATACCCAGCGTGAAGGTGAGGAAACCGACCAGGTGCGGGGCTGTGCTCACATCCTTGCTGAACAGCATCAGCATGGTGACGTAGGTGCCGAGCAGGAGGCCGCCGGTGGCGGTAGCGTGCAGGCTCAGTATGGACATGGAGCAGACGGAGGCCGAGTCCGCGGCCAGCCGGCGCACGGCGGCGTACGTGCTGGCCAGCTGGCGCAGGTGCCACTCCAGGTGCGGTGGCGCCTCACTGCCATCCGTCTCCCCTGCGCGGTCAAGTGGCTGTCGGCCGGCAGCTCCAGACACCGTGTGTGAAATTGGAGCACTGACGTTCCATACGGCCACACGGTTGGTTCTGAGCTGTCTGAAATGTTCACCGATTTCTTCATCGTCTTCATCTTTTGACTTGATGAGTTTTCCGGGAGGTGCGCTTGAAAGGATAGCCGGCTTGACTTCCTTGCTGTCGTTGCAGTCCAGGGCCAGGTGTTTTTCACAATAAGCTACGAACCGTTCCTGAAAAGTTGTCATGCCTTCTGCAAGTCCGGCTAGGAGCACATCAAACCCCATCTGGCAAGTGTTGCTGACGAAGCCACTCATCATCTGGACAGCAGTGATGACACCATACCAGTGTGGACCTCGGAAGGCCGTCGGTATGAACCACTCGATGATGTAATTTGGATATTTCGCCTCAGACATACTTGCAAAGCCAATCAACCAGCAGGAGAAACTGACGACGGGGATGGCGATCAGAGCAACCGCTCGACTCTGGATCTGGTAGAAGTTCCCTTTCGGTTGACAGCCGACAGTGGCCCGCTCCAGTTCTGCAACCTGCCGGAGCAGGGCGTGGACGCGGCGGCGGTAGAACAGCAGGAACACCAGCATCAGCACGCCGTGCACGTTGGAGGCGTTCAGAGTCAGAGCGTACATCAACTTGTAGGCATTGTCCGTCACAGTGGCGATGTGGCCAATGTTTCCAGCGATGGCAAAGCCGGAGAGTGTCAGCGGCACCAGCCGGGCGAAGCGCCACCCGGCCGGTGTCCGTTGGTGCGGCACGTGCACTCCGGTCAGCGTCAGCACGGAGGCCGTCAGCAGGACAGCGCGCAGCAGCCGCGCGTGCTCCCACATGACCGATGCAGCAGCGGCAGAGCTCAGTCTGCCGGAGAGCCTGCCGCGCCTGTCAGAGACCTCTTTAGAACAGCTCAGCCCAGCTACCTTGTTCAACGAAGAGGGGCTGAACGCCCAGTCGACGCACCTCCCGAAGTTTCCTCAGTGCCTGACTCGCACGTTTGGATGCTGCTTTTACAGCTTTTCCACGCATCGATTAACCGGCCTCGATTCATTAATATGTGGGCAAGAAGAGTGAATGTTTGCCCATTCGCGTTGTTCTGCATCACCAGCCATCAAAGGCAGGTACGAAAAGCAGATGTTTATTCGCGCTATATTGCATCAGACGTGCATGAAGCGCCAATCGATGTGAGACGCTTGCCGCTTCATGCGCCTCACATCGATGTGTGGCTATGCAGGAAACCTTGCAGTGTGAAGGCCTATCCAGAAAAGTCATCAAAATGTTCATTGATCAATGAACGTTTACACTCGAGTGTAAACATACACAGACATGGCTAAAGACACCGTGTGCAAACAACTGTACCTACACACACAGAAATATTGAGCGGAAAAACGGTGTAATTGAAAGTACCAAAAGGAACATTTTTTGGCGTAAAATTACTGTTTTCTGGGTAAAAGAACACTTATAAGTGTTCTTATATGTGTTCACTTATATAACACCCCCCCCCCCCACACACATATATATATATATATATATATATATATATATATATATATATATATATATATATATATATATATATATATATATATATATATATATATATATATATATATATATATATATATATATATATATATACATGTATATTGCTTCTAGAAAGTTGAGTCAGCTGACTCATATTCCTAAATGTTTGACTCAACTCAATGTCAAAAAGTTATTTTACTGACTCAACTCTGACTCAACTCAGCATCTTAATATTTTTGTCCGACTCAACTCTGACTCAACTCAACAGCTCAACATGTTATCCGACTCGACTCAAATCTGACTCATTTGAGTCAGAGTTGAGTCAAATTTCTGACTCGACTCATGAGTCAAGCACAACCCTGGCTCAATGCCTATCCCGCCATGTAAACACGTTTATTTGTTTGTTTGTCGTTTATTTGTAAGAATCGACATCACATCTGACGGAAAAAAGTTAGATTAGCGCAAAAGCATAACCTTATCATATACATAAGCTGATATTTCACAACGCATGGGGCGCCGCTACAGGCCGCAGCCACCGACCGTCTCCCGTCAACTGCCCGTAATTAATAAAAAATGCCATCTGTACGCACTACTACAATGTGCCAAAACTATCGTTCATTTAATTAGCCATCGGCTAACCAGGGGTGTCGATTTTTCAAAATGGTTGGGGGTGCTCAACCCCTGCACCGGGTGAAAGATTGTAGCTTTGCCATGGGGCACAACCGTACCTACAAGGCATGGTTGTGTATCCCCATAAGGTACTGATAATCCCGGGATTTCCACTAATATTTCCCAAAGGTTGAACGTTCTTCAAAATCATTCTGCTCGTCCTAGTACTTGGCTACCTCATTACATAAACATCTTTCCGAAAAAACGCGTACATTTGCCGGCAGCTAGGCAGCAGCCCCGACACCTCTGTAATAAGGTGACAGAAACCGATGACCGCGATTAGCACCGGTGCAGCAGCCCCTGCGGTCCGCAGGGGCGGACATTGCGCGGGAGGCAACGGTATAGCTACGAGGCTCTGGCGTTTATCAGACGATCACAATAATCGCTGAAAAAAATAACAGGTGATTGCAATTCGATATTTATGGGTTTTCGATTTTCCTCAGTGGCGTAGCCAGGTGGGCCCGTGAGCCCCCCCCCCCGCCCCATCAGGTTCAGGGGCCCATCGGATTATTCGGGCCTGAGGGGCACTGCGGCGCCAATTGGCCACTGAGGGTCCACGTTGGCTATATTTGGACTCAGAAGGGCCCCACAGGGCTCGTAAGAACACCTCATGGGCCCAAAAGTACTAACATTAAGATCTCCATAAGGGCCCCAAGCCAGCCTCTGAGGGCCACTTGCCGGCCTCTGGGGGTCTTAACCGGCCTCTAGGGGGCCAGCTCTAGGAGCTGCACACCCGCCTGTAATGGCCCCACACCCATTTCTCTGAGGGCCCCTATAACGGCGACTGTGAGGGCCCTCACCGGCGCCCCTGAGCGCCACACCGGCGTTTCTGAGGGCCCCACACCCCTAACTCTGAGGCCCTATACCAATGCCTTTAAAAACCCTACATGGGCGGTTCTGAGGGCCCTTTACAGTTACCAGCGACCCTGACGGCCCCACACAGGTGACACGGAGGGTCCCAGCGGCGTCTGAGCGCACCATGCCAGTCTCTGAGAACCCCACAAGGCTCCTGAAGGCACCGGTGACCTCTTGATATCTTCTTGTCGGCCTATGAAGGATCCGTTCCGTAACAGCAGTTCTGAGGGCCCAACGCGCGCCTGTGATGGCCCTAAACCAGTGTCTCTGAGAGCCCCCACACCGGCGCCTCCAGTCCGAGGGCCCCACATTGCCATATCTGAGGGCCCCACACTAGTGCCTCTTAAGGCCCTATATCGGCGGCTCTGAGGGCCCAACATCGTAGCTTCTGAAGGCCCCACAAGTGCGCATGTGACGGCCACCCTGCCACCGGTGACATTTGAAGGCCCCACACCGGCGACTCTGAGGGCCCCATCAGCGCCTGAGCCCGTTCCGGTCTCTAAAGATGACCCCACAGGGTTTCTGAAGGTACAGGTCTCGCGGGTTTTAACGGTAGGTTTTGCACCTAGAAAATTTAGTGTACTTCAGGCCATATCTTCGTCGTCTTAAGCTTTTAAGTGTTGAAGATGCGATCGACTTGTTGGGTAACAAGCCGGCCATGATCGTGTAAAATGGCTTCCTCGTAGATCGATTATAGTTTCTGAGATATAACCGGAAATGTAAAAGTGCAAAACCTACCGCTTAATCTCGCGAGACCTGTACATACCACCGGCCTCTGATGACCCTTTGCCGGCCTCTGAGGGCCCGTCGCCGGTCTCTGGAGCCCCCTGCCGGCTTGTAAAGGGTACGCGCCAGCAGCTCTAAGGGTCCGACACCCGTGTACGACGGACCCACACCATCTTTGCAACTTAACGTTTTTTTTCGCCCTTCTTCTTAAATCTAAATTTTCTTTTCTTTACATCTTTATTTCATGCCTTGTAAATTGCGTAATTGTTTTATTTTTAGTAGTGAACTACTGCAGAACAATTATTTTCCTCAAGCAGAGTTATTGAGGGACAAAACCATTGGGGGTGCCCGGAAAACCATTGGGGGTGCTCATTTGAGCATTGGGGGTGCTGCAGCACCCCCAAAGGTATACAAATCGACACCCATGCGGCTAACTATTGCCTATTTGGCAAAATATTAGTATAACTATACCTAATCAACCCTAGAAAAGCATGAAAGTGCATCCATTATTTTCATAACACGACAGCAGTTCAGTTGAAAAATTACAAGCCCACCTTTGCACTCCGACAAAGCTGGATAATTTCACTGAAAGAAAAACTACACCTGAAATTGGAATATTATTACGGTACACAAATATCCACCCCTTTTAACTTCATTTTATGCCAGAGTACCTAAAAGATGTTTGCATGGACAACTGGAGATTAATTCTGCCACCCGGTAGTAAGTAATATATCCTCGTAAGCTTAGAACTAGGAACTTTAAGTCGTCTAGTTGTATAAATGAGTATAGGGTAAGCCGTAAGGTGCCTAATTAGCGATCCTTTCCTAATTGCGACCTACCTCTCCACAGAAAACCTGGTAAGAGATATCGGGGTGAAAACCATGCCAAAAGGTCTGTCATACTTTGGCTATCAAACTAAATTCTTTTCCGATTGTTGATGCTTCTGGTGGGACGTTCTAGGAGAGTTTAGATAAAAATGACCAGTTTCTTATCCAAAACGTATGTATTTGGACCCTATCTGCTGAAAAGCGATACACAATAAGATGATGCACCTTTTTTATTCTGAATCGACAACAGGGGCGGATCCAAGGGGGGGGGGTCACATGGGTCATGGCCCCCCCCCCCTTGAGGCCCGGGGGCCCAAAGACCTGCCAGGGGCACCACCGGCCTATCAGGGGTATCACAGTCCTGGGCCTGGCAGGGGCACCACAGGACCGCCAGGGGCACCACAGGCCTAGCAGGGACACCACGGGCCTGGTGCCCCTGGGCCCTGACAGGACTGTAACGCCCCTGACAAGCCTGAAGTGTCCCCGGCAGGCACGTGGTGCCCCTGACAGGCCTGATGCGCCCCTGCAAGGCCGGTGGTGCCCCTGGCAGGCCTGTGGTGTCCATGGCAGGCCTGTGGTGCCCTTGCTAGGCCTCTGGTGCCCCTGACAGGCTTGTAATGCCCCTGGAAGGACTGTGGTGCCCCTGGGCCCTGACAAGTCTGAGGTGCCCCTGACAGGCCAGTGGTGCCCTTGCTAGGCCTGTGGTGCCCCTGGCAGGCCTCTGGTGCCCCTGACAGGCTTGCGGTGCCCTTGGAAGGACTGTGGTGTCCCTGGGCCCTGACAAGCCTGAGGTGCCCCTGGCAGGCCCGTGGTGCCCTTGTTAGACCTGTGGTGCCCCTGGCAGGCCTCTGGTGCCCTTGCTAGGCCGCTGGTACCCCTGCGCCCGGAGAGGACTGGTGCCCCTGAAAAGTCTGAAGTGCCCCTCGGCAGGCCCGTGGTTCCCCTGACAGGCCCAAGGTGCCCCTGCGAGGCCGGTGGTGCCCCTGGCAGACCTCTGGTGCCCCTGGAAGGTCTGTGGTGCCCCTGGCAGGTCTGTGGCGCCCCTGGCAGACCTGTCTTGACTGGTGCCCCTGCTAGGTCGCTGGTGCCCCTCACAGACCTGTGGTGCCTCTGGGCCTTGACAAGCCTGAGATGCCTGGCTATGACAGGCTCGTGGTGCCCCTGATAGACCAGTGGTGCCCCTGATAGACCAGTGGTGCCCTTGCTAGGCCTGTAGTGCCCCTGGCAGGCCTCTGGTGCCCCTGCTACCCCTGCGCCCGGAGAGGACTATGGTGCCCCTGAAAAGCCTGAAGTGCCTCTCGACAGGCCCGTGGTGCCCCTGGGCCCTGACAGGCCAAAGTTACCCCTGCGAGGTCGGTGGTGCTCCTGACAGGCCTCTGGTGCCCCTGGCAGGTCTGTGGTGCCCCTGGCAGGCCTGTGTTGACTGGTTCCCCTGCTAGGCCGCTGGTGCCCCTCACAGGCCTGCGGTGCCCCTGGAAGGACCCCTGCCCCTAGGGGTGCTCATGGGCCCAACAGGCCCGTTGTGCCCCTGACAGGCCTGTCGTGTATAGGTACTTGCTAGACCTGTGGTGCCCCTGCTTCCTGGCAGGCCAGTGGTGCCCCTGGCGGGCCTGTGGCGCCCCTACAAGGCCGTAGGTGCCCCTGACAGGTTTGTGGTGTCCCTGGAAGGACTTTGGTGCCCCTGACAAGCCTGAAGTGTCAAGGACAGACCCTTTAGACGCCAGGGTCAAGTTCGTCGGACTGACAACGATTTGCTTACCTGATAACGTTCCTGGTAAGTACTCACTACTCAGCGTCCACAACTTATATACACATAGAACATTCATATATACTTGCTTACAATTGGTAAATGTGGTTGTGGCTAAGAGTTAAGATACTGACTAAAAATAAAAAATAAAAAGAAAAAACTGAAAATGGGGGCACCACCAAAATGAGGTGGACGAAATCCGTTGAGTTTTTAATTTTGGGTATAGGTAGGGGCACCACTTCGATTCATGACCCTCCCCTTGGAGTTTTCCTGGATCCGCCCCTGATCGACAATCCTTATTCAATTGATTGCCGTTTTCCCGTATAGTGAATCGCTTAAAGGGACTATCCCACCTTCTAAAATGTTGTTAAAACCAGTTAAATTGTGCCCGACTTTATAGATTGGATGACCAGGAACACGGTTCTGGCACTTATTTTTCATTAAACATCTTAGGCTTCCCATATTCCAAACACAAACTTTCAAATATGTGACGTCACAGCCCAAAATTACCTCCTTCCCCAGGCCACATTACTGTCATAAAGCTGATTCTTTTTACTCTGTAGGCACCATAACAAAGTTCAGACCAAGTTTTAAGCGATTTTTCAATGTCCGTGAAGTTAGCGTCAGCAACAGCAACGAATACAGCGTCGGATTCAGAATCGCTTCAAAAACTGCCATCAGGTCAATTGGGGGACGGGGAACACGAATATGACATTTATTTTGCCCTAGCTCCCTTCCTTCATCCCTTAATCGTCCCTTAAAGGACGGGGCGCGTCAAAAGTGCCCCAAGGCTTCGTCTGATCGCCAAAATAATGGTCGCAATCGATTCCTCGGGTCAATATCTAACCTCAGTCGAAGGTTCCAGACCTGTGGCTCCTATCCCTCATCCCTTAATCGTCCCTTAAAGGACGGGGCGCGTCAAAAGTGCCCCAAGGCTTCGTCTGATCGCCAAAATAATGGTCGCAATCGATTCCTCGGGTCAATATCTAACCTCAGTCGAAGGTTCCAGACCTGTGGCTCCTATCCCTCATCCCTTAATCGTCCCTTAAAGGACGGGGCGCGTCAAAAGTGCCCCAAGGCTTCGTCTGATCGCCAAAATAATGGTCGCAATCGATTCCTCGGGTCAATATCTAACCTCAGTCGAAGGTTCCAGACCTGTGGCTCCTATCCCTCATCCCTTAATCGTCCCTTAAAGGACGGGGCGCGTCAAAAGTGCCCCAAGGCTTCGTCTGATCGCCAAAATAATGGTCGCAATCGATTCCTCGGGTCAATATCTAACCTCAGTCGAAGGTTCCAGACCTGTGGCTCCTATCCCTCATCCCTTAATCGTCCCTTAAAGGACGGGGCGCGTCAAAAGTGCCCCAAGGCTTCGTCTGATCGCCAAAATAATGGTCGCAATCGATTCCTCGGGTCAATATCTAACCTCAGTCGAAGGTTCCAGACCTGTGGCTCCTATCCTTCATCCCTTAATCGTCCCTTAAAGGACGGGGCGCGTCAAAAGTGCCCCAAGGCTTCGTCTGATCGCCAAAATAATGGTCGCAATCGATTCCTCGGGTCAATATCTAACCTCAGTCGAAGGTTCCAGACCTGTGGCTCCTATTCCTCATCCCTTAATCGTCCCTTAAAGGACGGGGCGCGTCAAAAGTGCCCCAAGGCTTCATCTGATCGCCAAAATAATGGTCGCAATCGATTCCTCGGGTCCATATCTAACCTCAGTCGAAGGTTCCAGACCTGTGGCTCCTATCCCTCATCCCTTAATGGTCCCTTAAAGGACGGGGCGCGTCAAAAGTGCCCCAAGGCTTCGTCTGATCGCCAAAATAATGGTCGCAATCGATTCCTCAGGTCAATATCTAACCTCAGTCGATGGTTCCAGACCTGTGGCTCCTATCCCTCATCCCTTAATCGTCCCTTAAAGGACGGGGCGCGTCAAAAGTGCCCCAAGGCTTCGTCTGATCGCCAAAATAATGGTCGCAATCGATTCCTCGGGTCAATATCTAACCTCAGTCGAAGGTTCCAGACCTGTGGCTCCTATCCCTCATCCCTTAATCGTCCCTTAAAGGACGGGGCGCGTCAAAAGTGCCCCAAGGCTTCGTCTGATCGCCAAAATAATGGTCGCAATCGATTCCTCGGGTCAATATCTAACCTCAGTCGAAGGTTCCAGACCTGTGGCTCCTAACCCTCATCCCTTAATCGTCCCTTAAAGGACGGGGCGCGTCAAAAGTGCCCCAAGGCTTCGTCTGATCGCCAAAATAATGGTCGCAATCGATTCCTCGGGTCAATATCTAACCTCAGTCGAAGGTTCCAGACCTGTGGCTCCTATCCCTCATCCCTTAATCGTCCCTTAAAGGACGGGGCGCGTCAAAAGTGCCCCAAGGCTTCGTCTGATCGCCAAAATAATGGTCGCAATCGATTCCTCGGGTCAATATCTAACCTCAGTCGAAGGTTCCAGACCTGTGGCTCCTATCCCTCATCCCTTAATCGTCCCTTAAAGGACGGGGCGCGTCAAAAGTGCCCCAAGGCTTCGTCTGATCGCCAAAATAATGGTCGCAATCGATTCCTCGGGTCAATATCTAACCTCAGTCGAAGGTTCCAGACCTGTGGCTCCTATCCCTCATCCCTTAATCGTCCCTTAAAGGACGGGGCGCGTCAAAAGTGCCCCAAGGCTTCGTCTGATCGCCAAAATAATGGTCGCAATCGATTCCTCGGGTCAATATCTAACCTCAGTCGAAGGTTCCAGACCTGTGGCTCCTATCCCTCATCCCTTAATCGTCCCTTAAAGGACGGGGCGCGTCAAAAGTGCCCCAAGGCTTCGTCTGATCGCCAAAATAATGGTCGCAATCGATTCCTCGGGTCAATATCTAACCTCAGTCGAAGGTTCCAGACCTGTGGCTCCTATCCTTCATCCCTTAATCGTCCCTTAAAGGACGGGGCGCGTCAAAAGTGCCCCAAGGCTTCGTCTGATCGCCAAAATAATGGTCGCAATCGATTCCTCGGGTCAATATCTAACCTCAGTCGAAGGTTCCAGACCTGTGGCTCCTATTCCTCATCCCTTAATCGTCCCTTAAAGGACGGGGCGCGTCAAAAGTGCCCCAAGGCTTCATCTGATCGCCAAAATAATGGTCGCAATCGATTCCTCGGGTCCATATCTAACCTCAGTCGAAGGTTCCAGACCTGTGGCTCCTATCCCTCATCCCTTAATGGTCCCTTAAAGGACGGGGCGCGTCAAAAGTGCCCCAAGGCTTCGTCTGATCGCCAAAATAATGGTCGCAATCGATTCCTCAGGTCAATATCTAACCTCAGTCGATGGTTCCAGACCTGTGGCTCCTATCCCTCATCCCTTAATCGTCCCTTAAAGGACGGGGCGCGTCAAAAGTGCCCCAAGGCTTCGTCTGATCGCCAAAATAATGGTCGCAATCGATTCCTCGGGTCAATATCTAACCTCAGTCGAAGGTTCCAGACCTGTGGCTCCTATCCCTCATCCCTTAATCGTCCCTTAAAGGACGGGGCGCGTCAAAAGTGCCCCAAGGCTTCGTCTGATCGCCAAAATAATGGTCGCAATCGATTCCTCGGGTCAATATCTAACCTCAGTCGAAGGTTCCAGACCTGTGGCTCCTAACCCTCATCCCTTAATCGTCCCTTAAAGGACGGGGCGCGTCAAAAGTGCCCCAAGGCTTCGTCTGATCGCCAAAATAATGGTCGCAATCGATTCCTCGGGTCAATATCTAACCTCAGTCGAAGGTTCCAGACCTGTGGCTCCTATCCCTCATCCCTTAATCGTCCCTTAAAGGACGGGGCGCGTCAAAAGTGCCCCAAGGCTTCGTCTGATCGCCAAAATAATGGTCGCAATCGATTCCTCGGGTCAATATCTAACCTCAGTCGAAGGTTCCAGACCTGTGGCTCCTATCCCTCATCCCTTAATCGTCCCTTAAAGGACGGAGCGCGTCAAAAGTGCCCCAAGGCTTCGTCTGATCGCCAAAATAATGGTCGCAATCGATTCCTCGGGTCAATATCTAACCTCAGTCGAAGGTTCCAGACCTGTGGCTCCTATCCCTCATCCCTTAATCGTCCCTTAAAGGACGGGGCGCGTCAAAAGTGCCCCAAGGCTTCGTCTGATCGCCAAAATAATGGTCGCAATCGATTCCTCGGGTCAATATCTAACCTCAGTCGAAGGTTCCAGACCTGTGGCTCCTATCCCTCATCCCTTAATCGTCCCTTAAAGGACGGGGCGCGTCAAAAGTGCCCCAAGGCTTCGTCTGATCGCCAAAATAATGGTCGCAATCGATTCCTCGGGTCAATATCTAACCTCAGTCGAAGGTTCCAGACCTGTGGCTCCTATCCTTCATCCCTTAATCGTCCCTTAAAGGACGGGGCGCGTCAAAAGTGCCCCAAGGCTTCCTCTGATCGCCAAAATAATGGTCGCAATCGATTCCTCGGGTCAATATCTAACCTCAGTCGAAGGTTCCAGACCTGTGGCTCCTATTCCTCATCCCTTAATCGTCCCTTAAAGGACGGGGCGCGTCAAAAGTGCCCCAAGGCTTCATCTGATCGCCAAAATAATGGTCGCAATCGATTCCTCGGGTCCATATCTAACCTCAGTCGAAGGTTCCAGACCTGTGGCTCCTATCCCTCATCCCTTAATGGTCCCTTAAAGGACGGGGCGCGTCAAAAGTGCCCCAAGGCTTCGTCTGATTGCCAAAATAATGGTCGCAATCGATTCCTCGGGTCAATATCTAACCTCAGTCGATGGTTCCAGACCTGTGGCTCCTATCCCTCATCCCTTAATCGTCCCTTAAAGGACGGGGCGCGTCAAAAGTGCCCCAAGGCTTCGTCTGATCGCCAAAATAAAGGTCGCAATCGATTCCTCGGGTCAATATCTAACCTCAGTCGAAGGTTCCAGACCTGTGGCTCCTATCCCTCATCCCTTAATAGTCCCTTAAAGGAAGGGGCGCGTCAAAAGTGCCCCAAGGCTTCGTCTGATCGCCAAAATAATGGTCGCAATCGATTTCTCAGGTCAATATCTAACCTCAGTCGAAGGTTCCAGACCTGTGGCTCCTATCCCTCATCCCTTAATCGTCCCTTAAAGGACGGGGCGCGTCAAAAGTGCCCCAAGGCTTCGTCTGATCGCCAAAATAATGGTCGCAATCGATTCCTCGGGTCAATATCTAACCTCAGTCGAAGGTTCCAGACCTGTGGCTCCTATCCCTCATCCCTTAATCGTCCCTTAAAGGACGGGGCGCGTCAAAAGTGCCCCAAGGCTTCGTCTGATCGCCAAAATAATGGTCGCAATCGATTCCTCGGGTCAATATCTAACCTCAGTCGAAGGTTCCAGACCTGTGGCTCCTAACCCTCATCCCTTAATCGTCCCTTAAAGGACGGGGCGCGTCAAAAGTGCCCCAAGGCTTCGTCTGATCGCCAAAATAATGGTCGCAATCGATTCCTCGTGTCAATATCTAACCTCAGTCGAAGGTTCCAGACCTGTGGCTCCTATCCCTCATCCCTTGATCGACCCTTAAAGGACCGGGCGCGTCAAAAGTGCACCAAGGCTTCGTCTCATCGCCAAAATAATGGTCGCAATCGATTCCTCGGGTCAATATCTAACCTCAGTCGAAGGTTCCAGACCTGTGGCTCCTATCCCTCATCCCTTAATCGTCCCTTAAAGGACGGGGCGCGTTAAAAGTGCACCAAGGCTTCGTCTGATCGCCAAAATAATGGTCGCAATCGATTCCTCGGGTCAATATCTAACCTCAGTCGAAGGTTCCAGACCTGTGGCTCCTATCCCTCATCCCTTAATCGTCCCTTAAAGGACGGGGCGCGTCAAAAGTGCCCCAAGGCTTCGTCTGATCGCCAAAATAATGGTCGCAATCGATTCCACAGGTCAATATCTAACCTCAGTCGAAGGTTCCAGACCTGTGGCTCCTATCCCTCATCCCTTAATCGTCCCTTAAAGGACGGGGCGCGTCAAAAGTGCCCCAAGGCTTCGTCTGATCGCCAAAATAATGGTCGCAATCGATTCCTCGGGTCAATATCTAACCTCAGTCGAAGGTTCCAGACCTGTGGCTCCTAACCCTCATCCCTTAATCGTCCCTTAAAGGACGGGGCGCGTCAAAAGTGCCCCAAGGCTTCGTCTGATCGCCAAAATAATGGTCGCAATCGATTCCTCGGGTCAATATCTAACCTCAGTCGAAGGTTCCAGACCTGTGGCTCCTAACCCTCATCCCTTAATCGTCCCTTAAAGGACGGGGCGCGTCAAAAGTGCCCCAAGGCTTCGTCTGATCGCCAAAATAATGGTCGCAATCGATTCCTCGGGTCAATATCTAACCTCAGTCGAAGGTTCCAGACCTGTGGCTCCTATCCCTCATCCCTTAATCGTCCCTTAAAGGACGGGGCGCGTCAAAAGTGCCCCAAGGCTTCGTCTGATCGCCAAAATAATGGTCGCAATCGATTCCTCGTGTCAATATCTAACCTCAGTCGAAGGTTCCAGACCTGTGGCTCCTATCCCTCATCCCTTGATCGACCCTTAAAGGACCGGGCGCGTCAAAAGTGCACCAAGGCTTCGTCTCATCGCCAAAATAATGGTCGCAATCGATTCCTCGGGTCAATATCTAACCTCAGTCGAAGGTTCCAGACCTGTGGCTCCTATCCCTCATCCCTTAATCGTCCCTTAAATGACGGGGCGCGTTAAAAGTGCCCCAAGGCTTCGTCTGATCGCCAAAATAATGGTCGCAATCGATTCCTCGGGTCAATATCTAACCTCAGTCGAAGGTTCCAGACCTGTGGCTCCTATCCCTCATCCCTTAATCGTCCCTTAAAGGACGGGGCGCGTCAAAAGTGCCCCAAGGCTTCGTCTGATCGCCAAAATAATGGTCGCAATCGATTCCTCAGGTCAATATCTAACCTCAGTCGAAGGTTCCAGACCTGTGGCTCCTATCCCTCATCCCTTAATCGTCCCTTAAAGGACGGGGCGCGTCAAAAGTGCCCCAAGGCTTCGTCTGATCGCCAAAATAATGGTCGCAATCGATTCCTCGGGTCAATATCTAACCTCAGTCGAAGGTTCCAGACCTGTGGCTCCTAACCCTCATCCCTTAATCGTCCCTTAAAGGACGGGGCGCGTCAAAAGTGCCCCAAGGCTTCGTCTGATCGCCAAAATAATGGTCGCAATCGATTCCTCGGGTCAATATCTAACCTCAGTCGAAGGTTCCAGACCTGTGGCTCCTATCCCTCATCCCTTAATCGTCCCTTAAAGGACGGGGCGCGTCAAAAGTGCCCCAAGGCTTAGTCTGATCGCCAAAATAATGGTCGCAATCGATTCCTCGGGTCAATATCTAACCTCAGTCGAAGGTTCCAGACCTGTGGCTCCTATCCCTCATCCCTTAATCGTCCCTTAAAGGACGGGGCGCGTCAAAAGTGCCCCAAGGCTTCATCTGATCGCCAAAATAATGGTCGCAATCGATTCCTCGGGTCCATATCTAACCTCGGTCGAAGGTTCCAGACCTGTGGCTCCTATCCCTCATCCCTTAATGGTCCCTTAAAGGACGGGGCGCGTCAAAAGTGCCCCAAGGCTTCGTCTGATCGCCAAAATAATGGTTGCAATCGATTCCTCGGGTCAATATCTAACCTCAGTCGATGGTTCCAGACCTGTGGCTCCTATCCCTCATCCCTTAATCGTCCCTTAAAGGACGGGGCGCGTCAAAAGTGCCCCAAGGCTTCGTCTGATCGCCAAAATAATGGTCGCAATCGATTCCTCGGGTCAATATCTAACCTCAGTCGAAGGTTCCAGACCTGTGGCTCCTATCCCTCATCCCTTAATCGTCCCTTAAAGGACGGGGCGCGTCAAAAGTGCCCCAAGGCTTCGTCTGATCGCCAAAATAATGGTCGCAATCGATTCCTCGGGTCAATATCTAACCTCAGTCGATGGTTCCAGACCTGTGGCTCCTATCCCTCATCCCTTAATCGTCCCTTAAAGGACGGGGCGCGTCAAAAGTGCCCCAAGGCTTCGTCTGATCGCCAAAATAATGGTCGCAATCGATTCCTCGGGTCAATATCTTACCTCAGTCGAAGGTTCCAGACCTGTGGCTCCTATCCCTCATCCCTTAATCGTCCCTTAAAGGACGGGGCGCGTCAAAAGTGCCCCAAGGCTTCGTCTGATCGCCAAAATAATGGTCGCAATCGATTCCTCGGGTCAATATCTAACCTCAGTCGATGGTTCCAGACCTGTGGCGCCAATCCCTCATCCCTTAATCGTCCCTTAAAGGACGGGGATCAGACGAAGCCTTGGGGCACTTTTGAAGCGCCCCGTCCTTTAAGGGACGATTAAGGGATGAGGGATAGGAGCCACAGGTCTGGAACCTTCCACTGAGGTTAGATAGTGACCCGAGGAATCGATTGCGATCATTATTTTGGCGATCAGACGAAGCCTTGGGGCACTTTTGACGCGCCCCGTCCTTTAAGGGACGATTAAGGGATGAGGGATAGGAGCCACAGGTCTGGAACCTTCGACTGAGGTTAGATATCGACCCGAGGAATCGATTGCGACCATTATTTTGGCGATCAGACGAAGCCTTGGGGCACTTTTAACGCGCCCCGTCCTTTAAGGGACGATTAAGGGATAAGGGATAGGAGCCACGGGTCTGGAACCTTCGACTGAGGTTAGATATTGACCCGAGAAATCGATTGCGACCATTATTTTGGCGATCAGACGAAGCCTTGGGGCACTTTTGACGCGCCCCGTCCTTTAAGGGACGATTAAGGGATGAGGGATAGGAGCCACAGGTCTGGAACCTTCGACTGAGGTTAGATATTGACCCGAGGAATCGATTGCGACCATTATTTTGGCGATCAGACGAAGCCTTGGGGCACTTTTGACGCGCCCCGTCCTTTAAGGGACGATTAAGGGATGAGGGATAGGAGCCACAGGTCTGGAACCATCGACTGAGGTTAGATATTGACCCGAGGAATCGATTGCGACCATTATTTTGGCGATCAGACGAAGCCTTGGGGCACTTTTGACGCGCCCCGTCCTTTAAGGGACGATTAAGGGATGAGGGATAGGAGCCACAGGTCTGGAACCTTCGACTGAGGTTAGATATTGACCCGAGGAATCGATTGCGACCATTATTTTGGCGATCAGACGAAGCCTTGGGGCACTTTTGACGCGCCCCGTCCTCTAAGGGACGATTAAGGGATGAGGGATAGGAGCCACAGGTCTGGAACCTTCGACTGAGGTTAGATATTGACCCGAGGAATCGATTGCGACCATTATTTTGGCGATCAGACGAAGCCTTGGGGCACTTTTGACGCGCCCCGTCCTTTGAGGGACGATTAAGGGATGAGGCATAGGAGCCACAGGTCTGGAACCTTCGACTGAGGTTAGATATTGACCCGAGGAATCGATTGCGTTCATTATTTTGGCGATGAGACGAAGCCTTGGGGCACTTTTGACGCGCCCCGTCCTTTAAGGGACGATTAAGGGATGAGGGATAGGAGCCACAGGTCTGGAACTTTCGACTTAGGTTAGATATTGACCCGAGGAATCGATTGCGACCATTATTTTGGCGATCAGACGAAGCCTTGGTGCACTTTTGACGCGCCCCGTCCTTTAAGGGACGATTAAGGGATGAGGGATAGGAGCCACAGGTCTGAAACCTTCGACTGAGGTTAGATATTGACCCGAGGAATCGATTGCGACCATTATGTTGGCGATCAGACGAAGCCTTGGGGCACTTTTGACGCGCCCCGTCCTTTAAGGGACGATTAAGGGACCAGTATAACGCCTTATGGGGCGACTAACGGAGCGAGCGAGAGGGTGGGCCTTGCACGTGCGAAATTTCGAGGGGGTACCTCCAACTGACTTGTGCACGGCACCCTACTAACCGGTCTCTAGCGATGTGCCAAATTTGAGCACAATCGGCCCAGCCGTTCTCGAGATCTGGAAGCGGCACCCTGCACGTGCGCACGTGCAAAATGGGTCCCAACTGACTTGTGCACGGCACCCCACTAACTGGTCCCTAACCGTGTACCAAATTTGAGCGCCATCGGTCCAGCCGTTCTCGAGATCTGGAAACGACCCCTGCACGTGCGCACGTGCAGCAGCACCCCAACTCTGGCACATGGATATGCAGTGCCTAGTGGGTGCCTACCTACATGCCAACTTTCAGCATAATCGGCCCAGTAGTTACCGAGATATTGCAACAATTACAAAACTGACACGTCTTCGTTTTGCACGTGGCACGTGCATAAGGGGTCACCCACATGCATCGGGAATAGTTCAATACTTGGTAGAAGGAATGAAGCTACCCTACAAAAATTACCCCGTGTAAATCGGTCAAGTGGTTGCTGAGATATAAGCCTCGCAAAAGCGTCCGCACGGCCGGCCGGCCGGCCGGCCGGCCGCTCATACTCAGAAATTTCCGTTAATCTAAGGAAAGACTCCGCTCGCTTCGCTCGCTCCGTAATGAGGGATAGGAGCCACAGGTCTGGAACCTTCGACTGAGGTTAGATATTGACCCGAGGAATCGATTGCGACCATTATTTTGGCGATTAGACGAAGCCTTGGGGCACTTTTGACGCGCCCCGTCCTTTAAGGGACGATTAAGGGATGAGGGATAGGAGCCACAGGTCTGGAACCTTCGACTGAGGTTAGATATTGACCCGAGGAATCGATCGCGACCATTATTTTGGCGATCAGACGAAGCCTTGGGGCACTTTTGACGCGCCCCGTCCTTTAAGGGACGATTAAGGGATGAGGGATAGGAGCCACAGGTCTGGAACCTTCGACTGAGGTTAGATATTGACCCGAGGAATCGATTGCGACCATTATTTTGGCGATCAGACGAAGCCTTGGGGCACTTTTGACGCGCCCCGTCCTTTAAGGGACGATTAAGGGATGAGGGATAGGAGCCACAGGTCTGGAACCTTCGACTGAGGTTAGATATTGACCCGAGGAATCGATTGCGTTCATTATTTTGGCGATGAGACGAAGCCTTGGGGCACTTTTGACGCGCCCCGTCCTTTAAGGGACGATTAAGGGATGAGGGATAGGAGCCACAGGTCTGGAACCTTCGACTGAGGTTAGATATTGACACGAGGAATCGATTGCGACCATTATTTTGGCGATCAGACGAAGCCTTGGGGCAATTTTGACGCGCCCCGTCCTTTAAGGGACGATTAAGGGATGAGGAATAGGAGCCACAGGTCTGGAACCTTCGACTGAGGTTAGATATTGACCCGAGGAATCGATTGCGACCATTATTTTGGCGATCAGACGAAGCCTTGGGGCACTTTTGACGCGCCCCGTCCTTTAAGGGACGATTAAGGGATGAGGGATAGGAGCCACAGGTCTGGAACCTTCGACTGAGGTTAGATATTGACCCGAGGAATCGATTGCGACCATTATTTTGGCGATCAGACGAAGCCTTGGGGCACTTTTGACGCGCCCCGTCCTTTAAGGGACGATTAAGGGATGAGGGATAGGAGCCACAGGTCTGGAACCTTCGACTGAGGTTAGATATTGACCCGAGGAATCGATTGCGACCATTATTTTGGCGATCAGACGAAGCCTTGGGGCACTTTTGACGCGCCCCGTCCTTTAAGGGACGATTAAGGGATGAGGGATAGGAGCCACAGGTCTGGAACCTTCGACTGAGGTTAGATATTGACCCGAGGAATCGATTGCGACCATTATTTTGGCGATCAGACGAAGCCTTGGGGCACTTTTGACGCGCCCCGTCCTTTAAGGGACGATTAAGGGATGAGGGATAGGAGCCACAGGTCTGGAACCTTCGACTGAGGTTAGATATTGACCCGAGGAATCGATTGCGACCATTATTTTGGCGATCAGACGAAGCCTTGGGGCACTTTTGACGCGCCCCGTCCTTTAAGGGACGATTAAGGGATGAGGGATAGGAGCCACAGGTCTGGAACCTTCGACCGAGGTTAGATATGGACCCGAGGAATCGATTGCGTTCATTATTTTGGCGATGAGACGAAGCCTTGGGGCACTTTTGACGCGCCCCGTCCTTTAAGGGACGATTAAGGGATGAGGGATAGGAGCCACAGGTCTGGAACCTTCGACTGAGGTTAGATATTGACACGAGGAATCGATTGCGACCATTATTTTGGCGATCAGACGAAGCCTTGGGGCACTTTTGACGCGCCCCGTCCTTTAAGGGACGATTAAGGGATGAAGGAAGGGAGCTAGGGCAAAATAAATGTCATATTCGTGTTCCCCGTCCCCCAATTGACCTGATGGCAGTTTTTGAAGCGATTCTGAATCCGACGCTGTATTCGTTGCTGTTGCTGACGCTAACTTCACGGACATGATTTTTCAACGGACAAACCCATTTAAATCAGAATGACTAAACGAGGTGACGTCACACTAACGGTCGCTCCATGTTGAAGATAGGGCCTTGTACAAGGCCCATTTTCAAATGAAGGGAACGAATTTCTTCAACACCAAGAGGCCGCGGGGGTTCCAACCTAGATAGATAGTGGTTTCTGAACCTCGCCGCAAACTTGGCTATCTCAACTCAAACCCCATGTTAAAGGTGGGATAGTCCCTTTAACTGTTCACTGCATGGTGGCCAAAAATGTACCGCAACCCACATTTCCTATATTTGCGCCCGACATGGTTGCAAATAGCTTGATAAGGGAAAGAAAGGGAAAAAGAGAGAAATGAAAATGAGGTGTTGCTGAAGCTTGCGATGTGTGGCAGGTGATGCCAACTGTCGTCACCGACTTCAGGGGTGCCGAATCCAGGGCGGGTCCCGAATATCATACGAGATAGCCCGCAAAATTTGGGTTTTTGCCTTCTGTTCGCCTTTGGTGCATCACGTGATCAGTTTTCATCTTCATAAATGTGTTGGATAAACGCTCCTGTTCCAGTGATTGAGTGCTTTGGGTATAGGTTGCATTTTTTAGATCATTTTTTAATTTTTCGGGCGCCACCATTTTTACCATTTTTATTATGGGAAAACCCATAGACCTATTAGCGACCCTCCCCGGTCGCTAATCGGGACGAGTTCCCTATAAGCGTTTTTTTTTGCAATGGCTTGCGAAAATGCTCACTACAAATAAATTAGTGGATATTGGGAGAGAAAATGAATATATTTTAAAAGAAAACTAAACGATCTATCCGAATATCAAGCCAGTAAAACAGTAGCATCCATAGAGCGTGAGTGCTGACGGTTCAAATTAAGGAGGTCGCTAATTAAAGGGACTATCCCACCTTTAACATGGGGTTTGAGTTGAGATAGCCAAGTTTGCGGCGAGGTTCAGAAACTACTAGGTTGCAACCCCCGCGGCCTCTTGGTGTTGAAGAAATTCGTTCCCTTCATTTGAAAATGGGCCTTGTACAAGGCCCTATCTTCAACATGGAGCGACCGTTAGTGTGACGTCACCTCGTTTAGTCATTCTGATTTAAATGGGTTTGTTCATTGAAAATCGCTTAAAACTTGGTCTGAACTTTGTTGTGGTGCCTACAGAGTAAAAAGAATCAGCTTTATGACAGTAATGTGGCCTGGGGAAGGAGGTAATTTTGGGCTGTGACGTCACATATTTGAAAGTTTGTGTTTGGAATATGGGAAGCCTAAGATGTTTAATGAAAAATAAATGCCAGAACCGTGTTCCTGGTCATCCAATCTATAAAGTCGGGCACAATTTAACTGGTTTTAACAACATTTTAGAAGGTGGGATAGTCCCTTTAAGCACCTTACCCTACTACATTGTCCCAGGGATGAAATAATGTCGTTTCCACTGTAGGTACCTACTTTAGAAATCTACTAAAACGTCTCGAAATTTACGATTAGAAGAACAACTTAAATAGTCCAGCAATCTGCAAATTTTGTTGCCTGCTGAGCTCGGGCGGTGTTACCCAACGGTCGGTGTTACCCCGAAAAATATAGACATTTACTAAGTGGAATAATGCAATTATGAACGACACCACAAGAAAACAAGTGGTTGATATGTATGTAAAATTGATGCGACAATCTAATGAAACTGAGAGATTGATCATTTGGCTAAAAATTACGTGACTAGACCCTAAAAGGTTAAGGGGGTCGGTGTTCACCCATCTTGCCCTATACGAGCATACGCCTTCTGCACGAATATCGTATACTGCCTATTTCCGAAGCACTTGAGACCAACGAGCGACTGTATCAATGCGGCTAATCTCGGGTATTTGTTGCGAGCTGTGCTGGTCGGTGAAAGAAGCTGACCGTCTTGCCCTACCCATGTGACTGTCTTACCCCATGGGGTGGGGTAAGACGGGTTTTTGCAAGGTTTTGCAAAAATAGCTGCAGTTTATTTGTTGAATCAGGTCTAAGTCTCATCTTCTGGCAAATGGAAGTAAAATGTCTTAAAAAGGTTTCACTCAGTTTCCCGTTTCTATAATGTTTCTAACCGGCCGAAAAATTGCTCCAAAGTTAAGGTGCCCGTCTTACCCCACTTTCCCCTAATGTCGTCCATAATTGCATTATTCCACATTTAGTAAATGTCTACCTTTTTCGGGGTAACACCGACCGTTGGGTAACACCTCAGCAGGCAACGAAATTTGCAGATTGCTGGACTATTAAGTTGTTCTTCTTATCGTAAATTTCGAGGCGTTTTAGTACATTTATAAAATGCAGTAGGAACGATTTTATTATATCTCTTGTACAATGTAGTACTCATTTATATAACTAGACGACTTAAAGTCCAAAATTTCATTTTCTCGATTTTTTATTACCTACCCTCTAAAAAGAAAACATAGCAACGACGTTCTTTCTTTATTTGAAATGCGCCACTCTTAGGTTTGTCACAATGTGCTAATAAATACCAAATTGCACAAGTGGGCGGTGTTACCCAAGTGTCTGCATTTTTCTTTAAAAAAAATCATTTAATATGGCAGCACGCCAAAATTTCGCTCGAGCAGGAGCATGTAATGCTTGGATCAGTCCTAATTATGGCAAAAAAATACTACTTCAGGACTAATATCTGTCAAATAAGATAAGTTTTCTTCTGCTTATTATGCTAGAAAAGGTATAAAACGTATTCACGAAACGTAAAATTAGAAATTTCTCGCAAATCACCTAAACCAATGCGGTGCACTGCCCATCCTGCACTTCTGTTGACGTCACGCTGCCAAAAGACAGTCGGCTGGCGCCCTAGACCTTTTTATATTTCTGATATCGGGGTGGGCGATGTTCCCCAAAGGGCGGTGTTCCCCCATCTTCCCCTATATTATCTCCCGGCGCTCTTTTCCCGCCCATCGCCTTTTATCGAATTCAGGACATCCTGGCTGTCTGCCTTGATCCTGACCTTCGGTCGCCTCTTGACCACTATAAGACATTTAATAAGACTTAGCCTTCGCCCCAGGGGGGGAGGCATATGTTACCACCCTGTCGCGTTTTTTGCGTGTGCATAAAAACTGCGGCGCGATAGCGCCGCGCCGCTTGGAGTAGCTTTTTGCACATCAATTTTGGACAATGTGTTAAATTTTTGACCCCAGGTCATGTCAGGTCAGGTCAACAGGTCAAGTTAACTGACCAAGCCTAAACAAGTTTGCAATTATGTCCAGCCTGCAGTGTTTGTCAGAGAGGTTTTAAACTTGGTGGATTGCATGATGTTATGGGTGCCTACAATTTGTACAACTCAGATTTTTTTATCCGTGACCTAAGGTCAGGTCAGTGGCGTGACCTTTCCATTAACCCGCGCCCCAGTGTCAGTCTGGATTTTCCACGACCTGATGTGGGGGGTGTTTGAACACCCCTTCTAACTAACGCCCTTCTAACTCGGCTCCTGGGCCACGTAGCGACACGCGGTAAGCGGCAATCGAAAGAACGTCAAAAATAAGGACGAAAACACTCGGTCATTTTTTGGGTCAGGTCAAAGGTCAGGTCACCAGAGGTCACCAAAGGTAAAATGTTGACTATTTCAACATTTTGGAAACTGCCAACGGCTATCTCGGAAACCGATAGAGCTACAGCGCCGCGGAAAAGCGCATTCGATAGCCCTTTTACAGACCTTTCTGAGTAATGTTCTCAGATTTGACCTCAGGTCAACGGTTTAGCCTCCAGAGGGCAAAAACTCCAAAAATAGCCGTTTTTATGAAAATCGGTTTTTCGGCAATAACTTTTGACTCAAAAGTGCCATGACATTACTTTTGCCAGCATCGTGTTCCTCTCGTCAAGACGCGTCGAATGAACTATAATTTGACCTTAAAAGGTCAACTTGAAAATTTGACCTCAGGTCAAGGTCATGACCTGACCGGAAAAGGTCATGTTGCATATCAGTCGATCCGCAACGTCGAGCCGAACACATCTAAGGCGTTTTCAGCGCTTTAGCACGCCTCTATCAGAAGTTATTAGCGAAAAACTGTTAGATTCTGTTCGTGACCTGAGATGACCTCGGGGAAATAACGAGGGGTCACAGTTGCCATTTTCGGTTCAGTGTGTCAATTTTACCAACATCTCGATGTTTGAGAGTGTCTAGAAACGCGTTCGTGCAAATCAG
Source organism: Amphibalanus amphitrite (assembly GCF_019059575.1). Lineage (NCBI taxonomy): Eukaryota > Metazoa > Arthropoda > Thecostraca > Balanomorpha > Balanidae > Amphibalanus > Amphibalanus amphitrite. The sequence goes on along the minus strand of NW_024882341.1, from coordinate 151,214 downwards.
ACGCTTTTCAATTTTCTCCCATTGACTTATAATGGAGAGGCCGCAAAATTGACCTGACCTTAGGTCACCGATATCAAAATTCCGAGATATACATGTTATAGATACTGTTACTCTCATCAATCGCTGAAAGTTTCAAAGTGATCGGTCACTCGGTGTAGCTATGGCAGACATTGAAACTTTTTATGAGGTGAGGTTACTTCATGTGACCTGGTGACCTGATCTTGAATGACCTTGGTCTGAAATTTTCACAACATGTGTAGAATTGATGTATGATAAGGTGTACCAAAAACGGCGGCGCTCCGCGCCGCCGTTTTTGAGATATCTGCGAAAAACCGTAAGGGGGGTGTTCAAACACACTTGGGCGCGGGTTATAAGTCAATGGAGAAAAACGAAAATGTCTCTAGATCCATGTGTACGCATAGGAACAGTTCAAATATTTCAGAATCACAATGATTTGGACCACTCGTGACCACCAAGGTGTCTTTTTTGCTAATAGCCTCTAGAAAGGTCATCCGAGGTCATTTGAGGCTAAAAACAGCTTTTTGCCAAAACTCTCGACTGGAAAGAGATAGAACGCTGGGGTTGGCCTCGTTGTGTTTGTCGTGCCGAGACACATCGACTGATATGCAACATGACCTTTTCCGGTCAGGTCATGACCTTGACCTGAGGTCAAATTTTGAAGTTGACCTTTCAAGGTCAAATTATAGTTCATTCGACGCGTCTCGGCGTGAGGAACACGATTCTGGCAATAGAAATGCCCTGGCTTTTTTTAGTCAAAAGTTATACCTAAGTTATTGTCGAAAAACGTTTTTCGTAAAAACAGCTATTTTTGGAGTTTTTGCCATCTGGAAGCTAAACCGTTGACCTGAGGTCATTTTTGATTAAACCTTTTCAAAAGAAGAGTTTAAAAGCTATCCATTGCTTTTCCCTGCGTTTTTCTATAGCTATCATAGTTTTTGAGATAATGGCATGTTTTCTAAAAAAAAATATAATGACTATTCGCAAATTTTGACCTTTGATGACCTCTGGTGACCCCAATATTGCTCTAAGATGAAAAATGACTGAAATACTTTCAAACGTACGCATCGAGAGCTATCGACTGCTTTTTACCGCGTCTTTCTAGCCCTCTTAGTTTTTGAGTTAGAGGTGGGTGGTAACCTATGCCCCCCAACCACTAGGGCGAAGTTAGCTGAGACCGCCACTGCAGTGGCGATCTCAGCTAACTTTGAGCTTTTAACCCGGAATGGAAAGCTTTTAACTTTTAACCCGCGCCCCAGTGCACTGGGGCGCGGGTTAGGTATAGCTCGCGTAATCATTTGTTAGCCATTGACTGAATGGCGCCCCTCGATATTTGTTTACGCCCTTCCGGCCACTTTGCAACTTTAACCCGCGCCCTGGTGGGGTCTGTTTATAACGCGACCTAGTGGGGGGGGGGGGGGGGCTATTTTTTGCCCCCCCGTATCTCCGAAACTACTGGACGGATCCGCAAAATTCAAACGGCGTTCGAAAGGCCTGTCAAATTTGTCGAAGGAAACCAAATTTCATTGACCTCGGGGTCACCGATGACGTCACAGGTCAGGTCAAAGATGAAATGTTTCACCGTTCACGGGCCATCTAGGGAATGCGCTATAACACCGAGGAAAACGCATTTTGTCGAGAATCAGCGATAGGGCGTCAGTTACCTAGTAGATATGTTGCTATTAGAGGTCACTGACAATACCAGGTCAGGTCACAGGTCAGGTCACCAAGGGTCACAGGTCAGGTCACATGAGCCCAACTTTACTAAGGTTGTGTGATGCATGTTTTATGGCCAGTTTTTCATTTCCAACTCAATGGTGTTGGTTATAAGACTATCAGGTACGGCTTAGGTCACATTCTGGTGAAGTGCAGGTCAAGGTCAGGTCAAGGTCAGGCCAAAAAAGGTCAAATTTTAAAGTTGATATTTTTGCATAAAATGGGTATTGATTCGATGCAGCTCGTCACGGGGAGTCTAATGGTGGTCTTTGTTTTGCGCTACGGGGTCTAGAATTGCTAAAAATTGAGTTTGAAAATTTGACGTCATCAATTTTGAATAGTTTTTTCGCTATAACTTCGCCAAAAAAAGAGGTATCAATCTCAAATTTGGTTTGTGGATGGAAGGCGGTGAGGACTATCACATATATCCCGGTTTTTGCGAAATTCAAAAAAACTTTTTTAATTTTTCGATTATTATATCCAAAAAATTATTTTTTGATTTTTGGGGGTTGAAATCCAAAAATTTCAAAAATCCGAGATAGCAGTTTTGTAGCCCTGTTTATTCTACAGCTTTTATGTCTTCATCATTTTTCTGTATTTGCAAAGCTTTAGGCCTGACAGCTCTTCCCGCGAAACCCTTTTTTGGGTCGAAAACGGCAGAACATGACGTCACTCTGACGTCATTTCCGGCCAACCTATCATAGCCTTTGGAAAAAATTTTGGTCACAATGTGTAAAATTAATGTCCGGGAGGGTACTGAAAGTTTGGTGACGATCGGCGCAGCGGTTCTGGAGATCCTATATCGAAAAGTCTGGAGGGGGGGGGGGCAAAAAATAGCCCCCCACCAGGTCGCGGGTTAGACCGTGTTGATTTGCTTAGTCAGACATGTAAAAGCACCCTTCGGCTAGTAATGTTATCAAATTCTGTGCTAATTTAGGCTCCCAAATAAAGAATATCCATTGCGCCCCAAAGCGGCCTGGCGCCACTAGAGCTGGGCCAGGGTACCCAAAGTCATTTTAGGAAAATTACACCCCTGTACAAAGGGCGCCGTGAGACCATGAAAAGGGGCGCCATTCTCCTAGAAGGGCGCCGAATGATTGAAAGCGCCATGTGGTCCAGGAGCTCTGAGAGGCCAGAAGGGCGCCGAACAGTCGAGGTATGCACGGTGGACAGAGACATAAGGGCGCAAGACAGTCAGGAGGGCGCTGTTAGACCATGAGAATGGCGCAGTGCTGTCAAAAGGGCGCCATTATCCCAGAACGGCGCCGAGTGATTTGAAACGCTATATTATCCAGGTCCCAGGAACGCGAGACGGTCCGGAGGACGCCTTTACAGCATGCGAAGGGCGCCGTGCTCTCGAAGGGACGCTTGTAAAAGACTCATGGGTGCATTTTCATCATTGTGGGAGCATAATTCAGGATTGTGGGTGCATCTGCTCCCACAAAGAGATAGAAAATTACAACTCTGTAGGCAGGGCAGCCTATTTCGGTAGCCTTTGTAATGTTAGCTTTACACTCCCATCCAGCCGCCAACCGCTTCGGCAGTCGGCACCCGTCTTCCAATCAAAATTTAGCAGTAGTTTAGCATGTCCAAATCAACTGCCGCCATTTGTGACGTTATGACATCAAAGACAAATGCTGCGCACAAGCCACTTCTTTGACGCATTATTGATGGGACGCGTGTATATCACACCACGGTGAGATTTACATAATGCATCGCACTGTAGTGTAAACCTCACCCGGGTGTGATTTACACAATACACTACTCCTGTGTATATCACACCACGCGGAGTGTGATTTACACAGTGGGCCGGCAATGCGTAAATCACACCGGGGTGTGATATACACAATGTGCTCCTAGTGTGTAAATCACACCCGGGTGTCAGACCACGCAGCACCTGGGTGTGATTTACACAGTAGGCCCGGCAAATGCGTAAATCACACCGTGGTGTGATATACACAATGTGCTCCTAGTGTGTAAATCACACCTGGGTGTCAAACCACGCAGCACCTGGGTGTGATTTACATAGTAGGCCTAGCCAATGTGTAAATCTCACCAGGTTGTGATATACACTGTGTGCTCGGTAGTGGGTAAATCACACCTGGGTGTCAAACCACGCAGCACCTGGGTGAGATTTACACAGTAGGCACGGTAACAAGACACTTAATCAAACCTTAGACCTGACCTGACCTAACCTAACCTAACCTAACCTAACCTAACCTAACCTAACCTGACCTACTGATTTTTGCCTACCCGTGGATGAGGAAGAAGTTACTCGCATGAAGAGATTGCAAGCAATGGTAAGTCAAATATTTTTAGGTTAAGTGGTTGTACATCAGGCTTCAGGCCTTCGGCCTGAAGCCAGATACACAACCACTTAACCTAAAAATATTTGACTTACCATTGCCTGTAATCTCTCCTAAGGCATTGCCTTCGGCACTGCACCGCTTCGCCACGAGCATTCAGACGTCGCTTTCCATATTGTATTGGTGCTTTTAAACTTGTCGGTCGGCAGCGAACCCACCGCTACCAAGGAAAAGCGAAGATGCGGGAAAAAGCGCCCGCGCCGACGGGACTCGAACCCGCAACATTCGTATCATGGTGCAAGCACCTTCACCACTAGGCCAGGCGGTCAACTGATTCCAAGTGAGAGGACGCCCGGAATCGCGCCGGAATATTCGTAGTGCTTAGTCTGATCTGACCAATGGGCGAGCAGAGTCACTGTTCTGACCAATGGACGTTCAGCGTTGCTATGACGTCACATCGTGGTGAGATATACACACAGCTGCCCTCTCTGTGTATTCCTCACCCGGGTGTGATTTACACTACGTAGTAGATTTTGTGTATATCACACCGGGGTGGGTGTGATTTACACAAATGGCCGGTATTGTGTAAATCTCACCGTGGTGTGATATACACGGTCCCTTATTGATGCTCTTGTTTACGTTGATTACCTATTGTTCGCTGTGAATGTCATTTCTTTCTGTGTTTTTAATAATTTTCGGTCCTGCCAATACTCTCTTTTGATCATTAGATTCTGTGAGAATATTGCTTGGTGACTTTTCAGGAGTTGGCCTTAGATGGTGAATATTGATTCCACTGGAACGACTGGAACCCTGCTTCGACTCAAACTGAAACTTGTGCGGGTGAGGCGCGGCCCAATCCTATTATTTATTGAATTGTAATGTAAGTTGAAGTGAAATGAGCTGCCCAGGAAGTGCAAGAACGATGTTGTTGGATGAATCAGTCATTATTTTGAAGAGAAAATGACCTGATGGAAAGTGAAGGATTGAATACACTTGGATCAAGCTTATACAGAATGTCAACAAGACCTCATATGCCATTTGTTTCCAATTCTCATGCCATCAGGCAAGAGATACAAAGATTTGAAAGTGTTCATCCATCTATATATGCTATATATGATTTGATTGAACATGTGCAAGATCCAGCATTGGCTCAGCAGATCCGAGAGCATGTTGTGTGCATTGAAGGTGAGTAAAAGAAGGCTGGGAGAAGAAAGAGGTGCTTTGCATGCATGTTTTCTCCCTCTGTTGTGATAGATAAATCAGAAAGCCAGTAGCTTATTTTAAAATAGGACCCTGATATTGGAAGTGTCCATTGTTAGCCAAGATGTACTAGTAATAGGTAGGTACCTACCTTCCAATATGATTTAATCTTCTGTACACCCTTCTCTTAATCACAATGTTCCAGTTGTATGGCCAAGAGCTCTGTTTGCTCGGGATCTATCATGCCATATGGCTGTTTTTTCTCCGCACATTGATTTGGTAATGTAGGTACTAGGTAGGGTGATAATGATATGTACAGATATGGGTATGAGGTACACAGTGGTAATTGCACAGTATTTACTGAAGCTACCCATACATTGCATTGGTCTGTTGTGGTGAACATGATTGGGACATGCATTCATATTTCATGTCCTTTGACCATGAAAGTTATTAATTGATTAAAATAGGTACTGTGAAATATGGGGTAAATGTGTAGATGAAGTATGGTGAAGTTAAAAAGCATAATCAAACCTGGGCGCTGTTCGGTCACAGTTTTTTATCAGCAGGCTGCGAGCATGCTGCTATTTCTTGGCTCCTCATTGGTCAAATTCACATGGTCTCTTCATTTCACCAATGAGAGGCCAAGAAGCGCCAGCAATAACTTCCGGGTATATGGGAAAAACCGACAGCATGCTGATAAAAAAACAGCGACCGAACAGAGCTCAGACCTAGCCTTACTTACTGAATTACAACCTTGAGCCTATCAACCTACAAGAATGCAACCTAAAGCCTACAACCTGCAACCTACTAACCTACAACCTGCAGCCTACTAACCTACAACCTACCAACTTACCAACCATACTTTATCTACACATAGACCAAATGTGGTTTGCAGTGGTAACCTTTTATTATTATCAGAAAATCCTTCAGGAACAGCTAATAATTTTAGCCTGCTAGTTACACTGGAGCTAGGAAAGTTTTTTTGGGTAAAAGTTTGGGATGGAAAACAGAATCACTGCCTTTTTCAATAATGAAGTCAAAATTCCCTTAAATGCATTTTGGTTGAGCAGCATTTACCTACCCCTTGTTAAAAGTAATGAAAGGTGATTTGGTTAGGGTTAATGTGGCTTTGCTTGTGGGCCATTTTTATTATTTGGTTCATTCAGCTGCATTTCTAGAGCATTTTGGCAGTTGATTGTCCAGTGTTGGTGTCCTTAAAAAAATACCAAGTATCTGAGCATCACTTGTGAAAGTACATGACTATGAATTTCATCTAGCTGGCATGGCTGACAATTGATGTATGAAAGTTATTTGTAGTTGTGGCATAAGTTATTGCTAATATGTTTTTTTTTTAATTTGTCAAAATTTATTTTAAAAAATCCATGAAATGCTGATACATGCTTGTCATAATGTGTGCATGTTTACGATCACATTTCATGATATACATGCCATTCATTATAAATATAGCTGGGTAATAGGTATCATCCTGCCACAATACTGACTTTCCCTCTGAGCTGTTTATCTGCATTATTCCAGATTGACCACTCTTTGATCCTGATCTGCTGCCCCAGACTCATTCTTCCTTTGTGAGTTGCATTTTACTGGATTGTTATGCATTGTTCTGGACTGACCGCCCTTCCCCGGTCTGTTGTCCCCAGACTCGTTCGTCAACAGCCAGGAGTGGACCCTGAGCCGGGCGGTGCCCGACCTGCGGCTGGGCATCGTGGGCAGTCTCAGCTCGGGCAAGTCGGCGCTGGTGCACCGCTACCTGACTGGCTCCTATATGCAGGAGGAGTCGCCCGAGGGCGGCCGCTTCAAAAAGGAGATGGTGCTCGACGGCCAGAGCTACCTGCTGCTGATCCGGGACGAGGGCGGCCCGCCGGAGCTGCAGGTCAGTCCCACGCCTCGGCCCGGCTGCGGCCGAGCTCTCGGCTGTTTCACAACGGGCCGGCGACGCCCGACAGCTAGGGGGCGGGGGACGCCGTGGACATACAGTCACTGGGAGCTCCGGGAGGGGCGTGGCGTTACGAGAAGGGAACGGAGCATCGGGACTTTTGGAAAATCGATTACTGTCAATCATGTAACAGTTGACTTATACCTACCTAACAAGTATTGTACGGAGTATTTGCAGTCCCATACATTAGGTACGGTCTAATCGAAATCCAAACACGGCCGGTCATTGGCTCCTGTCGTGGTCTGGAATGCGAGTTCGGTTGAGCTGGTACTGGAGCGGAATGCCGGCTTGCAGGCTGGTGTGTGTATCGTGTCTGTAGAGCGGACTGGGCGTGGGCGGGTCCGGTTCCTACAGACCGAGTCGGCGGGGCGCGGTCGGCGACTGACGCGTGTGTCAGGCCCCGCGCCCTGGCGCTCGCCGGTCATGGACGCAAATAGCCCGGCGCCCGGCTGACGGCTCTCCAGAGCGTGACACACCGACACGGAATGGTGACGGGGGCAGCTGTCAAACGCCCACCGCCAATGACTGAGAGGGAGAGACTCGGGGATTCCGCGTCGTCGTAGAAAGTCACCGTAGAAAACTGTGTTGGGTGTAGACAGTCCATAGCGCTCTACGGGCTGGTTGATGCGGTGGATGGATGGCTTTTGTGGCGAGCTCGGCTGCCCGGTGTTTTGTCGGCACATTGAAGAAGGAACGGTACACACGGCCAAGGACATTTGGTGCCCGCGGTCGGCATGGACCATTGTTTACCGCACACTTGTGCCGCCCGTTACCAACGCTGGTTCTAAGGTATGTTTGATGGATAAGGCGCCGCCTGCGGTGCAGACCACAATGACTAATTGGTGTCGAAGTGCATGGATTATTGACGGTGCTCCTCACGCCTGACGGACTCAACCCAGCCCGGAAGTAGTGGCTCGGGCCATTGCGTTATTTTCGCGTCTGGCTCTCTGAACTCTTTTATTATTTGTTTTCACTCCTCGTCTCTGAATGGAGTCGCTAATCCTTCAGCTGTATTCTTTTTATCCATTGGACAATGCGTCATGATAATGAGCAAAAGTTCTTCTGATGGCGTGACCACCTAGCCGTGGCTGTTTCGGGTTTGGGTGAACTTGGAAGTAAGGAATTTGCACAAGACAAATGAGCGTCTTTGAATATTATTGCATATTGTGTAGGACTTATCAACGAACACGGAATGGACCCATGGTGCCCGTGGTATGGCACGGTTTAACGTGCGACAATGTCATTATTTATACCTACTGGATTATCATTATCAGGAGCCATTGTCCATAATCTGATTAGGCTTTCATTGTCATTAGGCAGGGCTGCGGAGTCGGAGTCGGAGTCGGAGTCGGTCGGAGTCGACAGTTGTGACCGGAGTCGGAGTCGGAGTCGGAGTCGATTTTAGAAACCCGAGCCGGAGTCGGAGTCGGAGTCACCGAAAATCTGTCGACTCCGCAGCCCTGCTAGGTCTGCGGAGTCTGAGTCGGGAGTTGGAGTCGGTCGGAGTCGACAATTCTGCCCGGAGTCGGAGTCGGAGTCGGAGCTGGTTTTTGAAAGCTGGAGTCGGAGTCGGAGTCGGAGTCGCCGAAAATCCATCGACTCCGCAGCCCTGTCATTAGGTATTATAACCAAATCCTCAACAGGCCCTTGTCACCTTCATGATCCATATACCTATAAGGTACGTTTACTTGGCAGACGTCATTTATATGTAATTATGCATGTACAATTTGCTTACAATGATTACCAAGGACTAACTGAAACAGACTCTTTCCGCAGTCAGGAAATCGCATGCGAGAGCCTATTCAACTACATGGAAGCACGCTCGCATCAATCGCACACATCTCCCGCAAGCGATTGATGCGAGAAGAATTATAATGTATTTGAATAGGCTCTCGCATGCGATTTCCTGAACGCGGAAAGAGTCTGTTTCAGCCTTAAGGCGAGAACGTTGCGCAATGCGCATACATAGCTCCAAAGTAGCCATATGGAATTTCCGAGCAACCAGCACGAGGTAGCGATTGCGTTTAACGTGTCCGTGAAGCTGAACGCGGTCCGCTCCGCTCGTCGCCTTAATTTGACCACCAGTGTGGTGACGGGTACGACCACGGGTCACTAACACCACCGCCGGCTGGTGATGGTAGAATGGGCGCCAGAGCGCATAGAACCGAGCTGCTTGGGTAGTGTAATTGTCGGGAAAGTATTTTTGAACAGTAGGAGTAGGTAATTCAATTATTGATGAGTTGCGTTATCAGTTGTGGAATTTCTGCTGATTAAGGAACACGTTAGCAAGATCACATATTCATATGTCATTTGTACGGATCTGTCCCTTCATTACCTGGTTGCCGCATACCCGTATCGCCATAAGCACGCTCATATCGTTATAATCTCAACCACCAACTACGTTCAGTTGTATTCATAACGACGGTCGAAGCGCCGCTCTCACTGATCGATGTTTTCCTCGTAGTAATTCCGAGAGATTTTCATCCGCTACGCTGCCCAGGTGTGCACATTTTCCTGTTGCATTGTCAGTTTAAGTATAATAAATGATTTCAGAAATAGAGAACATCCACCATTGGTATCATGATATCAGTTAATACCTTTGAAAGCCTCGGCCGTTCCCTGAACCTAAGATCAAATAAATAATTTTCGAGTTGTGCCGTCACTATGCCCGCCCAAGCTCTACTCTCGCTCGACGTATTCCGTCGATTCCGTCTACCTGTGGCTCCTCTATGCTGTGAAACCATGGCGGACTGCCCCGAACTACAGCGGGCTGGCTCGAACTACAATGGGCTGGCTCGAACTACAGTGGGCTGCCTCGGTCCACAGCGGGCTGCCTCAGCCCAGCATTGCGTCAGCGGGCGACCGGTGACATCCCCGGCTCGCGAGTGCATGTAGTGCGTGCAGCGTGTGTCGTCGCATTGCTAGTCTGGCGGCGTCCCTGTGCGGACTAGCACGAGTGGACTGACTCTCAGCCTGGCTGAACCGTCCTCTGACCGAGTTGGGCCGCTCCCTAACTGGTCTGATGGACCGTCTCACTGCCAGGCTGAACCGCCCTCTGTCGGGGCTGGACGGCTGGACCGTCCCTCGGACCGGGCTGGACTGTTCCCTGTCCCTGTTGGACCGTTTCTGGACGCGGCGGGCCGCCCGGCCCGTGTTCCGGCCCGTGTGCACGCCTGTCCGTCCCGCTCGGCTGGCGGCGACGGCGGCTGTATACATACAAACCGCCGCAGCCAGCTGGCGCCGTCCTGCACCGCCGCGGTCTGCGCCGGATCGCCTATGAACGGTGACCCCGCCCGACAGCCGCCCACCCGGGATCCACCCACCGACCGCCCAGCCGCCCACCCGAAATCCACCCCATCGTCCGCTCACCCACCAGCCACCCCACCGTTCGCCCATCCACCCGAAATCTACCCCACCGTCCGCCCAGCCACCCGGTGCTTACCAAGGACCTGAATCCGCGTCTGCTCAGAGCAGTTCTGCTGCTTGGTCGGCCACCCGTGGTGCACAACCACCGCCAAACGCCCGTAACCTGATCCCACCGCCTCTCTGGCCGGTCTGTTCAGGCTCAGATCGGTCCGTCCCCCCGGTTATTCAGCTTCATTCTCAGTGCATTTCCCTGTGTCCGTTCGGATGTAGTCGCATCTTCCGGGGATCGTAGGGAGTAGTTCGAGAAGCGCGGAAAGAGTTGAGGCGTTAGGTACTGTGCAATTCTGCTGATGTATAAAGTGCTGCAGGATGACTGCATTACGCGACACTGATACGCCTGCATCGACGAGCGTTAGAAGTCGGACTGGTTTCATTCCCTTGCGGCTGTTTGGTCTTTTTTCCCGTGCTATTTTTGAACAGGTGGAATTTACGACTCGTACTTTGGCAGCTGCCAAAACTCTTTGTATCGCCGGTGAGCTAGCGGATATTTCCTGTAGGCATAAAGCGGCTGTCGACCGCGGTGTGTTGACCTCCTGGGAACCGGTGTCCGATGGGATGACGGGACCGGCGCCGCCAGAGTGATGATCTCACGGCGATCAATCGGTGCAGGGTTCCTAGTAGAGCAGTGAGGTTTTCGTTCGCCTTCTCAGCAGCGATGGTTTGTTTTTATTGATCTTGGGGCTGTGTCTGACACCGTGCGAGAGGCTCGGTGGAAGCTGCCAACTGTGTCAGCGGAGCAGCTCGAGACCAGGCCTGCACGTGATATGTGTGACAAATCACCCCAATAAGGTGACTGGCTGCTGCCGTACTACGCCTCCACAGCCTCGGGCGCATCTCAGCTGAGCCATTAACTGACCCAGATAATTCAATGTCACTCCGTGTGAAGCGTATACACAGCGGCTGGCAGTAGCCGGCCGGACGTCCGTTTTCCTTGACCAGCGATCTCCTTGATCCCGTTGTGTCCGGGGTGATGCTGGGGGGACTGGCGCTCGCCCGGTGCCGGGCAGACGAGGTGATGGACGGGCCACTGTAAACATGGCGCGGCGCGGGCGGCACGCCAGTGTCGTGAGAGCGGCGCGACGCGCTCACGGCGCCGCTGATTGAGCGATCACGCTCCGCTCCACTCCGCTCCGCGCCGGGCCGGCGTGCCGCCCGCGGTCGGCAGGTCACCGGCCGGCGAGGAACTCGGCAATTTGCAACTGATCGCGACCGCAGGAGCTGTGACAGCTCACGAAGACGTGATCACATACTGGTCGGGGTGCCGGCCGGTGGTTTACGTGGTTTACGTGCTTGTCAGTGTTTTACGTAACGACGTCGTGAGCTGTTTCGGATAAAAGGCATCACGTTTTGCCTGGAATTCGGAAACAAATCAAACCTTCCAGTCGGCTCAACCATAGCTCAACATGGCTCAACCTTTCATCCGTGAAGATATGTTGTTATGGGAACCTTTTCCGTTGAAAAAATGGTGTCATCAGACACCGTCATTTCTGATGGCGGGCGCATTTTCTGTGAGCTGCATTGGAGCCGAGCTGCTGGCACACCAACCCCGCAACCGAGACGGAGACAGCGTGGTCGGGTAAATTACTGACCGGCCGCCTTTCCCTCCATCGGCCACGGACAAACTCCGAGCTGTGCCTGCGACGGTGCGGGGTGCATGCACAACGCAAACAGTGACAGCCTTGGATGTCTTATGACCCGCGGTCCTGCAGCCCCCCCCCCTCCCCTCCAGCCCTGCAGAGGGTGCCGGCATACCACGCGCCGCCCCGCCCCTCCCCCTCCCCGTCGTGCCGGCGTCACTGTCCAGGGGTCTGGTCCGGCCTGGCCTGGCGGTCTGCTCGCTGCAGCAGACACATGCACACATACACACACGTCACAAACGACGCATAGCTTTGACATGCCACACTTGCTCAGATATGCGGAATAAATAGTCTGGCGCGGGTCGTGACGCCCAACCTAGATTAAATTACGTAAAACCGTGTTATGTTTTCAATACTGGAATGTTAGATATGCAGTAGTTACTTATGCGTTTTAGGCTGGTGTTCACTGTAGTTTACGATTTTGGAAGCGTTATTGAGTATGGAAAATCCAAGCCCCTAGGAAAATCCATGATTTTTCAGTTTATATCCCGCGCTCAAGTGGGGGTCTCAGCCAGCTTCGCCATAGGGAGCGTATTTGACGACACCTGATTACATATCTCGAAAACGAGGAAAGCTAGGAGGATGTGGAAAGAAGCAACTTTCAGATGCAAAAGTCATGTTTCTTTCAGGGCAAGACTGATGTCACTGGACGTCACCGATGGTAAACTTTTTCTGTGACTTTTTCTCGATGTTGGCTTTTTTAATAGGCGAACAACTCGTGAACCAAAAAAAAAAAAAAGCTAGAACGTCACTGAGAAGCGCTTTTAATAGCTCTTTCAAGGCTCTTTCGTTAGCATTTCCTAAAATTTTATGTCAGGTCAGTGGTTTGGCCTACAAAGTACAAGAAGATCGCCACAATAGTCGGATTTTGCCGAAACAGTGGATCTACAAGTCAACATCTTCGAACTCTGTCAATGTGTGGCATTTATTTTACCACCGCTGAAGTCGCCCAGTTTTCGCAGTTATGCAGTGTCACGGGCCAGTTGCTAGGAGATGCCATTCTCAGGTAGAGGAGGTGTCCACTGTCCAGGATGCGTGGTAGGCGATGTCTTCGGATACCGAGGAGACGTCCACCAAGCAGAGATAAAGCTCTTTTTCATTTAAAAAAGATAGAGCTTTATCTCTGCTTGGTGGACGTCTCCTCGGTCTCCGAATGTTGCCTCTAAGAACTGACCCACGGCGCCTAGATATTGAAAGTCGAGCTATGTGGCTGATCACCTGACCAACGAACACTATCAGTGTGTAAACAAAATGACCATGCATTAAACATTTTATAGGTTTTACATCTCATCCATGGTTTTGCTATTACCCGCAGCCATTCTTATTCTGGCAAATTGACATTTCATCATCCCATTCCCCATCCCACTCTTGCTATCGGCTAGCTGCACTGCATTACTGTGCCAATACCGAGTGGGCCATTGTGTGGCCCAGTGAGGTAATGTCGAACGAACGCGGAACTTTGGGCCGCCACGAGTCCCGGTCGACCGCGCTCATTAACCTCGTGACGGCCGCGCCTCGGGGCGAAAACAAACGGACGGGTTTCGCGAGCGGTTGCTCAGTCCGTATTCAAAGCCACGGACGGCGTGCCGGCTGGCGGCTGTTGACACGCCGGTCGGCGTCGGATTGCCGGCCGCCGTAATCCGGCTCAAACGCTGCTGACGGCCCACAGCCGCGCCGCCGGCGCGTGTGTCTGTCTGCGCGTGTGTGTACGATATACGGACGGCGGCGCCTGGCGCGTGTCATGCTGGCCTCGTGAGCGACAGCTCTGTCCGGGCCGTCTCCCGCCGCCAGAGATGGCGTCCAGCACTTCCTGCATGGCCAGGAGACAAATAGACGATGCGCCAGTCTGGGCGGCCAGTGTAGCCGCCGCCCGCGTCCCACACGGTCCTCCAGTGCTCGCCTCCGCCGTGCGGTGACCGGCCAACTCTCTGCGCACCACCGACCCGTCCTGCTGAGAGCATCGACTTGTCAGCTATAACCGCTACTCCACGGATCGAACAACTCTGTCGGACCTGTGCAAACCGGGGAACGCTTCTCTCAGCGACTTGTTCGGCACCACGCTTGAATTTCCATTTGGCCAGTGGACTTGCGTAAACGGTTGTCAGCGCTGACTGACGACTGCAACGCACCTGTCAGCATATTCATCACTCGTCGGGCGGCCTCAGCGTACTGTCGAACGTCTACACGTCGTGGCAGCTGTCCTCTGGTCGCCGGGAAGCTGTCGTCAGTGTCCGCGCTCCGTCGCCAGTCCGTCGTCCACCGCAGCCAACCATGGTCGCCGCCGCCTCGGCCGCCGCCGCCGTGTTCGTGATCGGCTCGCTGGTGCTGTTCTGGTTCTCGGTGGAGATCTACATGTTCGCCAAGCGGGTGGCGCTCACCGTCACCACCATGCTGCGCCAGGAGCTGGTGCGAACGGCCAAGTACGAGCCACTGTAACCGGCAGGGCTGGTGCCGGCCGGCCACAGTCAGTCGCAGCTGACTGAGTGAAGGCGGGCCTGGATCCCGTCCACCGAGTGCAGCCGAACCCCTTCGGCCTGACTGAGTGAAGTTGGGCTTGGATCTTATCTGCCCGGCCAAGTGGAGTTGGATTGGGTTCCACCTGCCTAATCGAGTGCAGTTGAACTTGTTTTCGGCTTCCGCCGAAATGTTGTTTCTATGATCCGAGCCGGTGATCACGATAGTGCCCGCTCGTTGTCGGGTGCTATCTCAGTTCTGGTTATACAGATAACTGAGCGTATGTTGCCGATTGAGAGTGGTCTCATTTTTGTCTATCTCGTCTCAGGGCTATGCGGAGAAATCATGTCATCATTGCAGACATTGCATTCTACAGGCAGATGCTATTAATTTATGGAATGTGATATTTGTATAAATAAAATGTTCTCAGTACGCCGTGTGTTTATGTCATTATTTGCCAATATCTACGGAAACGTTCCGGCCAGAGGTAAACGATGAACGTTCGTATTTTTCTCAAGCTGGCAATAAGCAACGGCTGGTCAATAAGGTAGCGCTCAAAATAATTGCCAAAGTTTTCACCCAGGCTAAGGAAAAGAAACCAGTCATCATCATTTTTGGACTTTGTGTATTTAGGTACTTTTTAAGCAACGCGCAACGTTTTCCACTTCCACATCTCACCGCTAACAATGCCAGCGGAGCCATCACCACCATGCGACGTGGTGCACCTATAGTAGGTACTGGACTTCAGGTGACATTTTTTTATTCCCAGAGCATAGATAACATGAATCATGTTATCTATGCCCAGTGATAAATCGAAAGAATAGCGTCATTATTGTAGGACATTATTTTTTTTTAAGAAAAGTTGCTTTAAATGACACAGCAAAATAAATGAGTTTTACAACCTGTTATAGTGGCGCTGTGGGGGAGTTTTACAAATATGGATATTTTAGGGGAGGGACTGATTTTCCGTACACCCCTAACAATACCCGATACCGTCTTCCTGGATTTACCACTGACTCAAATGCCTAGTGAATGTGTTGACTTGCATTAGCATATACCAGATGCCTACGTCAATGGGTACTTCCTCACATTTTTTTTTTCGAGTAGCTTCGAAGCGAACTTCTGCATCGCGTTATGCCTTGTAGTGTCTGTGGTAAGACCTCTCAGTCTCGGTGGTGCGAATGGTGCTTATTACGCACTATGTCAAACATTTGACGGCGTACATTTAATTACATTCCCTAACTACGTCATGGATAGTGATTATTCATACTTTAGTTTGTTTAGTGACAGAATCGGGTCAACGAGGCCCATTTCAGACCGAATAAGGGACAGAGGCCTGATGCAGGCTGGTGCTTTTAACTGACATCAGTTTGATGCAAAGAAGTGTATTCAAAACCGTTTTAAAATTTTCAGTGTGCCTAAGTGTGAACATTTGAAGCATTGTGATTCATTTATTATTATGCTGTGTACAAATATTTTTTTATTTCAATTAAAAGCAGTCAAAAATATATTGCATTCATTTGCTGCCAATGTTGATGATAAATGGTCGATTGAAATACAGGGCAGGCATGATGACGTATGAAATAGTAGCACAGCAACAATTATATTTCGTATTTCGCTTTTTGACCTGCCTGTCCTAATATTTCAGTCCTTCCGCTGACTGTATGCAAAACGTAAAAAGACCAGCAACCATGTTTTGATCTCAACCGTGTGTCACCTTTGCGTTTTTTTTAATTTTGATACTCGTTAATGATTAATCGGTAAGAGCCAATGATTTTCCCCAAAGGATGGGTCATAACGTCTCTCAATACCCTTACCCTGGCTAGTATAAGATAACTTTATTCTTTTTTTATCAAGGCCGTTGGTCCAGATCGTCTTGAGATATTCCTTCGAATGGACTTTGTTTGATGACTAGCAGTCATTACATAAATATTACGAAAGGTTCGATATGCTCAGTGCTCACCTGGTCTATCTAAACTTTACATCCCCAGCGTTATGTCGAGGTGCTCTGAACTGATGTAAGTTATGCTGTAATGCCCTCTTTGCTTCTTTATTTGAATAACTTTTTAGGTACTGCTTCTTCACTGGAGCTAAGGCTACGTTGACGTGCGCTCGATGTCTTCTGCCTCCAGTATAGAGCATGCTGTATGTACCAATGTCGTGTAAGTTCGCTCTTTGTGCATGGTACTTATGCATATATTTTTTATTCACAGTTTTCCACATGGGTGGACGCCGTTATATTCGTCTTCAGTCTGGAGAACGAGAGCAGCTTCAATGCCATCTACCACTACTACAGCAAAATGAACTTCTTCCGAAACACTGCTGAAATACCAATTATTCTTGTCGGTACGCAAGGTAAGAGTCTGTGAATCTGGTCAGTGCCATTTCCGTCTGCTGGTGCCGTCATTGTCACGCTGCTGTATGGCGGGCGGCGGTGTCCGCCCTCTCACACCGCGTCTGATGTTTGCCGCTGTATCGGTGAGTCGGCTCTGTCTGCTCGGTACACTGAGGGCCCTGTTCCGCCGGGACGGGGCAGATAGAGGCCGGTTCCGGCCGGTTACCCGAGTGACGCACCACACACTTCCGTCAGCCGAATGGCGGCGCATGCTCATAGAACAGATAATAACCACACAAAGGCCGTGAAGTGTGACCTCAGTCATCACCGCCTTCTGCTTTAGGCTCATTTAACCGCGGTCCTGAGCTCTCATCACAGACTGAGCTAGGCACACGCTGCTGCTTCTCCCTGGCTTTGCTTTCCTCCAAGCCGACCCGTGCCCTGTACTCGCTGACCTGGTGACCTCCCGGCTGACCTGCGCTGACCCCGACCGACCCCCAGACGCCATCAGCGAGACGAACCCTCGCATCATCGACGACAGCAGTGCAAGGAAGCTGGCCGGCAGTCTCAAACACTGCTCCTACTTCGAGACGTGCGCCACATACGGTCTGAACGTCGAGACCGTCTTCCAAGTCGGTGAGTGGGGCACGGGGGTTCGCAGGGTTGGCAGTACCGTGGGGACTGGGGAGGGGATGAATGGGTCTACCGGGCCTTCCGCTGAGGGTGGACAGGGACATAGCTGGCTGTTATCGGAGCTCCGCGATAAGAGGTGGGTGCTTCATCAACTCGATGTGGTAGTGAAGTGACACGAAAGTTTTTGTTGACGGGAATTACAGATGTTTCTTGATAATGTCGGTGCTTCATGTTAAAGAGAGTTATCAGCGTTGAAGCATTATCTGCATTTGGATGCCTAAATATGTGAGACATCACCTGCAATTGAATGATTGCTGTTTGGAATTTCGGTCGCCCGTAACCGGGATAGTACACGACAACCGTTTATCTCATGACTCATAAGACAGTCAATGAGTATTTTTCCGATCGTGGTCCGGCCGGTCGAGTTACCGGTGTCTTATCGCTGCTGATTACGAACTGGTGTTGATGCCACTGATGTACAGTTGCTCTCCGCCGCAATCGGTTTGTGATTGTGATGCTCCGGGAGCCACGGAATGTTTGCTGTCTCATAGCCAGTGATCGGTCGGTGGCGGTCGGAAGTGAGTGATGCGGTCCGCCAGTGAGACTTGTTGTGTGGCTTGGTGCGACTGCCTTGTGAGCGTGTGAGCCGGTAAGTAGTAAACTATAGTGTAGTGGTAGGGAGTTTGATGTGTCAGGTACGAGTGGCCTTTGTCAGGGAACGAGGGTCGGCTGATAGAGGCGGCCGGTCAGCTGATCCGTCTGTGTTGCCAAGCCTGTTGTGACGTTTGTTACGTCGTCCTGTTTCATGCCAATTGATGTTAACAGGATGTTCCGATGTTCACTGCCAGAGATCACCGATGTTCGGATGTTTAGGACGAGACTCCCGTTGCCAGCGGGCTAGGTATTCCCGAGTGGTCTCCTTTGATGATTTGGCCCTCTGCGTGTCATTTTCCGCCACTCTGACCTGTGTGCTCTCCCTCTGCCGTCCGTCCCTCCTGCTACCTGCGCACCTGAGCTGACCCGCAGCTTAGAGAACCCTCTCTATGCGGCAGCGTGTCAGAAGGTGATCCAGCAGCGGTCGCTGACGGGCCGGCCGGCCGGCTCGCGGCCCACCACACCCAGCCACATGGGTCGCTACCAGTCGGCGGCCGCCTTCCTGCCCAGCAACGGCCACTCGCCGCCGCCGCCGCCGGCGCCCGCCTCCAGCCGCGACAGCCCGCCGCAGCTGCGCCACTCGCAGACGCCCGTCAAGGTGACAGGACGGGCTGGGACCAGCCAACAGCCAGTCATTGGCTCGGAAAGACCGGTGCCTGCACTGATGGTCGCCGTCTTTTTCGAATTGCTGTAAAAGTATTTTGTTAGCTACCTGGGGAAGCAACTAATGAAACATTCCTATTCTAGAGTATTCAATATTCACTGTACTATTTCAGTGAACTGTACTTTCTCGAAATTATCTGATGAGCGCAATACGCACGGCGGATGTGCTTGGATACCGTCGCTACCACGTTTTTTCCCTTTCTCCGTCCTGACCGCGTCCGGACACCTCAGCCCTGACCGTTACTTTCTGCCGCCGCCAGGAGCTGTCGCTGCGCCAGGCACACTCGATGCCGCCGCCGCCGCACGAGCTGCACATGCCTCCCCCGCCGGCACCGGCGCCCGGTGCCGTCACCCGCTCTGACTCGCTGCGCGGAGACGACGGGAAGCGGCTGCTGGCGTCGGGCGAGTCGCAGCCGCACCTGCCCACTCCGAGCTCCACGCCCACTACCGGCCGGTGAGCGGTCCGAGGGAGCGGCAGGCGCTGGGGTACAGGGGGAGCATAGGGGGAGTACAGGAGGAGCATAGGGAGAGTACAAGGGGAGTATAGGGGGAGTACAGGGGAGCGGTGGGACGGTGTCATGGTGCTCACTGCTCAGCCGTCGTGCGATATTGTGTGTGACGATGGTAAGTATATGACGCATTGACGCAATCCCTCCCGTTTCTCATCCGTGCCTTTCCGCCGCTGATATGGGCGCGGTGCTGACAGAGAGTTGGATACCCTGCTGACATTTCTCCTCTGTCCCTGCAGGAAGAACCGGCGCCGCTCCAACCTGTTCGCCCCGTCTCGGAAGGCCGGTGACGAGGAGCGGCGACTGAAGACCGCCGAGCTGGGCAGTGGCCGTGCCATCCCCATTAAACAGGGCTACTTGTACAAACGCAGTCAGAAGGCGCTCAACAAGGACTGGAAGAAGAAGTACGTCACCATCAGCGACGACGGCAAGCTCACCTACCACGCCTCCCTCCACGTGAGTGACCGCCGACGGCTGGGGCTCTGTGCTGTTGTTGCGTAATATGGATGGGTGATTCTCGAAACGTTGTCAGTTAGGTTCAGATTATTTTTCGATTTTTGCGTACCTATTTACTGGCCGATGAACGTAAGTAAATTCATTCATTTATTCATTCATTCATTCACTGACTCAATCAATCGTTTTTTTTTTTTTACTTACTGAGCATTGTGCAGCAACCGCCGCGCTGACGTCTGGTGCCGCCCTCTGACAGGAGTACATGGAGGACGCGCACGGGAAGGAGATCTGCCTGCAGTACACCACGGTGAAGGTGCCCGGACAGCGGCCCCGCGGCTCAAAGTCCATACCGAACGCCAACAACAACACTCTGGCGGACAACATCAGCAACCTCACGCTCAACTGTGAGTTCTAGTGGAACGGTCCCGTAACGCTGCCCGCCAGGGAGGGGTTAAAGGCACAGCGAGCGGGCGGTGAGGGTGTAGTATGCGATGTCGGAATGGCTGGATTGGAAATCGATGTGACGCCCGATGGTGTGCCAATTTATCCTATCGCATTGACGTAGTTCACAGCTCGACGTAATTTGTTACTGTGACATTACTGTATTGTGATGGCGTAGCGGTCCTGGTATTTGTAATGCCGACCGAATGGATCCCGCATTTTGTCCCGCCTGCTGTTTCACCTATGCCCGCTGTGGCGCTCCCCCAGCGAGCGGCAGTCTGCCGGGGCACACGCGCGCCAAGGACAAGGTGACGCTGACGGCGTATGAGGCGCTGCGCGACCCGGCGGCGCCCGTCGGCCGCGACGAGGCGCTGCTCTCCAACTGCTCGCTCTCGCTGGCGAACGGCGCCGCGCTCACGGCCGACACGCCCAACGTCAAAAAGCGCCACCGGCGCGTCAAGAGCAGCGGCGTGCGCAGCGCCGCCGACGACGTCGACTCGGACGGCTACGAGTTCTCGGTGGTGTCGCTCGACAACAAGGTGTGGCACTTCGAGGCCGGCAGCCAGGACGAGCGAGACGAGTGGGTGGCCGTCATCGAGCAGCAGATCCTCACCTCGCTGCAGGTGAGCGCCGCGCCTTCACACCGCGCGGTGGTACGGTACACCTTGGCACTTTCAGAGCGCAGCTATTCAAGATCGGCTCACTCAACCCAGGCTGGGGGGGGGGGGGGGGGGGACGGTCCAGTCGCATTAGTAAATAAGTCTTGCACGATAGGCCGTGAGGGATTGCGGGGTTGGGTACCTCTGCGCCTGAGGTGCTGGATTGAACCGTTTTGGAATGACGTGTTCTCAATGCTGCGCCGATTCTGACTGCTGTGTCGCCGCCCGTGTCACAGGGGAACGAGAGCAGCAAGTCCAAGTCGAGGATGAACAGCCTTGTGGACCCTGCCTCAATACAGACCATCAAAAACTCGGTGCCGGGAAACACGACCTGTGTGGACTGCGCCGCGCCCAGTGAGTAGCCGACTCGGCTGTCCTCGACAGGCCAGGGATGCTCCGGGTCTGCTTTTCGTAATGCCTGTCAAAACCATCGTGTTTTCAATGCTTTCATTTCAATCTCGTGCGTTGACCGGTGCTTTTTCAATTAGTGGCATGGATTGAACAACCAAATGAGCTTCGGGCATTTATTAGCGTTTCCTTTCCTTATAATTCCTTATAATCCATCCGCTTATCTAGCGCCCGTTTGAGGCTTTGACCCGTTTGAGGCTTGTCTCACCTGTGAGTGATGTGACCAACTCAAACCTATTATTACCTACTTCTGTGATCGCGGCGCATTTGTGACCTCCGATCTCGGTAACATCCTCTGATTCCTTGTGACCTCCGAACTCTGTGACCTTTGACCTATGGCCATCGCTGACCTTTGACCTCTGTGTCTCCAGACCCGGACTGGGCCAGTCTGAACCTGGGCGCGCTCATGTGTATAGAGTGCTCGGGCATCCACCGTAACCTGGGCTCTCACGTGAGTCGGGTGCGCTCGCTCGACCTGGACGAGTGGCCGCCCGGTCACTTAGCTGTGATGCTGGCGCTGGGAAACACGGCCGCCAACGCCGTCTGGGAGGGCCGCGTGCCGGCAGGTGAGAGCTCGGGGCGCGACCGGCCGTCCAGGGGCGCGACCGGCCGTCCGGGTGGCCAGACAAACTGAACATGAGAGCGCTCGGTGATAGTACGGTAATAGGGTGAGCGGCGGGATATTCATAACGTCATAAATGAATGTGGCTATTGGTTTAGCCCTCTTTGTTCTTTGCCGACCGTGTTTGCGTTGCGCACGTTTTTAGTGTATCATTTTGACTTGCATTGTGTGACGTGGTGCATTTGTGGATATATCTATTCATACTTCATAGTGTCGTGTAATATCATGTAGCGATTTGTTCGAGCGTCTAATAACTGCTCATGCAGAACGAATGCGTCGTGTCTGTGGTTCAGTGACTTTCGACGCCTGTATCACCTTTTTCTTCGTATTGCCTCTGCGTCATATGAACTTCTGTCCTTTGGTATTGATCACGTTGACGGCAGGCGTCGTTCGCCGGTGCGTCTCGCGACACTGGATAAGGTCATGGGCGCATTCCTCACCTCGGCGCACAGCCTTTCACGTGCCGCTAGTGAGTCACTGGTGTCCACAGCCAACTGACGCGTGAAGACGTTTATGTCGGGGGTGTTGACGGCCGGGTGGACAGCTGACGACTGAGTCAGATTACCAGATGGTGTGTCGGCCCGGCCGCTGCCCACCCCTAGTGTGCCATCCCGTCCGCGCCGGTCCGCGCCGTGTCTGAGCCCCCCGCCTCCCCGGCAGGCCGCGTCCGTCCGGGCGCCGGCGCCGGTCGCGAGGAGAAGGAGCGCTGGATCCGCGCCAAGTACGAGCGGCGCGAGCTGCTGGCGCCGGCGCCGGCGCCGGCCGAGCTCAGCCAGCTGCTGGTGGACGCCGTGTGCCGGTCGGACGTGCGCGACACCGCCCAGCTGCTGGTCCACTGCGCGCCCGAGCACGTGAACGCGGCCGTGTCGGCGCAGGACGCGCGCACGCCGCTCCACCTGGCGGCGGCGCTCTGCAACCTGGCCATAGTACAACTGCTCCTCTGGGTACGTACTCACGGCTCTGTACTCAATGCCCACATTGCAGGGGTTGGCGGGTTAGGCGGGAGCCAGCCGCAGCTCTTGGTTTCCAGCACCGGGGACTCGGGTGGAGGTTACTGTGTCGACCGAGGTGTCAATGCGGCTGTCGTGACTGTCATTCTTGCACAGAGCAGTGTGTGGTGGTGTTAGAATCTGTCTCCTGTTCCCGATAAGGATGGATGGATTCTGAAGGTCCATCGGTCGGTGTGTTTGTGCGTCTCGCCGTCCGACAGGCCGTCATCTGTACACCGTCTAACTCCCTCTCCCCTCTCTCCCCGTGTACGGACAGCACGGCGCTGACGTGCACCGTCTGGACACGGAGGGGCGCACGTGCCTGGCGTTCGCCCGGAGCGCCGGGCCGGCCGGCGCGCCGGTGGCCGACCTGCTGCGCTCGGCCGGCTGTCCGGAGCCGGCGGCACCGGGCGCCGGCGCCGGCGCCGCGGCCGCGCTCAGCCGCCGCCGGGGCAGCCTGACGCCGCGCGAGGCGGCCGGAGGCCTCCTGTAGCGGCCCGGGACCCACCTGCGGACACTGCGCACCGCGCGCCGCCGCGCTGTGACTGTTGGAGCGCCGCCGGCCACCGAGTGCCGCGCGGCCAGCGCCGGCCGGGCGCGGACTGCCGACGGTGCATGCTCTGCTTGGGAAGCTGTCGCGTGTGTGGTAGCCGCCGCCTGAGGCGGAGCTGGTCCTGTCTGTGTGAGCTGAGCGTCGGTCCGACTCAGTCGGGCCGACACTGTAGTGTGGTTACCATCCGGTAGGGGTCGTATTGGCTGCCTGTTTCGTATGACGGTGACGTCGGACGCATAGATATCATCACACCAGTCATCATCAATTCCAAATAACATCATTCTCACCGCTAACTCAACTGTTGTATTTATTGCTGACACGCCAAATAAAGGGCTTTACAACTGTGTGCGTTTGAGGAGGGGTATGACATGCGGATGTGATAAAACGAAATGGGGATGGGCTGTATTAGCTCATGACCAAGATCAATGCATCGTGAGCTGACTCAGGTTAATGACCATTCGGCGATTCTAATCGCGATGGAACATGCAAGAAGACGTCCATGACACTGAACTACCGAACGATGAAAGGTGTCGGGCTGGAGATGCCTAAAGTCCAATTCTGTGTGCTTCTAAATCGAGCCGGACTGATTTGTAGAGGCATTGATTTTAAATATCACAGGTATGGTGAAAATTGGACAGTGTTTATCACAGGTATGGTGGAATTGGAACGGCTAATGTTCTGGCGTTCCATTGTATTCGGGCTTATAGGAATTGTTGACAACTCACATGATGGTAGAGATGACAACTTGAATGTTGTGTGGTTCCCAGGTGCCTTTTACTTATGATTGCAAGTAAATAATATTATATTATTAAAAATAGTGATTATTTTCGAAGAGCTACCTAATTTCTTGTTTAATTGACAATCTTAGCATAGTTTCCTGCACATATTTGGTAGAAAAAAGGAAGATTAAAAACTAAATTCGATAGACAGACTCTACGTCTTCAGGAAACTAGCATCTTTCAACGCTGATTGGTCAGCGCGCGCTAGCAGCCGCCAGCTTGTCCCGGCACTTCGCAAAGAACACATACCTTTAGCTGCAGTTCGTGTGCTTGAGGGTGAGTCACGGACGTATAAATAAACTGGACTGACGATCCCAATGGACCTCCTATGGAAGATAGTGAAGCCGACAAGGCGCCATTTTACGTTGCCAAAAACCCGTGCTCTGAAAGGTCTACGAACCATTACAATTGGAATTGCGTCTAAACGGATGA
This sequence comes from Amphibalanus amphitrite, assembly GCF_019059575.1. Taxonomy (NCBI): domain Eukaryota; kingdom Metazoa; phylum Arthropoda; class Thecostraca; order Balanomorpha; family Balanidae; genus Amphibalanus; species Amphibalanus amphitrite. The sequence continues at coordinate 126,373 of NW_024882341.1, read as the reverse complement.
TCAGATCGAGATGCTGGTGGTACCGTTCGATGGGTAATGCTTTGAGGCAGGTGATGATGCATGACACAGGTCATTCGGTGTCACGTGGCGCATGCCACGTGCCGACAAAGTCGGGAAGGGCAAAAACCTTTAAGCGACGCTCCAAATTAAACCGTGGAAGGCACAGGTGCCAAATTCACAGGTCACATGTCCCGGTGTTTGACCATTACCATATGGCATGCTCGGCAGCAGGGGGTGCGGAATGCACGCGCCAGGGGCGAAAAACATGTTTTGAGGATGCATCCTCCGATTCCGGAAAACCTTGACCTAGGCACACCAAATTTGGCACACTGACACTACTGGACGAGCGCTTTAAGGCGCTGTGCAAATAGATGTGCTGGGGTACACGGTGCACGTGCTGTGCACGTGCAAACCTTTTGATGTTGCACTCTGTGTCACATATACGGGCAGAGCGGGTAGCGCTAGCAAGCTCAAAGTGCCAAATTTACACAGGCCACCCAGAATGCATTTCAGCATAGTTATTGAGCATATCTATCTCCTGGTGAACCCCAAAGGTGCGCTCTGCACGTGCAAAAAATTATCCGCGCCGGGCGGTGGGGATGCTTGGACACCCCATGGAGGTTTATGTAAATATCTCGAAAACGGCGTTGTGGAGCGCCGCCGTTTTTAGCACACCCTTTCATGAATCTTTTTCACACATGCTGCATAACTTTCAGACCCAGGTCACTCAAGGTTAGGTCACCAGGTTACGTCCAAGTGGCCTTACCTTAGGAAAAGTTATAATGCCCGTCATAGCTACACAGACTGAACAATCGGTCTAAAACGTTGGCCTATAGTCGATGGTCGATAGTCGATGGTCGATGGCCACCTATGGTCGATGATGACGACAACAACGTTCGTCGGTCCCCCTGGTCGGCTCACCATTTAGGTGCTGATCCATTTGAAAATGGGAGATGATATCACTTTTGCCTACTCCAGTAGGTACCCATCACCCTCACGTGAGGCAAAGGACACAAAACATAGACGAGCGGTGTCGCCTGAAGAAGTTCGTTATGTGCTGGCAATAGCTAGTACCACAGTTTGATAAACAAATCACCAATTATCTCAAAGCAAGAATTGAGAGTAACCGCAGATTGGTTGATACGGTCTTTAAAACGGCAAGCCATTTCTTTTTGTCAAATTCGGGCTCCAAAACTTTTAGCTACCCAGCAACGCAAATTTACGCTACCATCGCCCGATAGCGCAGCATAAGCATCTTTGTTTCCACGTTGTTTGCGCCTGTAGTGATACTGTACCGCAATAACCATTATCTTCATCTTTCACCCATAGATGGCAGTAGCAGAGATGTGCGTGATGTTGGCGTCGGATTCGGATTCGTATTCAGCGTCGAGTACCGAATCACTTGAAAACGTCATATCTGGTCAATTCGGGGACGGGGAGCACGAATATGACATTAATTTTGCCCTAGCAGGTATCCCTTATCCCTTAATCGTCCCTTAAATGACGGGGCGCGCCAAAAGTGCCTCAGGGGTTCTTCCGATCGCGAAAATAATGGTCCCAGGCAATTCCCCGGGTCGATATCTAGCCGCACCACCACTAACTTCACACGTGCCTCACATCCCTCATCCCTTAATCGTCCCTTAAACGACGGGGCGCGCCAAAAGTGCCTCAGGGGTTCTTCTGATCGCGAAAATAATGGTCCCAGGCGATTCCCCGGGTCGATATCTAGCCGCACCACCACTAACTTCACACGTGCCTCATATCCCTCATCCCTTAATCGTCCCTTAAATGACGGGGCGCGCCAAAAGTGCCTCAGGGGTTCTTCTGATCGCGAAAATAATGGTCCCAGGCGATTCCCCGGGTCGATATCTAGCCGCACCACCACTAACTTCACACGTGCCTCATATCCCTTATCCCTTAATCGTCCCTTAAACGACGGGGCGCGCCAAAAGTGCCTCAGGGGCTCTTCCGATCACGAAAATAATGGTCCCAGGCGATTCCCCGGGTCGATATCTAGCCGCACCACCACTAACTTCACACGTGCCTCATATCCCTTATCCCTTAATCGTCCCTTAAATGACGGGGCGCGCCAAAAGTGCCTCAGGGGTTCTTCTGATCGCGAAAATAATGGTCCCAGGCGATTCCCCGGGTCGATATCTAGCCGCACCACCACTAACTTCACACGTGCCTCATATCCCTTATCCCTTAATCGTCCCTTAAATGACGGGGCGCGCCAAAAGTGCCTCAGGGGTTCTTCCGATCGCGAAAAGAATGGTCCCAGGCGATTCCCCGGGTCGATATCTAGCCGCACCACCACTAACTTCACACGTGCCTCACATCCCTCATCCCTTAATCGTCCCTTAAACGACGGGGCGCGTCAAAAGTGCCTCAGGGGTTCTTCTGATCGCGAAAATAATGGTCCCAGGCGATTCCCCGGGTCGATATCTAGCCGCACCACCACTAACTTCACACGTGCCTCATATCCCTCATCCCTTAATCGTCCCTTAAATGACGGGGCGCGCCAAAAGTGCCTCAGGGGTTCTTCCGATCGCGAAAATAATGGTCCCAGGCGATTCCCCGGGTCGATATCTAGCCGCACCACCACTAACTTCACACGTGCCTCATATCCCTTATCCCTTAATCGTCCCTTAAATGACGGGGCGCGCCAAAAGTGCCTCAGGGGTTCTTCCGATCGCGAAAATAATGGTCCCAGGCGATTCCCCGGGTCGATATCTAGCCGCACCACCACTAACTTCACACGTGCCTCACATCCCTCATCCCTTAATCGTCCCTTAAATTACGGGGCGCGCCAAAAGTGCCTCAGGGGTTCTTCCGATCGCGATGCTTTTCCATCTAAACTAGTGATATCAATCGGTTACCAAGGATTTGGTATACCAAGAAAATACCAATACCAAATCGGTTTTTGGTATTTCTGGCCCAAATTTCTTGGTATTTTCTTGGTATTTAATCGGTATCTTAAGCAATATCTTCACAAAATTTTGGTATAATATTGGTATTTTTGGCAGAATAAAAATTGGTTTGGTATTTGGTTTCTGTAGTTGCCATTTCATTGATATTGGTTTGGTTTTGGTTCGTCATTTTCCTGAAAATGACATCTCTAATCCAAACCAATAAAAAGAATGTTTATGCTTCAATCAAATTCATTTAGAAAAGTTTTAAAGGAATTATTTTAAGAATAAAATTACATGACATATTAATTAAATTCCTTACTGTATTCAAATTGTATTGAGAAATATTAATTAGCGTTTTATTTAAAGTTCTTGATAGTTTTCTGCTTAGAGCATTTACAGACGAATGTTGTGCGTGTTGAAATCGGCTGCTGTGTAGATGTGCCACGTTTTAGATTGCTTTTTAAGGATATGGGTGCGAATTTCTCTGATGATTAATAGCATTTTATAATTTGATATCTGTTCTTGATTTTCTGCCGGCATTTTGTTTGAGGCAGTGTGGTCAACTGGTCTTGCTGACGTCAAAAGGTAAGTAGGCATCTGCACATATACGATCATAATTGCAATGAGTCGTTTATATTGTGATTGTGGGCATGGTATAATTGTCATGATGATTACGTAATCTAAAAATATGTAGATACTTTAGGGTCATATCCGTAATTCCCGGTTATTTCTAGGGCATGTGAGAAACTCAAATGTTGCTGTTTCATATACGGCGCGCAATACAATACTCCGTGTTCTAATAGTGCTCACAGACGCTATTTCTTGCTGACGAACACATTAACTGCTTCCTGCAGCCAATCACCGTCCGCAAGCAGAAATCATAGAACACCATCACTAAAAGCATGTGTCACGTGATTATCAAGTGACTTCATCAAGAACAAATGAAAATTAAATATTATGTTTTGTTTCGCACTATAATGTAAAATTTATTTACGATTTCATAAGTTATGTTAAGAAATGATTTACTAATATGAGTATGATGGATATGGATGGCCTTTGTAAACAAGTTGACATCATTATTTGCGATTGTTTATTTGTTAACCCGCCATTTGCTGGGGGGGGGGGCGTTAGACGCCCCCATTTTTTTGGCGCGCTATAACTCCGGTTTGGTGAGGCGCAGCCGCACCAAACTTTGAGTACCTGTTGGCAATTTATGTGGCTATGTTGTGTCAAAATTTCAGCGACATTTTTTTCAGAAGTTTTTTTTTTTTTTAGAAAATGACGTCAGAATGACGTCATCATTTTCAGATTTGGGTCCAAAATAGGTCGGCGTTTGACTCGTCGTAAGTCCGCCAATAATGAAGCAATTTGCAAATTTTAGGGCTCAAATGATAGGAAATTAAATTCTCTACAAGATGGCTATCTCAGATTTTCGAAAAAGTTTGAGTTTTAAGGGTCCAAAATGTCAAACAAATTTTGAGAAAGTTGATTTTTTTTCGAAAATTGTGGGTTTAAAAAAAACTGAGACAGATTGTCCTTAGGCATCATGAGAGGAATCAGAATCCAAAGTTTCAAGTCCGTAGCTCAATATTTTGCCGCTAGAGGGCGCAAAAAGTAGCAAAATATACAATTTTATCTTTTCAAACTCAAATTTTTGGTATTTATGGGGTTCGTAGAGCAAAACAAAAGACATTTTTGGAATTCTGAGATGAAACTGCATCAGATGGCATGTTTTGAATTTAAAATTTTGAATTTTGAAAATTTCGAATTTTCGACCCCCTTTTCACTTTTCACCATTTTGTGGGGGTCAAATCTCAAAATGCTTGCCACCATCGTATTCTACGTCCAAAACTGTCCCCGAAACATGTGACACACGGTATCTAAATGCTATTTTGAAAATTCGACTTTTTGTGACCTTTGGTGACCTGACCCTGACCTTGACCCGTGCTCCAATTCGCTTTAGACACAATGAGACTTTCCTTACATCTTTTGGGCATATGCCAAGAAAGTTTGAGCTCGCTGTTGTCGGTAGTTCGGTCTCTGGGGCCCAAATTGAAAACACCTATTTTTGACCTTTGACCTGAACTTGACCTCAAGTTTGGCCTCTGAGAACCAATTTTAAGTACTGTACTAGTACTGTGAGGCACGTGTGAAGTTAGTGGTGGTGCGGCTAGATATCGACCCGGGGAATCAACTGGGACCATTATTTTCGCGATCGGAAGAACCCCTGAGACACTTTTGGCGCGCCCCGTCATTTAAGGGACGATTAAGGGATGAGGGATATGAGGCACGTGTGAAGTTAGTGGTGGTGCGGCTAGATATCGACCCGGGGAATCACATGGGACCATTATTTTCGCGATCGGAAGAACCCCTGAGGCACTTTTGGCGCGCCCCGTCATTTAAGGGACGATTAAGGGATAAGGGATGTGAGGCACGTGTGAAGTTAGTGGTGGTGCGGCTAGATATCGACCCGGGGAATCAACTGGGACCATTCTTTTCGCGATCGGAACAACCCCTGAGACACTTTTGGCGCGCCCCGTCATTTAAGGGACGATTAAGGGTTAAGGGATGCGAGGCACGGGTGAAGTTAGTGGTGGTGCGGCTAGATATCGACCCGGGGAATCACATGGGACCATTATTTTCGCGATCGGAAGAACCCCTGAGGCACTTTTGGCGCGCCCCGTCATTTAAGGGACGATTAAGGGATAAGGGATGTGAGGCACGTGTGAAGTTAGTGGTGGTGCGGCTAGATATCGACCCGGGGAATCAACTGGGACCATTCTTTTCGCGATCGGAACAACCCCTGAGGCACTTTTGGCGCGCCCCGTCATTTAAGGGACGATTAAGGGATGAGGGATGTGAGGCACGTGTGTAGTTAGTGGTGGTGCGGCAAGATATCGACCCGGGGAAGCGGCTGGGACCATTATTTTCGCGATCGGAAGAACCCCTGAGACACTTTTGGCGCGCCCCGTCATTTAAGGGACGATTAAGGGATGAGGGATATGAGGCACGTGTGAAGTTAGTGGTGGTGCGGCTAGATATCGACCCGGGGAATCGCCTGGGACCATTATTTTCGCGATCAGAAGAACCCCTGAGACACTTTTGGCGCGCCCCGTCATTTAAGGGACGATTAAGGGATAAGGGATATGAGGCACGTGTGAAGTTAGTGGTGGTGCGGCTAGATATCGACCCGGGGAATCGCCTGGGACCATTCTTTTCGCGATCGGAAGAACCCCTGAGGCACTTTTGGCGCGCCCCGTCATTTAAGGGACGATTAAGGGATGAGGGATATGAGGCACGTGTGAAGTTAGTGGTGGTGCGGCTAGATATCGACCCGGGGAATCGCCTGGGACCATTATTTTCGCGATCAGAAGAACCCCTGAGGCACTTTTGGCGCGCCCCGTCGTTTAAGGGACGATTAAGGGATAAGGGATATGAGGCACGTGTGAAGTTAGTGGTGGTGCGGCTAGATATCGACCCGGGGAATCGCCTGGGACCATTATTTTCGCGATCAGAAGAACCCCTGAGGCACTTTTGGCGCGCCCCGTCGTTTAAGGGACGATTAAGGGATGAGGGATGTGAGGCACGTGTGAAGTTAGTGGTGGTGCGGCTAGATATCGACCCGGGGAATTGCCTGGGACCATTATTTTCGCGATCGGAAGAACCCCTGAGGCACTTTTGGCGCGCCCCGTCATTTAAGGGACGATTAAGGGATAAGGGATATGAGGCACGTGTGAAGTTAGTGGTGGTGCGGCTAGATATCGACCCGGGGAATCGCCTGGGACCATTCTTTTCGCGATCGGAAGAGCCCCTGAGGCACTTTTGGCGCGCCCCGTCATTTAAGGGACGATTAAGGGATAAGGGATATGAGGCACGTGTGAAGTTAGTGGTGGTGCGGCTAGATATCGACCCGGGGAATCGCCTGGGACCATTATTTTCGCGATCGGAAGAACCCCTGAGGCACTTTTGGCGCGCCCCGTCATTTAAGGGACGATTAAGGGATAAGGGATATGAGGCACGTGTGAAGTTAGTGGTGGTGCGGCAAGATATCGACCCGGGGAATCGCCTGGGACCATTATTTTCGCGATCGGAAGAGCCCCTGAGGCACTTTTGGCGCGCCCCGTCATTTAAGGGACGATTAAGGGATAAGGGATATGAGGCACGTGTGAAGTTAGTGGTGGTGCGGCTAGATATCGACCCGGGGAATCGCCTGGGACCATTATTTTCGCGATCGGAAGAGCCCCTGAGGCACTTTTGGCGCGCCCCGTCATTTAAGGGACGATTAAGGGATAAGGGATATGAGGCACGTGTGAAGTTAGTGGTGGTGCGGCTAGATATCGACCCGGGGAATCGCCTGGGACCATTCTTTTCGCGATCGGAAGAACCCCTGAGGCACTTTGGCGCGCCCCGTCATTTAAGGGACGATTAAGGGATAAGGGATATGAGGCACGTGTGAAGTTAGTGGTGGTGCGGCTAGATATCGACCCGGGGAATCGCCTGGGACCATTCTTTTCGCGATCGGAAGAACCCCTGAGGCACTTTTGGCGCGCCCCGTCATTTAAGGGACGATTAAGGGATAAGGGATATGAGGCACGTGTGAAGTTAGTGGTGGTGCGGCTAGATATCGACCCGGGGAATCGCCTGGGACCATTATTTTCGCGATCAGAAGAACCCCTGAGGCACTTTTGGCGCGCCCCGTCGTTTAAGGGACGATTAAGGGATGAGGGATGTGAGGCACGTGTGAAGTTAGTGGTGGTGCGGCTAGATATCGACCCGGGGAATTGCCTGGGACCATTATTTTCGCGATCGGAAGAACCCCTGAGGCACTTTTGGCGCGCCCCGTCATTTAAGGGACGATTAAGGGATAAGGGATATGAGGCACGTGTGAAGTTAGTGGTGGTGCGGCTAGATATCGACCCGGGGAATCGCCTGGGACCATTATTTTCGCGATCAGAAGAACCCCTGAGGCACTTTTGGCGCGCCCCGTCGTTTAAGGGACGATTAAGGGATGAGGGATGTGAGGCACGTGTGAAGTTAGTGGTGGTGCGGCTAGATATCGACCCGGGGAATTGCCTGGGACCATTATTTTCGCGATCGGAAGAACCCCTGAGGCACTTTTGGCGCGCCCCGTCATTTAAGGGACGATTAAGGGATAAGGGATATGAGGCACGTGTGAAGTTAGTGGTGGTGCGGCTAGATATCGACCCGGGGAATCGCCTGGGACCATTATTTTCGTGATCGGAAGAGCCCCTGAGGCACTTTTGGCGCGCCCCGTCGTTTAAGGGACGATTAAGGGATAAGGGATACCTGCTAGGGCAAAATTAATGTCATATTCGTGCTCCCCGTCCCCGAATTGACCAGATATGACGTTTTCAAGTGATTCGGTACTCGACGCTGAATACGAATCCGAATCCGACGCCAACTTCACGCACATGTAGCAGAGCGCCTGCATCTATGCTGTGCCGCAGTGCTTTTACAATACGAACTGAGCATTGAGCAAGCGCGGTGTAATACGATTATGTGGTGGCCTGGACCGGTGACCATGGGTGGAGAACCTACCCCGGCCACCCCGGCCGTGGCCGGGGTAACTTTCAGCCAACCCCGGCGCGGCCGGGGTAACTTTTTCACTCTTATAAATCCTAAAACCTGTCTCCAGCCGAGAAAAAGCTGAGTGCTGCCTACAAAAGTGTCTCTCTTTACACTTAACTACCTCTTAAAGTTTTTGAAGATCTATTTATTTTGAGTTTGGGACTTCTGGGCAAATATTTTCATCGCTGAGCCCGATAAGTTTGATCAACATGCAACATAAAACGATATTCAATGGTCGCTATCGTAAGATCACCTTACAATAATATCACAAAAGAAAACAGGTCTAGGGTAATATCAGTGAGACAAAATGGGTAGCATCGAAGAAGATCTGCGGGGCTTAAGGCTCCCCCAACTAAACTGGCACCAGGATGGGGGCGCTATCGAAAACGTTGAGGTGGGAGGTAGAGTAGGCGTTATACGCCCTTTTAAACTCGGCTGCTGGGCTGCGTGGCGGGGAGTGGCAACGCCGTTTGAAAGAGCGCTAAACATAATAAGAGAATTTTCGTCATATTTTAGGCTAGCACAAAAATAAAACCACCACAGGACATTAAAGTCAAATTTTCCCTTTTATAGCGCGCTTTGACAGCTTTTCTTCCAGCTTGTGATTTAGAGGACCTAGAACACTGCAAACAAAACATTTGATAGCTTTTTTTAGGACTCGCTCGCGAGTAACATTTCAGGTGAACATGAAAACCAATCGTTTGTCTTCAAGAGGGCCACAACTCAAAATTAACATTTTTGTGTGGAAAAAAGTTTCGTCTTTCTAGGAAATACCCAAGCTCTGCAAATGACATGAACGCAGACTTTTAAAGCATGATTATCTAGCAAATTCGACCAGTGATGTCCTGACCCTAGGTGACCTGGGAGCGAAATTCAGAACCACGATGCGAAACTGATTTATTATAACCTTAACTGAATTTCACACAAATGCTTGCCGCGGTTTCACCTACACACGTAAAATCATCTGGGGACTAAGGCTAGCAACGCCTCCGGCCCCCAACACTATCGTGAAACTTAGTGAAATGAGACGAGTTCACTTGATGTGACCTGTTGGCCTGACTTGAATGAGCTGAGTTAGGATAAAATGTTTATCCTTTAGCAAACACAACATCCATTATTACATTAAACGGAGAATGGGTTTGTTGATAACCGTTTACAAATACTATTGAGCATGTCGTCTTTCCCATGACTACCAGTCGCCGGCCGGGGTAACTTTTTCAAACATTCTCCACCCATGCCGGTGACCGCGTCACCGCGGCCAAGAAGAAATGGCTCCAACTTGACTGAGTTGCGGTAAATCAGCATCTGATATTAAGTTATTATTACGAGACCATGTTTGGCCGGAATCGTGATTCGGCGTACGTCGGCGCGCACTAGCAGCGCGTTTGCTGTCTTTTCGTGGCTTCAAGCGTTCAAACATGTGATGTGATGTTGGTCACATGCAATATGGTGATTGGTGGGTGTCAAGGTCACGTGAAAATTAGGTCAAGGTCACTGACCTTTAATGACCTTGGTTCACCTTTTCGAGTTTTACATGTTTCTAGGACAGTTTTTGGAGCTGATTTGATTTCGAATTTAGCATTCAGTTCAACATTTAAGAAGTTATAGTTTTAGTGCATTCGTAACATGTTACGACGCCATCAGTGGTGGTGGACACCTACTATGGATAAGCTACTTTACTATGGATAAGATACTTTACTATGGATAAGATACTTTACGTATACCTATATGGTGCTCTTAATAATCGCCGCCAACGTTTTAGACCGATTGTTCAGTCTGTGTAGCATGACGGGCATTATAACTTTTCCTAAGGTAAGGCTACTTGGACGTAACCTGGTGACCTAACCTTGAGTGACCTGGGTCTGAAAGTTATGCAGCATGCGTGAAAAAGATGCATGAAAGGGTGTGCTAAAAACGGCGGCGCTCCACAACGCCGTTTTCGAGATATATTTACATAAACCTACATGGGGTGTCCAAGCATCCCCACCGCCCGGCGAGGACATAGGCGTAGGAACGTTTTCGAAAGTGGGGGGGCCAGGGTCCCAGAGGTCCAAAACCTAACCTACCCCCAAAATCCGATTTCTCCTCGGATTTCGGCCACTTTGTTTTCGCAAACATGCTCAGAGGTAAAAAAAAAATCGAGACAAAAAAAGAAAAAAATGGTTGAAATTTCAGGGAGTCTCCCGTCCATAAGCTCAAACTGATGGACGCGTTCCCCTGACCTCCGCAGCCGTTGGCACCCATGCAAATTCCAGAGGCATCCAGCAACTTTTTCATTACGAGCAAGCGTGAAACGTGCAAAGCGAGTCTTTTCAATATACCTATAAAAATCAGCATGAACGGCCCAGCTAGGCTCAGCCAGGCCTATAACGTTTTTAAGAGGTTTTATATCAGCGACCACTGCAACTGGGCTGATTGACTATCACTTATCAGAGGCCGGTGTGGGATTTTTAGACGGTCTGGGCCTTCAGAGGCCAGTTTAACCCTCCACGGCCCGGTCCTATAGGTTTTCTACATACGCGCTGGCCGAAGGGGCGGGCCGGCGGGTACGACCCCCTCGCCGTTTCGCCCCAGGTTGAGCTAGCGCGTCGCGGTAAAACGAGCGTGTGCGCCGTTACGGGACGCAGAGATTGATACCCGATTTTATGGTCCTAGGTCAACCGGTGACCTCTGACACCGTTCCGTGCTTCTATCCTCAGGATACTGAAATCCTTCTCCTCCACACCGCAACCCCCTCCGGGCTGGACAGGCAACTTTATCTCATGCGGGCTGCTCCCTTGGAGCGGCACCGCTGCTCCCGAGGGAGCGCACCCCGTAGCCGGGTGCAGTGAGTGCCTTGGGGCTGGGTGGCCTGTCCTCTGGACGGGCTCAGCCCCGGCGACTCACTAGGGTGCCTGCCCAGACCAATGTCTCCCCCTATATCCTATCATCCTTCCGGCTCTGAAATGGTCTCATTGGGCCGAAAGGGCCTAACCCAACAAAACAAACAAAAACCGGTGACCTCTGAGGTCAGGTCAAGTGCCTCAAGGCACGGTTCCGTTTTTGGTGAATAACTTCGCAAAAAATGGCCGCAGAGCCGCGATTTTGCCAGCATCGTGTTCGCCTCTCTCAGGCGCGTCGAATGATATACTTTTTGTTTGGGTGAGGTAAACTTAGGGTGTTGACCTCGGGTCACGGTCAGGTCGGCGTCCCCAGGTCACGAAATTGGTCGAAGGAGGTCATGTCGCATATCATTCGATTCGGCAGGTCTTCTTGAGTCCATAGGTGGCTTTCCCGACTCGCTAGCTCAATTTGATCGGTACCTAGTTATTGACGAAAAACTAATAAGACCCTTATAACTTCATAAATGACGTCGCGCAAGGTCAACATTGCAAAAGTGACGCATCGAACCTTGCAAGGAGTGCATGAAATCACGATTCGGTGTGCTTGAGATAGTTGGAGATCGATCATTCCCGGCGCCAGAAAAAGTTTTCAGTTTATCCCCATTGACTTATACCTAATGGTGAGGTCACGAAAATGACCTGACCTCATATGAACTTTAGGAAAAATCCGAGATAAACATTATACAAGTTGAAAGACTCCTATTGGATACTAGGTCCTCCAAGGTTCATTTCCCTGTGAAATCTCCTCTGGCAGTGAGGGCGTTGCGAAGTTGCGACATCTGAAGACCGTGCAGAGGTTCACTTATGACCACATGGGTCAGTGACCTGATCTGACCCGAAAATGCGGTTGGTGTCAAAAGATCCCGTTTGATTCAAAGGTCAGGTATGCCAAGCTTCAGCTCTCTATCGCCGGCGTGTTCGGAGCTATCGCGAAAAAAAAAAAAACTATGGAGGGGCGGCACCCCCCCCCCCGGCTGGCGAGGGTTAAGGCCCTCAGAGACCAGTACAGGGCCTGCAAAGGGCAGGATGAGACCTTAAGATGCCGACTTGGGCCATCAGAGGCTAATGTGGGTCCTTACAGGCCAGTATGGGCCCTCAGAGGTCAGTGTGGGACCCTAAAATGCCGGCATGGGCCGGTGTTGGACCCCAGAGGCCAGCAGAAGACCCTCAAAAACCAAGATGGGCCTCAGAGGCCAGCATCGGGTCTTCAGAATCCAGTGCAAGGCCCTCAGAGACTAATGCGTGTCCTTACAGGCCAGCATGGGCCCTTAGAGGTCAGTGTGGGGCCGTAACAGACCGGCATGGGAGGGACTTGGAACCTAGAGACCAGCGGAGGGCCCTCATAGGCCAAGGTGGGCCCTCAGAGGCCGATGCGGACCGTTGGAGACCGGCATCGGATCTCCGGAATCCAGTGCGGGGCCCTTAGAGGTCAATGTGGGACCCTAAAATACCGGCATGGGCCGGTGTTGGAACCCAGAGACCAGCAGAAGGCCCTCAAAAACCAAGATGGGCCTCAGAGGCCGGCATCAGGTCTTCAGAATCCCGTGCAAGGCCTCATAGGCTAATGTGGGTCCTTACAGGTCAGCATGGGCCCTTAGAGGTCAGTGTGGGGCCCTAAAAGACCGGCATTGGCCGGCGTTGGACCCCTCAGGCCAAGGTGGACCCTCAGAGGCCGATGCGGACCCTTAGAGGCCGGCATCGGGTCTTCAGAATTCAGTGCGGGGCCCTCAAAGGCACCTAAAGGCACCCCAGAGACAGAAATGAGGCCACCAGAGGCCGGTGTGAGGCCCTCAGACGCCGGCTGGGCCCTTGAGGCCGGTTTAGGGGCCCTCAAATGAGGTCAATGTGGGTTCTCAGCGGTCAATGTGGGCGCTTGACCGCCACTGAAGGGCCCTCCGAGATCAGTGTAGGACCCTCAAAGACTGGTTTGGGAGCTGTTAATAGCTAGCGTGGGATTCTTGAGTCTCGTGACAATCGAATAAGGGCCAGAGCCCCATACGCCCATGGGGGCCCATTGGTTGTTTGGGGGGGCCAAATGATATGATGGCCCCCTGATTAGCCTTTGGAGGGGGGAAGGGCATGGCCCTGATCCCCCTCTGCGACCGTCACTGCACTGAAAGTGGAAGGGGGAGGGGCAGAAACAGACATTGCTGGCCCCCAGCCTGTTTGAAACGAGGCTGAGGCACGGTCACCCTGGCCCCCAGCTAGTACGTCTTTGACGAACTATGCCGACCCCAAGCAGATAAGGTCAAGCGTTGGTCGTTTGTATACGCATTCTCCTGCACCGTGCTAGTATTGTCTTAGTATTGCCTATACCTTTTTAGTGCTCGCTGTCCCGCGCCTCGTATTCAACAAAATGCTGTCACCAGGACTCACAGTCTTGTCTCTGATATGGTTTCCTTCATTGAGTGAAGGAAATTGTGGTCAATAACGCTGTAGAAACAAAAAGGAATCCTCATTAAAGGGCAAGCTGAATAGTTGTCAAGTTACCGGGTGGTAGGTTAGGTACAGACAGACACTTAAGTCAGCAAAAAGTGGGGGGGCCAGTTAACATTGCTGGCCCCCCCACCTCCGAAAGTGGGGGGGCCATGGCCCCCCCGGCCCCCCCTGTTCCTACGCCTATGGGCGAGGATAATTTCTTGCACGTGCAGAGCGCACCTTTGGGGTCCACCAGGCACCAGGAGATAGATATGCTCAATAACTATGCTGGAATGCATTCTGGGTGGCCTGTGTAAATTTGGCACTTTGAGCTTGCCAGCGCTACCCGCCCTATACCCGCATGTGTGACACAGAGTGCAACATCAAAAGGTTTGCACGTGCACAGCACGTGCACCGTGTACCCAAGCACGCCTATTTATACAGCACCTTAAAGCGCGTGTCCATCAGTGTCAGTGTACCAAATTTGGTGTGCCTAGGTCAAGGTTTTCCGGAATCGGAGGATGCATCCTCAAAACATGTTTTTCGCCCCTGGCGCGTGCATTCCGCACCCCCTGCTGCCGAGCATACCATATGGTAATGGTCAAACACCGGGACATGTGACCTGTGAATTTGGCACCTGTGCCGTCCACGGTTTAATTTGGAGCGTCGCTTAAAGGTTTTTGCCCTTCCCGACTTTGTCGGCACGTGGCACGCGCCACGTGACACCGAATGACCTGTGTCATGCATCATCACCTGCCTCAAAGCATTACCCATCGAACGGTACCACCAGCATCTCGATCCGATCATCCGTTTAGACGCAATTCCAATTGTAATGGTTCGATGACCTTTCAGAGCATGGGTTTTTGGCAACGTAAAATGGCGCCTTGTCGGCTTCACCTGAATGGAGGTGGTTGCGGGTCCAGTTTAATTATACGTCCGTGGGGTGAGTGGTGTGCGCGATATGAGCGCTGTTCGGCAGCCGGCTATTTTGTGTGCAGGGTATGACGTATTTCGCGAGCCGACGTCACAGGCGGTGACGTCGGCTCGCGCGCGAGCCGAGCGCCAACGACAAACTAACGGGAACCCTCGGACACCCTCAGTGAAATGCTCGCAATTTGATCAAGTTTGATGCTGTTTATCACATTTTTAGTGCATAGAGAATAGTTTGACAAGCATGTGAGTATCTGTTGCTTTCTTTGGTTGAATTTAATCGAAGTGGTATCCACAGCAATGTGTGTGCATCTCACATCTGTGAGCTCAGTAGGCGGAACTATGGTCAAGCGTACCCATTTTCGGGAACGCATTTTCGTTCCCATGTTTGGGAACGATAAACCCAAATATGGGAACGCCATGTAGGAATTATTTAAAACAAGAAAAAGAACCGTTAAATGACGTCCAAAAAATATAAAACGATCGTGAACCGCCTGATATTTGTCTCAATATTGTTGGGAAAGAGTTTGATATTGTAAGGCCCATCGTAGTTTCAAATCGTTCCCCTATTTCTAAAGCAGTCCATCATCCGGGCCGCGAACCCAAATTTGGGAACGCTCTCGTACACTGGCGCTGCAAGCGTTCCTTATTATGGGAACGGCGTACCCAAAATTGGGGACGATTTCACCGACGCCTTTCAGGGGCTCTTTTCATTAACAAGCATCATGTCCAACGCCGCAAATTATTGTTAAGCAACAATCATCAGATGACCTTTCCGGCAAGACCGTCGCATGTTTCGCCCGGTCTTCTGCGCTTTTATTCCCGTCGATCTCGCAGCGGGCACGCCCCCCTCTGCAGGATTACGTAATTCACAACGCTCAGCGATGTTCAACAAGGTCTTCCATACCTATATCCACCGTCCGCGCCGAGGGTGGAGACATGTCAAGCACCTGTCTGTTTATCACCGATAGTTGACGAGCACAAGGAAGTATCCAAAAATGGGAACGCTGAATATGTTACACCCTCAAAACACCTAGTCCCATGGAAAATCTAGTTTTTTCCTTTCTTAATGAGTGTAAGTGGCAAAAGGCCTGGTAGGATGGGCACGAGGAATGATCGAAATCAGCATAAAAATTATAAATAAGCCACACAGAGCGACCTATATAAGAGAAATTCCCCAAAAACGATCATGCTTAGAAACACGGAAGACAAAAACCACGCTCATGACGCTCCTTATAAAGCAATGCTAAACAGCTAGCATCCAAATAAAATATGTCTTTCCGGGCTAATAAAATACAGCTGAATAATTTTAAACCACTGAAACTGAGTTTACAGCAGTAGATCGGTAAAATCACTGACATTCCACAATGTTGTGCGCCCCGAGACCAAACGTCAACAATATTACCTCGGGACTGTCCGCGTGTTCGCTTGCATATGTCAGCATCTGGTGTCGCTAGTATGAAACTTCATAACCAGGCGAAAATTATCATACTTGACCTCAAAATGTAAAAAACGCTTCATTTTCCTTTAAATTGCATGTTAAATGTAGTATAACCCATGTTTTCACCATTCCGTCATTTCAAAAAAATCATTAAAAATATCATTCGACGGTCAATTTCCTTGTTCAACGGTCAGATTAAAGATAATTTTATAGAGATTTAGTAGATACTTAAATTAGCGTGCACTTTTTTGAGACGTGATGCACTAATGAGTTTAAGTGGGCGAACGGCCGAAAAATTACCTTCCGTTCCCATAAATGGGAACGCCCGTTCCCATATTTGGGAACTCCGTTCCCAAAAATGGGAACGTTCCTATATTTGGGTACTCATGACCATAGTTCCACCTACTGAGCTTGATCTTGATTTCATCTTGATCTGCTTCATTACTTGTGTTATAATCAAGCTGGTTAATGTTGATGTATTTTTTTCATATTGTTAGTTACTTGATATCCCTGTCCCATTGTTTTGCCAATCCAAATCACACCACATAATTTTGCACTTTGTAATGTCATTTGCGCAGACTTGTTACCTAGTTGCTAGTGATGACAGCTCTGAAATTTGTACATTTAGATGAAGATGTTCATTATTTTACAATGAAATCATTAAAGGATTAATTAAAAAATAGGCATTAGTAGAGCAGACGTCACACGAAGGTTTTCCAACCAAGGAGAGGCGCTGTAGGTTTGTAGGTTGTCATACCTATGTAGTAACCTTGTGTGTTATTTTATCTACAATTTCTTCAGCCACCTATTCCCAGTGGCGCGGGAACTTCTTCCAGACTGGGGGGGCTGAACCATAATAGAAATCAACCTAGGGTTCCCCCAAATCTAGTTTTCTCACCGGTTTTAGGCCACTTATTTTTCAGACCTTGGCCTTTTCAACAACAAAAAAAAAACACGAAAATATTTTCAAAAAGTGAGGTATTCCGTCTCAGCTGAGTGAAGAAATTACCGTTTTGGCAACCTGGAGTAAAGGTTTTAATCTGCCAAATGAGTTGCCGAGCCAGTGAAATAGGTGGATTTTTCACTTACATGTTTTCTTCCTTTGCGACCCACAACCCCTAATTTGGGGAGGACAAGCTGCCCAACGGTTCCTGGCCTCATGAAACGTTGTGGGGCACCGCCCCCACTGCCGCAGAGTTGTGGGGGCAAGCTTCCCCCACTGCCCCCTCCCCAGTTCCCGCGCCTATGTATGAATCTATGAAATTATGTTGGTAGATTTCCGATTTCGATTCCTCCAGCTTGGGGGGGGGGGGGGCTCAAATACATTACGAGCCCCCCCAGCCGAAAAGCTGGGGGGCTCAACCCCCGCTAGCCCCCCGGTTCCCGCGCCACTGCCTATTCCTTGCATTTTTTGTGCTCTATGCTGGCGACAAGGCATGGGTGGGCAGACAACTTGGAATAAGTTTAGTGGCGATTGAGCAGTTTTAATGCTTTCATCAGTCTGCATGTCTATTCCATCCAATTGCCTTAGCAGTGAGCGTTATTACGGCGGCGTCCGTGGGTTCTTTGCTTCCAGCAGCTCTCCTGCCGCACGTCTAAAGACTCCGCCGTCAGCCAATGGCCCGCGTGGACCGCGGCGCAGGCATCGGCAACCGCGGCCACGGCATTGAGCTCGACGAGAACGCCTCGGACGAGTCCGACTTTTTCCTGGTGCAGACCGGACGCGGCGACAGCACCATTCACAAGATTCGGCCGGCCGGCTTCGCCACGGTGCCGGCCGGCGGCGCGCCGCTCAGGGAGGCGCTGCCGCACCCGGGCCGCAACAGCTCGCCCTCCTTCTCCAACACGGTGCGTGACGCGCCGCCGGCCGGCCGAGGAGCGGGGGCGGGCGGGTCTGGTTCGGGTCGCTGGGAGGGCCTGATGGTTTATGGGCGGTCACGCCATTCAGAAGCCACCGTCTCGAAGCCAGCCACAGAACCACTATTGTGCAGATGGCCTGACGTCTCTGGAAATGGCTGCAAAAAGGTGTATTACGTGATGTGATTTTCGAGTGCGCCGTGGCTGCTTTGTCTGGCGGGGCTTGGTAACGGGCCTACACAGTCACACTGAGCTATATCGGCACACATCCTGTATTCATTTTGATCACGTCTGTCGTCAACGGCCGCCGGATACTGCCCGCCCACCCATTTACCGTCCCAAGGGGCCAATCGTATAAAGTGCCGTAGGTACTTTCCTATGCACGGCATTTGGTAGCATATGCAATGATGCTGATATTGACAAATGTGTATCTGACTAGAGAACTCTATTCCTGGGAACAACAAATTATGATGGACTGAATTGCTTACAAACATTTTTGCATTTAATAGGCGTTTGTTATAGCTGAACTTTTGCACCAGCGATCCCAAACCTTTGGTATGACACTTGTCGCGAATGGATCCAGGGACCGTCAGACCCGCCGTCTGACATTCTCCTGCCCTCGGCGGCCGGCAGGGCACGGTGCCGGCAGCGCCGCCGCCGCCCTCCAGCGTCACCCGGAAACGGAAAATCGAAAAGGAGGAGAAGGACAGTGCCGAGCGCGAGGGTCGCAAGACGCGCACCGACCAGCACCACGGCGGCGCCGGCCACGGCGTGCCGATGGTGTTCGAAAAACAGTATCTGCGCGTCGAGCACTCGCCTGTCGACGGTGAGTGGTGGCCGGCGAGTGGCGACTCTCGCCGGCCTGCCCGGTTTTTGTCTGCTCCGCTCTCTGAACACACGCTTGAGTGTCGTTGAATGCAACCCTTTGGACGGCAGCAGGTGCGGCGAACGCAGGCAATAACAACGCAGTTGCGCCCATAATTCCTAGTAGTTAAATTAAGGCAATGATAACACAAGGATTAAGGATATCAAGCATTCATACCAGACGTAGTCCGAATAAAATATTTACCCCAATTACGTTTAGATAAATGTGCTAGGGCATTCATAAGAAATTATCAGCGAACATCTTTCAGCATAAGGCACATATCTCGTGTTTGGTGATGCTTCCAGGCCAACATTAAGAGTTAAGACGCTGGAAAATCATTTTGGCGTTCATTGACCATGCATTTTTGTCGTTTAACCCGCGCCCCGCTGGGGCTCCTGGATTTCCACGCCCTGCTAGGGGGGAGGGGATTGAACATCCCTTTTACTTCGGTTCCTGGTCCACGTAGCGACACGTGGTAGGCGTTGCTCGAAAGAGCGTCAAAACTAATGACGAATTGATTCGGCTATTTTTTAGATCATGTCAACGATCAGGTTACCAGACGTCACCGAAGGTCAAATTTCGCCTATTCTGATTATTTTTGACAAACCAGCGCATATCTCGGAGATGAATAGAGCTCCAGCGCCGCAGAGAAGCGCATTTGTTAACCCTGGTAACGTTCTTTCTGAACAATCCTCTCAGATCCAACCTAAGATCGACACCCAACGCTTTGGCCTGCAGGGGGCAAAAACTACCAAGTACCAACATAGGCGTTTTCATTGCAGAAGCGGTTTTTCTGCAATAACTTTTGACTAAAAAATGCACGAGAAAACTTGCATGAGCTAACTTTTGCCGGTATCGTGTTCCTCTCGTCGAGACGTGTCGAATGAATTATAATTTGACGTTGAAAGGTAAATTTGAAAATTTGACCTCAGTTCAAGATCATGACATGAGCGAAAAAGGTCGTCTTGCATATCAGTCGATCTGTATCGTCGAGCTGAATACATGTAAGGTGTTTTCATCGCTCTATTATGCCTATATCAAAAATGATAAGCAAAAAAAAAACTGAAGAATACCTTTCGCGACCTGTGGTGACCTCAGGGACATAAAGAGAGTTCACGAGCTTAATCATTCAATTCGATACCTTATATTTATATGTTTATAATGGATACTGGAGAGAAAAAAATTGACCTGACGCTAGGTCACCGATATCAAAATTCCGAGATATACACCTTTTACGCCCAATTTAGGCGGCAGTGCTGAGTGCACACAGTTCAGTAAAAGTGCAGGTGATTTCGACAGTACGGCATAGTCTGTCAAGTGTCAATAGCGAACTGTCGAAATGGGTTGCGCCATTACTGAACTGCACTATGTCACTATTTGCACTATGCACTATGTCTGCATAGTATTTGCATTTGCACTAGTTATATGCACTATGTCTGTATTTGGCTGTAAAAAGGGATACAATTTATACATACTGTTGGTCTTATCAATTGCTGAAAGTTTCAAAGGGATCCGTCACTCGGTGGAGCTATGTCAAGCACTGAAGTTCCAGTTCTGAGGTGAAGTCACTTGACGTGACCTGGTGACCTGACCTTGAGAGACCTGGAGCTGACATTTTTAAATGTGCAAAAAAAGATGCATGATAAGGTGTGCCAAGCGCCTCCCGTTTTGAGGATATTCGCAACAACCCGCAAGGAGAATGTTCTTACCCCCCCCCCCCAGCAGGACTGGGGTTAATGAGGGCGTGTTTTGTGGACCGAGATCATCCGATTCAGGTCATAAAGGCAGACATGCGCCGTCCTGGGTTGTAAAATTGCAGAATGGCCATTGCCGGCGAGGTTTAATTACACTGAAGGACATATTTGTTGTCTCCGGCGAATGAAGTGATGGGGAGACGAATATTCTCGCTTTTTTCGCCGGTAAGCACAAACCCAATGCGCATATTTAATGATATTTTCTAAGGTACATATTTTCATCCAGTTAAAAATGATTTATGTATGATGGAGACCTGCACTCCTTATTATTAATTAAAACGTCTGACATGTCTTAACTTCGCTGTGATTATAAGGCCCAGACTATAAGGCCCAGACCCCAGACTGTTTCCTGTTTTCATTGAAAATGGAAAACGCAGCAAAAGATTAAAACTAAGAATTTTTAAAAACTGCGAGCAAAGCTATGGACATTGCACAGGTATCCTACAAAATGGCTCTGTTGGCCTTTCCATTTTACTTAGGAACACCTTTAATCGGATCTATACAGTGCACTGAGCCGGGAGCTTATTTACATGATTTCAATCATGTGATGCCCGTCCGAGCCGGTTAGTGCGCCGCGAATCGCGCTGGTATGGTGTCCGTCAATAGGCCGTATAGCTGTGGCGTTACCGTGTCATTGCGGACGTCCACGGCGCGGTCTCCGTCGGCGCCCGGCGCCTGACGGGAGGCGCGCTGTGCCTCGCCGGGGGCGGGAGCGCGGCGCCAAGTCTCGCTGCTAGCGCGGATACGCTGACAGATGAATACGCCACCGCGGTAACTGGTGACACCTCGGCTATACGGGTATTCCTGTCCACGGGCTCCCCACCCGCGCTGGAGCGAGCATCCGTGTGCTGACGCCTGTTGATGTTTTGATGCTAATTACTATGCAATGTCGTGAGAAGTTTGCAAACGGACAAGCACTACATGGCGCGATGTACCGTATCATTGGTTTCTGAACGCAATGCTGGTACCGTAATATTAATATCAAACCTTTTTGTGTGTGGAAAATTATGTGTTGCCTGGATACTTCTGTCGTTCTCACTTCATACCGATAACGGAACAAATATATTCGAATACCTAGTTTATGTTTGCCTTAAATACAGGCACGACCGAGCATGCGTAGCTGTTGTGACAATGTGACGTACATCGAAGTTGTCGATATTAAACGAATAGAGTTACAGGCTGCTGTAACGAAAGGAAAAAGTGGCATCCTGCACGTGTGCACGGGCAAAGTAAGACTACGACTGGCTTGTGTTGGTCACTTGTCTACGCACTCCCTACTAGCGTGGCTACCCACTTCAGAAATTGGCCTATCCGTTACCAGCATCTGCGATGCTGGGCTCCGCATCGCGGGACCGCAGGTTGTTTGAGCAAGCACCTCTGTAACGCCGCAAAAACGCCCGCCGCCAAACGAGAGGATGAGCCTTGCACGTGCAGATCGGAGTGCGTGTTCTACGAACTGACGTGCACTGCACTCTACGCCGCCAACCGCAAAACGCCGCAAAAAACGGCCGCCCGCCGTCAAACGCAAAAACCGCAAAAATGCGCCCAACCGCCGCCAACCGAAAATAAACCTTTTACCGAAAACGACGCAAAAACAAAATCACCCGTTTCGCGGCGGGCGGGCGATGGGCGAATTTTTTATGGGCGATTTTTTTAGCCAAACTCAGACTCGGGCTCTGAGTGCAGCCTGAGTTATAGATGTCGCTGTCGTTCAGCCACTGAAACAAAAGCGCCACGATTACCGTCAAATCATATTTCCTACGCGGCCGAGAAAAAAAAATGAAGCGGAAAGTGAGTAAGTAAGACCTACCTGACACACGGTACAGTTGTTTTGAACATCACCAGTTGAACCACGAGGCATCCATATTCCATACCAACGAAAAGTTTTCCATCTCTTGGTATATTAGCCGTAGGCTAATATTCCAGGCAGCGGCACGAGGAGCCGGATGGAGGAAACATGGATGCACGCTTGGTAAGGGCTGGATAGTATATTAGGACGTGAGCTTTACCAAAAGGCATCCACGCACCGCGCTGCCCGCCCTTGACGCAGTTAGCAAAAAAGTTGGCTCCAAATGTGATAGCCATCTTTCAATTACGTTAATTCAAGTTCGAAAGATGATTGGTGTTACTAAAAAAAGACTACGTCAAGAGCCCGTTACGATGTAACGGAAGACAAACCAACCACTCCACACCTAGGCAGTTTTTCACACGCATTCCTGCATTCACACTCGCCATTTCGTGCACCGGCCTGCCCGCTGCACAACGTAATATCTATGGCAACTATACTGTCTAAGGCATGATTGTTGCTCCTAATGGTTTTCTTTTTTCAGAGACTGGAGTGTGCTTTACATGAAAATATAATGTAGTAGATGATACCTGCTCATTTCATCACTAAACGTGTGAAATGTTCAAATCATGTTGGCATGTGGATAAGATCCGAGACTAGGAATTTAAAGTGTAGAAATGTCGGTGGCTGCTGGACGCATCTGCAACTGAGCTCATGGTCCTAATCATCCGCGAAAGTGACGAAACTACAGGAATGTCACGATAAAGATGCGCAGTACCCTGTATGTTCATGGCATACAGCTGCAAGCTAAGACAAAACTAGAAACGATCTTTGGGTAGAACATATAAAGTGAAGCAATACCAATGCAGAACTACTTGGAGTCACAGGAACCAGTGTGTCCAACATATCAATCAGCTAACATGTAAGGACGCATGTGTAAGGCCGCATGTGCAACTGTAATCCCTCTTGATCGACTACAAGAATGGAAAGAAAACGTCAACGGAGTAAAACTTCACCATGTGAATCTGCGTATAACTGGCATTCGTGATCAAGTATGCACAACAGATGTGAGGTGAGGACGCAGTGTCATTGCGATACAACATCAACTGATGCAATATTGAAATGCATTTTGCACTCATTCATGCATATTGATAAGATCAAAAGTAAGGCGATAATGTGGATAAGTGTGTTGACAGATGTCGAAGACTGACGGTGATTACGAACTGCTTAACAGGCGACCGGATTGACGGTGATGCGCCTGACCGATCTTTGGAGTGCATGTCGCATCTGATGTCTATGGAAAACGGCAAAGGAGAAAACAGGACTATGATGAAGGGCTGTTCTAACATCACATAAAACGGGAATGAGCAGTAACACCTGCCAATGAAAGCAGTGAAAAACAGCGAAACTGCCTGTTTATCCTGCCATGGTGCTAATGCCCAAAGTCAAGTTTTGTTTGTGTGTGTGTGTGGAAAGCGGTAGGGCCCTATGCGCTAAGCTATCATCCGTTTTAGCTTTGGTATCACAATACAAGTATTAGGTGCTCGCACACTACTGCCAGTAGTTCAGTCGGTACTGAGTAGCCCGCAGCTAATAACAACCTGATATTTGCTTCCTGCACAAACGTAGATGGCGGCTAGCATTATGGAAGTGTCTTTACATGATGAGTCTGATCGACGATGATGAATGAAATAATCATTTGAACTCGTTGAAAGATGACGATGTCCGGGTCACAACGAAGTGACTTAAAACTTGCAGGATGA
Organism: Amphibalanus amphitrite; assembly: GCF_019059575.1. Taxonomy (NCBI): domain Eukaryota; kingdom Metazoa; phylum Arthropoda; class Thecostraca; order Balanomorpha; family Balanidae; genus Amphibalanus; species Amphibalanus amphitrite. Next base: position 102,176 of record NW_024882341.1, on the reverse strand, counting down.
ATAACTGATGATTGGGCCGATGAATGTGGCTTGTGCTGCAGCCGAGGCCTGTGGGGACGGACGACCGGTGAGGTACAAATGGAGCAAGGAAACGAGACGTGAATGTACACCAAGCACAATGATATTTAGCTATCATAAGCGTTGACAATGGTGAATAGTCGAGCTGTTCGTCATATTGAGCCTTCACGTCATAGCCATTGCAATATCAAGCTCCCCAAATTGTCATTAGCTTTCGCAGCCCAAGTCCAGTATTGAGTGCTCAAAGAACTTGCCAAGGCAATATAGCTGTGAGCAGCCCGAAGTTCATGGACGGATGATGACCTTTCCCTCTAGCAAAAAGTAGACGACGTCCAGCGCTATAGTCGAACAGTGCCACTGCCAGAAAGGGAGAAGGTTTGCGAAATTCGGTTCGAATATCGGGAATTCGGGAATTCGGTTAGATGGTTATGGAATGGACCATATTAACCCGCGCCCTGGTGGGGGGGGGGGCTATTTTTTGCCCCCCCCCCCTCCAGACTTTTCGATATATCTCCAGAACCGCTGCGCCGATCGTAACCAAACTTTCAGTACCTTCCCGGACATCAATTTTACATATGGTGACCAAAATTTTTTCCAAAGGCTATGATAGGTTGGCCGGAAATGACGTCAGAGTGACGTCATGTTCTGCCGTTTTCGACCCAAAAAAGGGTTTCGCGGGAAGAGCTGTCAGGCCTATAGCTTTGCAAATACAGAAAAATGATAGCGACATAAAAGCTGTAGAATTGAAAGGGCTACAAAACTGCTGTCTCGGATTTTTGAAATTTTTGGATTTTGACCCCCAAAAATCAAAAAATAATTTTTTTGGATATAATGATCGAAAAATCCAAAAAGTTTTTTGAATTTCACAAAAACCGGAATATATGTGATAGTCCTTACCGCCTTCCATCCACATACCAAATTTGAGATTGATACCTCTTTTTTGGCGAAGTTATAGTGAAAAAACTGTTCAAAATTGATGACGTCAAATTTTCAAACTCAATTTTTAGCAATTCTAGACCCCGTAGCGCAAAACAAAGACCACCATTAGACTCCCCGTGACGAGCTGCATCGAATCAATACCCATTTTATGCAAAACTATCAACTTTAAAATTTGACCTTTTTTGGCCTGACCTTGACCTGACCTTGACCTAAACTTCACCAGAAAGTGACCTAAGCCGTACCTGATAGTCTTATAACCAACACCATTGAGTTGGAAATGAAAAATTGGCCATAAAACATGCATCACACAACCTTAGTAAAGTTGGGCTCATGTGACCTGACCTGTGACCCTTGGTGACCTGACCTGTGACGTGACCTAATATTGTCAGTGACCTCTAATAGCAACATATCTACTAGGCAACTGACGCCCTATCGCTGATTCTCGACAAAATGCGTTTTCCTCGGTGTTATAGCGCATTCCTTAGAAGACCCGTGAACGGTGAAACATTTCATCTTTGACCTGACCTGTGACGTCATCGGTGACCCCGAGGTCAATGAAATTTGGTTTCCTTCGACGAATTTGACAGGCCTTTCGAACGCCGTTTGAATTTTGCGGATCCGTCCAGTAGTTTCGGAGATACGAGGGGGGGGGGGCAAAAAATAGCCCCCCCCCCACCAGGTCGCGTTATAAACAGACCCCACCAGGGCGCGGGTTAAGGCATTTAGAATATCCTGCGCACGGTTTTCCTGAAAACCTGAAAACCGTAGATAGTGGGAAAATCTCAGGGGGGGGGGGGCGGAAATCCGCCCCCCCCGTCGGTGCGCGGGATATATTTGATTGATATGTGTAGGCACTGCTTTAAAAATACAGTAAAACACTGAAAACTAGTGATGTCAATTACGGAAAATCGGAATACCGATACCAAACCAAATACCAACCAAAACCGTGGAGAAATATACCGAAACCAAACCAACTTGGGAACATGAGGAAAAAACCAACTTTTACCGATTTCTTAGCCTCTTAGACATTAGCGAGGGTTCATGATACCAACAAAATACCAAACACATTAGGATTGAAATACCAAATACCGAGTTGGTATCGGTTTGGTATCGGTATACCAAAAAGTTGGTATCCGACTGACATCTCAACTGAAAACCAAAGCAACGTTGGAATGATTTTCCGTAGGTATGCGTTTAGTTAGCCAAGCAAACAAAGTCACAGGCTCTTGCACATATTACAGAGTGCTCCGGCACTGGTGTAACAAACAACTCACTTGCACTGGGGTTCGGGCTCACAGAGTAGATCCAACAGATAACAGGTCGCATTCAGCATTGCGCCGGACACTGCTGAAAATGTTGACAAGTGTCTGTCAGTAAACGCAAACATCAATCCCAATAGATAGGTACATGAAGACGATGACAAACATGTTGGCATTGTGTAGGAATGAGGACAGTAAATGATCACACAAAATGTAAAGCATTCTGCAACGTGTTGACAATGGACATTCAAATATGAATACATACCAGCCGTACGCAAGTGTCTTCGAAAATGTTGATCTCTTGATGGTGATGGAGAAGGTGTATCACGTCCACAGGCTTCAAGAAGTCGATCCATTGTCCGCATATTGTTAAATTTGGTCATCACATGTCCGTTTTCAACGCATCCGTAAACCGATGGCGAGAGCATTTAAGAACGTTTGAGCATGTGACTGAAATACTCAAAGACACAAGTTGGAGGAAGGAGCAGGCGAAAAAAGAAAGATAACAACACAGTGTATGAGCATCGTGTTCCAGTGCTAAAAATATAACTGAACAGGAAATGCAATATCATGTGTGGATCGCTCATGAGTGTGAACACATGCTTACATAGATGCATACCTACACTATACGAAAACATGACCGCTTTTTACGAGTGATTAACTGCTACATTCAGTGAACTGCATCATGTGGTACATGTTTGCGGGCGGAGCATGTCTACCGAATTCATCGGCAATACAATTAAAACAAACACACACATACGTAGAACTAGATGATGAGAGCTAGTGTAAGCGGGTGTACAGGTGGCTAATGTATATCTGCAGATAACTAATAGCTAGTGACAAATAAAAAAGTGCCAGCAACGGCCAGCGCAATGGGTGCTCCGTGATCGACGGTAAAATCTTCAACGGTATCGACGGTAAAGATGACTGGTAATGCACCTGTGAAAATAGGAGAAGCAACGGATGATTAGCTGACATGACAGCAAGTCGAAACGAATCGTCGATAAAATATAATATGTCAAGTCCGCGGATTTCTAAGCTTATGATTTTTCGATTTCGACGACTGTGAGTGAAAATGCATTTCAGATGAGATATTCGATAAATATTACTAAAACCCTTAGAAGTCAATAGGCAGAGGGCTACAAGCCTACTTTATTCAACGTTGAATACCCACCCATAAAGGTCAGTTCATCCGAGTATTACCGCCTCCAAAAAATATTAACGTTTTGTAGGCATACAGTACCGTAAAACCGTTTGGAATCTTGGAGCAGAGCTGTTCGTTAAGTTAACAGCATCCTTTGATAATGAAATGGGCCGGAGGCAGAAACTGGCACTTGAGAATGCAGAGGCAGTCATCACACAGTCCCAGAAGACGTGACTGGACAAGGCGTCCAAGCGGCGCCTGGTCATACACGGTTGCCATTGGATACTGCGAAATCAGCCTGCAGGCACATAAGGACAAGGAGTTAAAGTTTTGAACACGCTTTTCGTTCCCTTGTTGCATTACAAAAAAAAATATTAACGTTGTGTAGGCATATCTGGTTTGGTAGCGTGTACCATTATGCTCCCATTCCACTTACTGGTCACAGATCCAAACTCATGAAACTCCTAGATGCCGTTCATGATGACGAGTGTGTTCAATGAAGCTTATTCTGCTGCATGATGCACTGGTATGGTATGGTATGGTATTTGTAGCTTACGGGCCACCACAGCGTCCTGTATTTGGGCCCGGTTCTGTCGTCCGTCTTCGTTGTTGGTCCGTCCGTTGCCTTGAAGTGTCCGTTGTCTTCTTGGCTCGTAAGGGTGGGCTGAGGGGTGGGACTGGGTTCCTAGCTATCTCCTCCCGGGTAGCCGGATTGCCCCTTCTATTATTTTTTTTTGTTTTTGTTTTTTTTTTTGCCATTTTGCCATTCTGGGGTCTTTTATTTTGATTCTCATTATTTTGAATATTGTTTTTTCTTTTTTGCTTCTTTTTTTGGCTTTTTTGGCTTTTTTTGTCCTTGGCTCTAGGGGAGGAGATTTACAGGTCATTGATCAGCCCAGTGTTGTGTCTTTAGTGGATGAGTAGTGTTGTTAGCTCGGGGTGTAAGTCCCCGAGCAGTGTTGTGAGTGTTAGTGGGATGTTGGCGTCTCTGCAGTATGTTTGTATGTGTGTCCTGTGGTGTTGGTATTGTGGGCATGTGAGTAGCAGATGTTTGACAGTGATGAAAGTGTTGCAGGTGTTGCATTTCGGTCTCGGGCTTCTTGTGATGATGTAGTTGTGTGTGATAGCGGTGTGTCCAATACGAAGTCGTGTGATAGCCCTCTCGTTTTTGCGTGAGTTCATGTTCTTGGTGTGCCAGTGTTCTATGCGTGGTTGAATGCATCATGCACTTCTGGACAGTGATTGATATCCGACTTGCTTGGGCGAGTGTATGCGAGTGATGTGTAGTGGTGACCAATTGTACCAAAAGAAAATGACATTGAGAACATGATTTACAAGCGCAACATGCGGCACAACTCACGTGCATACAACGACAAGAAAAACAGGAAATGTCGTAAATGACGCCATAAAACATTGTATGGCCTACAAATATATCCGCAACGCAATCCTGGCTTGAGCTAATTCAGTACCTACTTTCGCGGGAACACTTTAAACTCATGTAGGTAATGTTCACACGACGCAAGACTCATATACAAACATACAACACTAAAAACACAGAACACGGACATTTTGTAGCAGTATTGCATTGTATCAGCAGCGAGGTGGAAAACTGGCGGCATCTTTGTCTCAAACTACGTGCCAGCGGTGCAATAGGCAGCTGGCATTCAGATCTAGCAATAATGTGTGCTCATGATGTTAATGGCAACTGTGAGGAGGATGAAACAATTCTGAATTTGATAGGACAAAACTGTCTGGCCAATCTGTTCCGAGCACAACTCACTTTCCCTGGACATGCAGAGTATGTGTTGCTGTGAGTTAGGTACTTATCAGATGTCACATCGCTCTGCTTATGGTAGACCTGCAATATGTGACTTGCATGTAAACCCTGCCAGCAGCATGTAGTTTTGCACAATAAAACTGTTTTCTCTGTGTGGGCTTGCATATTTCGTTGGCAGCAGGCAGGCACAATGCTAGTTCCATACACCACTGACTACACGCACTCATGCACGTATTTACTTGAAAACTAGTACCAATTCACTCATTCACTAAATTACGTGTAAGATGACACGCACACCCTCACATACGCACATACATACCCACACACCCACATCCACCCTTACACACTCACAGGCACACATGCTCACAAATACCAATCATTCAGGGTTTCCGATGAGATGAAGTGTGTCTACTGTTTTCTGCCACATTACGTCATCACCAAAAGGATTGAATCAAAAGTATCTAGGGTTAAGAAGCATAAACAATTGCTGACACATACTTGTCACTTACTTCTAATATGCCCTACTGCAACCATAAGATTCAGTTGAACCACTTTGCTCATCTTTACTTTCAAGCTGACAATCAGCATTGACGAATCAGCATTGGTTTGGCCTTCATGAAAGCTTACGTCAATAGCGCAAATAAATAACTTGCTTGTGGACGAATGGCTTTTAGTATGAATGCACATAGGTAAAGTGAACTGCGCACATGCTGTGACAAACTTTTGTTTGCCTAGTAAGAAAACAGTAGACACACTTGCTAGTTTGGATAAAGGGATATTCTCGTGCGTGTAAACGGTTAATATATTCGAATTTGAGGTTGACAAAATGTCAACGGTCGTTTGTGACGAACGGGGACTATATCCCGCGCACCGACGGGGGTCTGCGCCAACTTAGTACCGACGGGGGGGGGCGGATGACCGCCCCCCCCTGAGATCTCGAGAACGAAGCAAGATAGCGACAAGCGGTAAACGGCATCGGATACGCACGGTCAAGATCTACAATTTTTACTAAGGTCATTTTCAGGTCAGGTCAAAGATGACGTCACAGGGGTCGAAAAAGTCAAAATGGCGGCGCTAAATATGGAGAGAGTTTTTCTCGAATAACTCTCGAATTAGTCAAGATAGGAGCAAACTAAGGGCATCATCGTGATCCTCTCGTCAATCCGCATCGAATGATATATGTTGACCTCGAAAGGTCAAGGTCAAAGGTTGACCTCAGGTCACGTGACCTCGAGGTCATCATGTATATCATTCGATGCGTCTTGACGAGCTGAACACAATGAGACCATCCACGCGTCTGTATCTTGTTCCTGTACGGAGTTATTGGCCAAAAACCTTTGGTGACCTTTGATGACGTCACATGACCTCACAGCTGCCCAACAGCAAAACAGACCTCAAGGTAGTGAAGGTTGATCGTATATGAAGTCATGTATGGTATATGGGGCCATTCCGACCCGTTTTAGTGGTAAAAACAGGGAGTTGATTTTTCCCCCATTGACTTATAATGGGGAGGTCACGAAATTGACCTGACCTTAGGTCACCGCTATCAAAATTCCGAGATATACAAATTGTAGCTACTAATGACCTAATAACATCCTGCGACTTTCAAAGGCCTCCGACATCTACTGTAGCTCTGGCACGGTGACAAAGTTGCAAAAAAGTGACTTGAGGTTGGGTCATTCAAAGTGACCTGGTGACCTGACCTTGAAAGGTAGGAGGTTCAAACTTGCACACCATGTGTAAAATTGATAAGGGAATAGTCATACCAAATTTCGCGGCGCTACGCGCCGCGGTTTTCCCGCTATTCGCGAAAAACCTCAGGGGGGGGCGGATATCCGCCCCCCCCCGTCGGTGCGCGGGATATAGTAACAGTTACTGAAGTTTGGAGGACGTATCGACTGCTGAAATAATGTTTGCCAATGAGCAAGAACATCATGCACATGATTAACTAGATACGTTAGTTCCGACTAACATTGCGTCGTAGTTTCGGATACTCCGAATGGAACTTGAAAACGTTAACAAATACTTTTGTTATCGGCCATCGTACAATGCTTGAAACAGTGCCTAAAGCAAACAGTCAACGTCCGTAAATATAGTCTGGTGCAGCATGTGCACTAATGGTATTGAACATGCATGTCGATGACCCGACATGCACGTCATGGACAGTGCAGTATGACGAGAATATCCCTTTAGTTGTTTAGAAGTTGAAGGTCTTGAAGTAGAAGGTCTTGAAGTTGAAGGTCCGCGGAGAAAGCTCGCCACCGTAGACACTATAGCCGGGGATAACAGCAGCAATTAAAATTTCATTTGGCAAATAAGTGACGATGAGGCACAACTGCAAATAATCTTTTTCTTGACCGCCTTCCATCAGCAACGTGCTATAGTACCATAATTGCCAGAAGAAAACCGCTCATTTGCAGCCTCATTTTATAGACATCTGTTGAAGGAAATATATTTTCTTTTAACCTTTAACAAGTCCGCAAACTTTGCTTGGCATGAGCGATTAAGCGCTAGAAGTTGAAGCTTGATCTAACGAAAAAGGAAACAATACTTAAGCTCATGATGCATAGACAAATATGCACTGAGAGTCCGGATGCGGCAGTGAAAGCGTGTGTCAACTGACGCAAGGTTACAATGCTATTTACCGACGAAAAACGCGATTTTGAAGCATTTTCTTGGATAAAGTGAATGTAGACTCAGACGTATTAGGTAATAGTATGCTTGAATAATGAAAAATATCAATTAAAGAGAAGCTTTGCACTCACTCATTGTGCAAATGTAGCAGCCTAATAGCATTTACATAATCTCAATTTTATCTTCAATTGCTGCCGTGATATCTTATCCCCGACCTTGCCTCGCACATGACGACCCGTGGGGGGAGTCTGGTATCCACCGCCAGCAATTGTGCACACTGGTTCGGTGGACTGGACGTAAAATGACGCCACTCTACAACAGACTCATGATCTCCGAGTGAGATCGATCTCCAAGTGAGACCTGGGTTTAGAGGCGCTTTAGCATGGAAAGCTCCTCAAGGCTCCCGTCGCGTGCCTCGCAAATGATACGAGCCATACGCGCCCCCCGGGATTTTAGCCCATGCAGGCTGTTTTTTGAGATGAAGTCTCCACTAACGTTACGTCAGCTTGTGCGTCACCAGTTTCAACAACGAGAATAGTTTATGTTTGGATTAGACGGATGATATGCTTCCTAGCAATGTGGATACATAAATGAACTGTCAGGTAAGCTGAAGCCACCAAAGGTAGATTAGATATCGAACAAGTTTTGTGCAATTTTTATTGCACAGTTTTGTTTTTAAAACAAAGAATGCATTATGCAGTCATTGCTTCGTGCATTCCATTGGAAGCAAAGCTTCTAATCATCGTCTGCAAGTGAACTGATGATTTTAAGAATGGACGGCACAAAAATAGGACGCCGGTATTTGACAGAATACGTTAATTTACACAAATACGATTAAAGGGACCCTCCCACCTTCAAAAAAGTTTATGAATTGGCATAAAAGTGATGTCGCTCGGTTCAGAAAGAGCGAAAACGAATATCTACCAAATTTCACCGAAAAATATTCACAGGTTTTCAAGATATTGGACTTTTACTTTTGTTTACTTTTTGGGATCTCCGCTGTTCCTAGCGACTTTATTTGGAAGCAATAGTTTGGCAGCTCAAAGCAACATATACCACCACGTGCTACAAAACGTTTTAGTCAAACATTTAAAATTCGTTAGATATCTGCGCTGACGTCACACATTCAGAGGGTATTCCTATGCATTAGCCCCTCTGAATCAAATTGCTGCAATTTTGAAATTCAATATTTCCGATTTAAGGCATTTATCGATGTTGTGAGTGCCGAAACTGGTAATTGTGAGCCAGGGACCCCATTTTGGCTATCTCAACTCAAATCTAATGTTAAGGTGGGAGGCACGTTAACATTAGTTTTGAGTTGAGATACCCAAATTGGGGTCCTTGGCTGGAAATCACCGGTTTCGGCACTCGCAACATCGAGAAATGCCTTAGATCGAAAATATTAAGATTCAAAGTTGCAGCACTTTGGATTCAGAGGGGCTAATGCACTTAGATGCCCCCTCTTAAAGGCACTATCCCACCTTTAACATGGGGTTTGAGTTGAGATAGCCAAGTTTGCGGCGAGGTTCAGAAACCACTATCTATCTAGGTTGCAACCCCCGCGGCCTCTTGGTGTTGAAGAAATTCGTTCCCTTCATTTGAAAATGGGCCTTGTGCAAGGCCCTATCTTCAACATGGAGCGACCGTTAGTGTGACGTCACCTCGTTTAGTCATTCTGATTTAAATGGGTTTGTTCGTTGAAAAATCGCTTAAAACTTGGTCTGAACTTTGTTGTGGTGCCTACAGAGTAAAAAGAATCAGCTTTATGGCAGTAATGTGGCCTGGGGAAGGAGGAAATTTTGGGCTGTGACGTCACATATTTGAAAGTTTGTGTTTGGAATATGGGAAGCCTAAGATGTTTAATGAAAAATAAATGCCAGAGCCGTATTCCTGGTCATCCAATCTATAAAGTCGGGCACAATTTAACTGGTTTTAACAACATTTTAGAAGGTGGGATAGTCCCTTTAATGTGTGACATCACCGATTTACTTAAACTTTGGTAAGACAATTTTTGCCATGGTTTTATAGATACTAAATTGCGCGTGACATATCCCGCACTTTCAAGATACCACATTATTGCTTCCAAATAACGTCATAGGAACAGGTAAGGCCCTGGAAAGGGAAAAAAGTTAAAGTCTTATGTCCAGACTGGTGTTTGATTCACCGTGATTGAGTCGAAAGGTTTGATTCACCGTCCGGATGGTTTGATTTTTAAGCCATGATTGAATCAAACTCATTGGGAATCAGGGTTGATTGAATCAAACAAATTAACGATTCATGAACCTTAAAAAAAAAATGAAGCGAACATAGTTCATCAACAAATGTTAACACTACTGCCATGTGATGATAATTGCATACCAACAAAAAGAACACAACAAATACAATACTATCCCTGATATTTATCATTATTTTTAAATATAATGAAAAAAAGAATCGTTCAATAACTTTTTGGCTGAATCAAACGTGAATCATTCCTTTTTTCTCATTCTCTGAATCAAAAGGAATCGATTCACCAATTTTTTTGGAAGGAATCGAACAGTGATTGAATCAAACAAAAAACAAATGAATCAATGATTGAATCGATCCAAAAAAGGTGAATCAATAACCAGTCTGCTTATGGCAAAAAAAAAAAAAAACGAGCAATATTTTAAGCGAAATTTGGTGGATATTCATGTTTGTTCTTTCTGAACCAAGATACATCACTTTCATGCCAATTCGTTAACTTTTCCGAGGTGAGAGGGTCCCTTTAAATTTGTTATTTGAATCAAGAGGTGACGCATGTCGCCGCACGAACGACCCAGCCAGCCTGCCTTCGTGGTTAGCGTGGGAGCTCGGTCCACAACCACGGCGATGATGCCCAGCTGTGGAGCCGTACAAGCACAGGCGCAAGACTAAGCAACCACGGGCAGATCTTCTTTTCAATGTGTGGTGTGTGCACGCCACCACACTCCCCAGCAACAGGGATTTACTATGCAGCAAGGGCGGGCAATCGGAGAGATTGCCGGTACGGCGGACAGCCAGGTGCCCACACCGTACCAAAGTAGATATGCTGGGATTTTTAGCAAGCCCTTGGTCTCGAAGATCTCGAAGAATCTCGTTGGTGTTGATGGCGGACAATCTACCAATTGGAGAGATTGCCGGTACGGCGGACAGCATGGTGCCCATTCCGTACCACGTCGACGGCCCATGTCTCGAATAATCTCGCTGATGTCGATGGCGGACAATCTACCGATTGCCGGTACGGCGGACAGCATGGTGCCCATTCCGTACCACGTCGCCTTGGGGCCCAGGTCCGGTCTCGAAGAGTCTCGTTGATGTTGATGGCGGACAATCTACCGATTGGAGAGATTGCCGGTACGGCGGACAGCATGGTGCCCATTCCGTACCACGTCGTCTTCGGGCCCAGTCTCGAAGACTCTCGATGATGTTGATGGCGGACAATCTACCGATTGCCGGTACGGCGGACAGCATGGTGCCCATTCCGTACCACGTCGGGGGCCCAGATCTGGTCTCGAAGAGTCTCGTTGATGTTGATGGCGGACAATCTACCGATTGGAGAGATTGCCGGTACGGCGGACAGCATGGTGCCCATTCCGTACCACGTAGTCCCGGCGCCCAGTCTCGAAGAGTCTCGTTGATGTTGATGGCGGACAATCTACCGATTGGAGAGATTGCCGGTACGGCGGACAGCATGGTGCCCATTCCGTACCATGTCGTCCACTTTTACGAGATGCGGCGACCCTTACCACGCCGGCCCCGACCAGCAGACGTGGAGGCTGGCCGCTTAGACGGTTTGGTGGTTGTGGGTCGTCGTCGTCCCCGCTGTATTTTACTGCGCACAAGACAGCAGTGCTGCCGTGAGGTGAGGTATATATGATCAGCAAGGATCAGTGCCTCGTCGGTGTGCGACATTTTCTGGACGACGTGCTGTACGTCACTTACAGACACGTCCACTCCCTTGGCATGCAGCTCGTCGCACACAACAGAGGCCACGTCGCGTGTGTGCAGCCGCCTCCAAGCCACGTGGACAGCGTCTCCGATGACATTATCGGCGCTAGTCCACTCGCCGTCATCCTCGGCAGCCACAAAGTGACGCCACGTCTTTGCAGCATTGATTTTCATTTGGCGCTCGAAAATCTCGGCCTCCAGCACGTCTGGATTCAGACGCTGAACCTGAATCTCCTCGACAGTTGGCCACTGGTCAGTGGGAACGTGCAGGTGATGTGGGTGTCTGACACGCGACACCACCACCGTCCAGAAGCCGGGCGTCTCTACCCACGCTTTCACTTTGGCCACCACTCGATCCAGCGTGGCGCCCTGCCCTTTAAAGCCGGTGAATGCGCTGCCGCCCTCCAGCGGCGGTCCAACACGAAACTCGGTCCGACTCTCTTCACCGCCGCCTATCGCCCGATTGTTTTTGCCCTTGTCACGGGCGCGCTTTACCATCCGTATTGGCACCAGATCGTCGGCATCTTCGATGCCGAGGATATTTGGGCCACGATTCTCGGTGTAGTTTGGAACACGCACCACAATGAACTCGGGCAGATGGGGCGGGTGTTTTGGCGTGTGAAATACCAGCTGGACGGTGCTAGACGCCGCGACCAGCTCGTCGAGACGATGCTCATCGCCGTCGATGGTGTGACCGTTGACCTTCACAATGACACTGCCCACGGGAACCTGGTACATACGCTCACGGTCCGAGGCGGGTGTGTCGAGGGGAGTGGTCAGCGTGACGCCACTGGTCCGCACCCTTTCTCTGTACTCACAGCTGGACAGTGTTACCTGCCAGTCATCCTCCAAGTACAGCGGTCCGACGAACTCGACGTGAGCGCCATTGAACAGACCGACACTGGGTGCCACGTTTTCCAACAGCATCAGCGGCAGACCACTGCACGCAAAGAACACTGCCGGTATGCTGCGGAACTCTCTGGGTGACACCTTTTGCAGTCGAGCTGCTTTTTTCGTCGGTAAATGTTGTGCGTTCACGGCCATTACCGGCGTGTCACGTTCGTTGGCGAAGCGAACGAGCGCCCTGGCGTTGTCCGACTCGACGGTAGCACGATTCACGGCCAGCTCGTTGAACCAATGGTTACCGTGCAGTGTGACGGCGCCAGCCCAAAGTGGATCAGCAGCCATGTGCTCGGCGGTGGCCGTGTTGTCGCGGAGCCACTGCAGACTGGCGTGTGTCGCCCTGCCGTAGCGGAACGATGGAATGATCACCTTTGTGAAATGGTCGGCTAGCTCGTCGTTCTGAACAGTGCGCCGCACTTCATTTAAGTAGACGGTCTCGTAATCGCCGTCCAGTGCTGCCGCACGGAAACGAGCCACCGCACGGCGCTCATCATCATTGAGCGTGTTCGGCTCCCGTGAAGCGACGTGACTCCACGCCGCGAAGCCGTCCACGGTTTCCAGCGCCGGCATACGAAACACCTCACGGAAGGCGAGCATGCCCAGCCGCGATGCCTCGCAGCAGTCTTTGCCGTCGTCCATTCGCTGGCGGAGACTCCACACAGGACTGTCGCCGATCGGCAGTATCTGTGCCGGGTCACCGACAAGCACGACGCCGATGTCGTCCAAATTGATGCCGGCCTCCTCGAGTCGCTTTACTATCCAGCGCATCATCCTGCGCTGGATCATTGAGAACTCGTCGAATATGAGAAGACCCAGCTCAGGACCGAGCCTTTCACAGAGTGCAGCAAACTGTCGGCTCTCGGCCGGCAACGGGTCATCGCCTACTTGACCGACTCGTATAGCAAAGAGACGGTGGATGGTGGTCGCACCGTGTGCCATATGGAACGATGCGCAGCCCGTTGGCGCCGAAAGTTTGACTACGTCAGTCCAGTCGGCCTCATCAGCGACGAGCAGCTCGTTCAACTCGTGCACGGCAGAGCGCAGCGTAGTCGATTTGCCCGCGCCAGGATCACCCAGCAGGAATGCACGCAGTGCCTTGGGCCGTTTGTCCCTAATATCGGGGACCAGGGGCGCGACAGGCTCGACGATGCGTGACGACCGACTACGGCGCCATTTGGCCACCGCCTGATCGTAGGCATTCCATTCACGACAGGAGCGTCGCCACTCGCGCTGTTCTTTCAGATAGCCTGTGACCAGACGCGGCAGCACCAGCTGACGTCCACTCGGCGTCACCGGAGCCGAATGCGCAGCGTCTCCGGCGCTCAGACTAGCCAGTCGGCCATAGTTGCGACGCACATGTTCTGGATTGACTATGCGATCGCCGAGCCACTGCGCTTGGAAGTCGTATCCGGCCGGGTTTGCGACGCTCGCCGCCGCTCTGTCAGCTCGCTGCACTGCGTCGTCAATGTCCTCTGCAGGACACGCCAGCATGGCGTCCAGAGCCGTCTGGTAGAATCGATCACGCACACGCTGAGCCATCAGCTCACGCTCTTCCTCTACCTCAGGCGGCTCGACAACATCAGCAGCATCGTCAGCGTTGTCGCCGTCGTCGTCATCGTCGCTGTCCGATTCGTCAGACAAGTCCTCGCCTGTGGCTGCCGCCGCTCGGCGTTTGTGGTCTTCGTAATACCGAGTGACCCACACAGGCTTATGTACGTCAGATGCCATCAGCTGATCGTACATGGCTCTCCAGTGAGCGGCTATGGCGCAGTCAGTTATCGGGGTTACATGAGCACAGTAAATACGTATTTAGCCGCTAATTCGAATTAGGAACGCATTACCGACTCATGTAGCCACCTGCTAGTACGAATCGGCGATCCGATCCGCGGTTACATGAGCAAAGCAAATACGTATCACGATCGGATTCACCGCTAATGCGAATCAGGAGCGTACTACCGACTCATGTATCCACCTGCTAATACGAATCGGCAGTCCGAACAAAATCCGCTGGGAAAGAGGCTTAGAAGCGAATAGGACCAAGATACGTATTACAGGAACTATTTCTTCGCAAAAAGAAACATTAAAATGCAAAATAATAGGTATTTTTTTCATTTTCTTCTTTTGAAATAATATTTAAAAAATATGTCGGTATTTTGTCAAGTTTTCAACAATAAATATAGTGAAAACCAAATAGTAAATATCCACATAATTTCAGTTGAAACATTTTTCTGACAGCACTACAGACGAATCAAGAGAGGCAATTGCCCAATGAGTCAAAGCAAGACAACTTTATGTTCAACTTTTTTTTGTTAAGTTAATTGAGAATGTTTTGAGCAGATTAAATGCAAAAAAGACATAAGATAATAAATTTTTAATTTAGTCACCTCTATCACTACGGAAGTGCGCCACATTTGTATGCTATTCCGTTTGTAATGCGCATCGGGCCGAGAGCCAAACTAGATCCGTTTGACGTCACTGATACGAATTTGCTCATGTAGTCGGTGCACTGAATGCGTTCTTGGGGAGCTGATGCGAATTAGCGTAGTGCGTATTTGGAACGGATCGCTCATGTAACCGAAACGTCCGAGGCACACGATTCGGGCCGTATTTCACAAGAACTATTCTTTGCTAACTGGAAGCGTCAAAATGCAAAATACTAAGCATTTTTTTTTTATTGGCTGCCTCGTAGAAAATAGCAAAAAAATGTTGGTATTTTGGTTTAGTCTTTGCATGTGATATAAAATGAATGAAATATTTTGATAGATAATTTTTTCTGACCACCCTGCTGTCGCTGCATGGCGAATCAGTGCCCACTGACTTAAAACAAGAAAACTTTGTTTTCATTTTTTGATTTCATGTTAATTTTAAATGTTTTTGAGCCTATCAAATGATATAAGTATTTAAAATTTAGCTCAGTCGTCCCGGTAAATGCCGCAACTGCGCCATGACTGTACGCTAATCCTATTCCGTTTGTGATGCGAATTACCGGCCGTCGAGGAGTCAGCCCGGGTGAGCCAAACAAGATCCGTTTGACGTAGATAAAACGAATTAGTCTCATGTAACCGGTGCCGTAGATCCGTTTGTGGGGAGCTGATGCGCATTAGCGTAGTGCGTATTTGGAACGGATCGCTCATGTAACCCCGGTAAGTGAGACAATCTAGTGGCGGCATCAGCTCCTGCGATGTCAGGCACGGCTGACACCACAGCACGATGTCGCGAGCATACTTCCAGAAATTGACTCTGGCAGGATTTGCCTTTGATATGCCATGATGTGGTGCCAACATGACTGTTTTCAGCACACCACGCCATGAAGACTGGCGACGACTTATCTGGAATACGCGCTGACCATCTATGGTCTTCTCAATGGACGTGAACGTGTCGAAAAACTCGTAGACTGACATTTTGCGCTGAATATCGGTCAGAGGAATATTGCCATGACGAATGTTGTCGCCCAGCCGCGCGTTGAAGCGCTCCACCGAGTCAGCATACACGTACACCGGATTGTCAGCGGCATTGGCTGGTTTCACCACGCGGCAGCCGCTCATACTGAACCTCTTCACGTCCAAATTCTTCTGCAGCAGCGGCAGCTGCCAGTTTTTGTGCACTGCCTGAAAGATGGACTGACACATGGATGCCGCCGCCTGGTTGTACATTTTCTGTACGACGCCGATATCCACGTTATCGCTCGCCTCACGCCGTTCCATTGCCGACAACAGCATGTCGCCGGTGGTTCTGATCGGAGCCACCGGCTTCATGGTGTACTTGAGCGCGTACTCGACGCTACCGTCGCCGCGGGACTGAGCGAGCAGCACGTTAAATGTGTAGCCACCGCTGTCCGTGGGCGAGCTTTTCCATTCGACACGCGGCGTACGGGTGAGCCACGCGGGCACCACTGCCTTGTCGTCGACGTTGTTAAGGACGTGCAGGATGGTGAACGGATCATGACTACCTAGCCATTTGTCGTTTGAGGCCGTCTCGAACTGATATATGCGAGGATCGTGTGCATCTTTCACCACAGCCGGCTCGGTGCGGAGACGCCGTGGCATGCGTCTCTTGCACACAATCACCTCTTTTTTTACCTGCTTGGCACGTCCATCTGCCGAACGGGCCGCCTCAGTTGCCGCCTTGTCCACGACCGGTCGCCGCACGGCACACCCGTCTTTGGCAGACGGCGCGTCTCCGCGTCCGCTGTGGCCCGTGTGTCGCAGCGTGCCGTTGATGACGCGCACATAGAGCTCGTCAATGGCGGCAAAGTCGCCGGTTGACAGCGCGTCGTCCAGCTGGACGGCCATGCTAGCACGGCAAACGGTTGTTTTGCGATCGTAGGCAAAGTCAAAGGTGCGCTCGCCGTCTTTTGTGAAGCCGGCATTCCAGTTGGTGTAGCAGCGACCGATGTGCCTGACATACTCTTGTTGACAGTCACGCCAGGCCGCGCTGACGCGCGTCTCAAGAGTGACGCGAGAATCATCGCTCTCCAAAGTGGGGTCTTCCACCCGCAAATCTCTTTCGATCTCTGCCACTTTCTGCTTCAGAGAGGTCTGAAGCTGGTGTAGGAATCGTGAGAACGATTCACTGATCACGTGACGGTGAATGTGTGGGTTGGCGTTAGCACCCCACTCAGAGCGCACCAAGAAGTATGTTGCAGAGTGTCGCGCCACAGATAGCGCCAACGTGTCCAGCTCACCAATCAGCGCCGACATCCACGCCACGATGCCGGGATGTCGCAGCGTGTTGGCTAGCCGTGCATGGAGATAGCGCTCGTCACTGAGCGCCTCATTCGCGGCAGCGTTGTCACACAGCCGATGAATAGCCGGATGATGATTGTAGGGAACGGCTCGTGTCTGCCACAGGTAAACCTCCATGGGGATTGCATTAGACCGCCACGGCGGCGGGCTCTCAAGGTAGCGAGCGATGCCGATGGCGTCCTGCTTTTGCACTCGCCAGTAAGCGTCAGAATCCTCCAATTTTGAGCGTAGACAAAGCAGCGACTGTGCAAGCCTTTTGCACAGCGCCGGATCATTTTCCAGTTGCTCCTTGGTTGGCAACCCGTCTGGAAAATCGGTCATTCTGATGGCAACATTGGCCTCCTGGCCGGTCTTATCACGACTCAGCTGGTTGCTGACAACGAACTGAAGGTCAACGTTGCCTTCCGCCTCGGGCTGACGCGACATCCAGTGAAGCCAGTTCTGTCGCCAGGAGGTGACTGGCTGACGAATGCTGACCTTACGGTCCTGGTACGGATCGGCGTCACCCGAGCGGAACACCTCTGGGAAAGCCATCTGCATGTAGCCGGGTGTCGACTCGGGCAGCGGATTTTCCCGGTCGACTCCCGGCATCGGTATGTGAAGGAGCGCAGAACGCGCGATACCCTCCCGGCGAATGTCTTCGGGACGTTCACTCTGTGGCCCGCAGACGGCACCGGCAGAAATGCCGCCAGCGCGGACGCCCTCATCGTTGCCGAACTCGCGGCCAAGCATCTCCAGCTCTTCACAACAGCGTAACAGCACGCTACTCGGCTCGCCGGTCGAGTCAACATTGTCTCCGTCGACGGGGGCGGGCAGCAGCCAGCCGTTAGCAACGGCACAGTTTAGAACGTGACGCATGGTGACGTCGATTTCATCGGCGTCCGATTCGTCGTCGTCATCTGTGCGTCGCTCGTGCTGCCCTCCGTTGTGGCGGTCGGCAGCCGCGTCGACAGCTTGACCCACCACAAAGTTCTCAATGACCTCCCATAAGTCATCCTGGCCAGCCTCTGTGGTGTCGGCACCCTCACCGCTGCGCGACAGCCGGAAGCTTTTCCACAGCTCGTCGGCCATGGTGAAGCCAGACTCTAGCCAATTGCAGAACTCGTTGAACCGCAACACCTTGTCTGCACGGGCGTGAATGTCGCTGGCCAGTACGACACGAAGACCGGCAGGCGTGCTCGGCCGGTCCGGCTCGGACAGCCGCCGCTGCAGAGCTGCAAGGTTTTCGTTTGAAAATGGCATCCATTGTTCGCCGACAAAGCGATAGAATGGACGCGTCTGCCGTGGGTTGTATTTACACTCCATGGTGCGTTCCATAAAGTGTTTGGCCCTCAGTATGGTCTGCATGTTTACCATGGCCTCGGCAGACGTGCCGTCTCGTCTGCTCTGCACCAGCACAACGAATGGCAGCCTTTCAAAATCATACCATGGTAAATTCCGCGCCCGGCAGGCATCCTTCAGCGGATAGGAAATGGTGCCGTGCTTGCAGAACGGAACCTGGTTGGCACGCAAACGCAGCACGCTGACAACCAGATGCACTGGCCGCAGCACCATTGTCTCAGCGGGTGTCCATGACTTAACAAACTGATGATACGCCTCGTCTGAGTATACATCAGTGGCTACCAGATTTTCTGCCGAGAACAGGCTGATGTCCGTCGGCTCTGGCTCGTCACTGTCGTCCTCTGGAGCACCGTTGTTTGCAGCCGATGCGCTCAGCGCTGGCTGGGAGGCGACGGGCCGCTCGGCGCCGCCGACAAAGTCACCGACGTCATTCGGATCGGGACGTAATTGATTTATGTCCGACACCAGCGGCCGAGGTACAATGTTATTGTTGGCGTCAACCTCATATGCTGATGAACATGCTGTACAAACGCCCGTGACGTCTCGGTCAGTGAAAACTGTGCCGTTGGCACCCCTGAATTCGGGGTCTAGCGTCACTGTACAACGCCCGCCTTCACGCAGCAGCGACGAGCGCGATACGGCGTCAGAAACAACGCTATCCGGCGGCAAATTAACCAAACGGCCATGCTCAGGCACCTGGATCTGATAGTCTGGATAAGGCAATCCGGGCGTCTGCTGGTTGCACTTGACGCAACGCACACGGCGAAGCGAATTGTACAAGGCATGGATGTCACGTAGTACCTGTAAGTTGGAGAAGTCAAGCTCGGACGACGGATCTTCAGAATCCGTGTCGAGTGGATCGTGCCACGCCTGGCAGCATTTTGCCTCGCGCGGACTGTCCACGGTGAAACGGCCGGCAGTGAACTGACTGCTGGAAATATGACGGAAGCGTCTGCGCTTCGCCTGCGTGCCCAGTGTGACGACGCCACTGTTTGACGTTCGGGTCAGTACGGCACGACGACCAGTCCATTCAGCAGCTCTGTCATCACCACGGTAATGATAGCTAGCCAGAACCTCAGTCTCCTCTGTATGATCAGATGCGTCCAGCACACGTAATGAGCGAAGCTGCATTGCCGGTGGCGGTAACGCGTCTCCCGCCGTCCGAGCGCCCATGGCCACCCAGGCGGACGGCTTGTCTTCCGCCGTGCAGGTGACAAAGTCTGGAGGAGTGTCACACGTGATGCCGACCAGCCGGTCGCAAGTGAAACGAACTCTGTGCTGTTCGCCGGCATAGGTGTAATGACCGAGCGGATACTTGGACGCAGCTCTAGCATCAATAACACGCAGAGTGCCGCAATCGACACACGAACGTAGAAAGAACGATGTTAGAGCACCGACATCTGCAATGGCAGGGGCTGCAGTGCGCTGAGGCGGCGCCTGTGCCACCGGCCTGCGCTGTTGACGCCTACCAGACGTAGCGGAGCGAGTGACAAACATTACGCTGTACTGGACGCGAGTGGCGTTGCCGCGATCTTCGTGACACTGTGGTCCGGCGAAGGTTTCCAGCAGATGGGTGTATTTTGCATGGTTTTGTCTTAGCTTATGATGAACATCTCGAAGCAGAAGTTCGAAATGCTCGTCTGAAAGTGTCTCCGACCAGGGATCGGCCTGAAACTCGGCCCACCGATCAGCTCCGTGTCTGGATATGAATATCTCACGGAGGGTAGAGGAGCGGTAAAATTTATACCAACCCTTACCGTAGTAGTGCAGCTGGAGGAGATTATGCCGATCCTCCCAAGTCTGTGGACCCCGGTGAGGCTGCAGACCTTCCTCCTCCGCCCGACGTGGATGTTTTGAGTAGAAGCGATCTACAAGGCGAAGCGTTTCGTGGAACAGGTCCTCGTCCTCTAGAACGGCGGCCACTGTTTGACCAGACTTTTTTAACAAGTCCTTGAATCGGAGCCACGAGTAAGAGGTGTACCGCAGTTGACCGCTTCGTGATGGAGCGCAAAACCCACGTCGCTTCAGATTGTTTAGGTAAATCTGACGTTTTTCCCCATTGTCACCAATAAGGTACGTCACAGCAACTTTATTGCTGTCTCGATACGGCCAAGGACCAGTTAAATTGTTGTCTGCTGGTGAGCTGAGATCAGTCGACACACTGTCTATGACAACACTATGCGAAGACTTATCCACAAAGTCATCCAGCATGGCACGAGTCAGCGTGGAAACCCCCTCGATGTCTGAATCTGACTGCATATAGCTAGCCGAAGATGGCATGCGTCCTTGGACATTACGGCCAGTGACATCAACAGCCAATGGCGACTGAAGGCCTGGTTCATTGAATGAACCTTTTACTGGTTCAATGAATAGTTGATCAGACTCCTCACCAACGGTCTCCATAGCCTGAGACACGCCAGCGTCCGTGGCGATATCCTTTTTCCGGCGTGGGAAGACAGCCTTACCTTTCCTTGGGCGACCGCCACGACGCTGAACGTTTCCTCCCGTAGCACTAGATTCCGACTGTCCCTTCTCTGTAGAGTCAGTTTCAAGCGCTACAACCGACTGAGCTGTTTTCTCAGGAGCTACTTCCATTGTGTCTGCTACACCTAGTTCCATTGGGACTGCACGTTTTGATGATGGCGGTGGTGGGGGCCGTTTCTTAGGACGCCCACCGCGTGCCTTTTTGGCAGTAGCGCTGTCTACGGTGTCAGACTCCTCACAGCTTTTTGCTGCGTCCTCATTTTCCCCATGATCTGTACCCAGTGGAACGACCGGAATGGTTTTGGAGACGATCACTGGCACGTGTGCACCCTCAGAGGCTGGTTGCGCTTCTACACAGACATCCTCGACGTTGATTGAACGTCCGAAGAGATGCGTGAAAATACGTTTCTGTTTTTTTGGACGGCCAACTGCCCGTTTTGCTGCATTGCCAGAGACTGAAGTGTTGAGGCTCGTGACAACTGCGGAGCCCCCTTTACTTTCTGTTTTTGCCACAGTATCTAGGCACTTTGTCTGGCGACTGCCTCGTCCCTTAACAACAGTCCAAGCACCATCATTGTCGGTGCTCTGCTCAGTGATGGCCGGTGAAGTCTGGGCAGTTTGTTCCTCCTGGGGTGTTGGTGGCGTTGGGGGAGATGGAGCGACCATGTGCAGGTCATAGTGCTGCCTCCGACTATAAAAGCATAAGTGAATAGGAGACTGGTTTGGTGCTCCATGAGCAGCCACCTGATGACCGTTTTCCCACACATAAATGAGACGGTGAAGAACACGTGCTGCTGCTCTTATCTCTGGCTCACCACCGAACTCACCTCCCTTGCGCATGGAATTGATGTAGCCGTCCAGGTCAGGGAACACTTCCCTAAGAAGTTCATCTGTGCGCTCCTCTTCACATATCTTTTGCCGAAGGGCCACGTGATCTAGCGAGGGATCACCGACAGCATAGGCGAGCGCCCGGAACAGACAGTTGCCGTCGCCATGTATGCCAATGATGTTAGCACCGTAGTCAGTGTAAACGGGGTCCTGCCTGCTGACCAGTGGAGTGGATTGCCAATCATGATAATAAATCCTTCCAGACCTGGCCTCACGGGACATCCCCGTCAGCACCTCTACGAACGATGGCTTTACGCCCTCCGCCATTTTGGCGTAACTTGTTTTTTGCATGGCGAATATATCCTATCCCTGGGAGGTCTTAATAGATGTAGGCTGAGTGCACCCAAGGCCTTACGTCAGCACAGACACAGCCGTGACCGGAGCTGAACCACAATGTACCAAGACAATGCAGTATATCTGCAAATAGCGAGCAAAGAAAAATCACCGAAAATAACGTGGTTGGAAAATCAAAGGTTAATAATATGTCAAGTCACTGAGAAGACTGCCTTTCACGGGGTTTCCTTGGAAAACAAACATGAAATATGAACGGTCAGTAAATATCGATGCTATGGAGTTTCCAACTTCGTCCTGGCGGTAAGGGGGGGGGGGGGATATATTTCGCCACAACAGTTTATCTAAAAAAGGCGAAGGCTTTGAAGTGACCAATCCTCCTTAACATATGTATATTTTTAGTTGAGATAGCCTTATTGGGGTCCCGGGCACACAATTGCCGGTTTTGGCACTCACAGCATCGAAAAATGCTTTTAACCCGCGCCAGGCTGGACCTTTCAGCCAACTTTGCCATGGTGGGGGAGCCTTTTTGGCCCCACCAGATTATCTCAGAAAGAATGCAGGCTAGAAAGACGCGAAGAGAAGCAATATATAGCCCGCTACAAGATCCCTCAGAAAAATAAAGATCATTTTTTGATCAGGTCATCGCTGAGGTCACTGGAGGTCATCAAAGGTAAAATTTTCACGAACTTTTGTTACCGAATTTGACAACTTTTTATAAATCGGCGCATAAGTCGCGAACCAATAGAGCTGGCTGAGCGCATTCGAAAAGCGCATTCGATGGCTCTCTCAAAGGCTTTTCTGAGTTCTCAGATTTGACCGAAGATCAACAGTTTAGCCTCCAGCGGGCAAAAGCTATTCAATTTTGACGTTTTTGCGGGAAAGTTTTTGCATCATATCTTTTGACTCCTAGCTTGTATGACGCTGATTTTAGGACCATCGCAATTTCAATTTCAATTTGCAATTTAAATTTTCATTTGCAATTTGCAATTAAAAGTGCAAAAGTGCAAAAAGTGCACACCGGGACAATTTTCCGGTCAGTGTGTCATGTTACCAGTGTCAAGATGTTTGAGGGTATTTCCGAAAACAAGAATATGTCAATTTTCTGCTATTGACTTATAATGGAGAGGTCGCAAAACTGACGTGACCTTAGGTCACGGATATGAAAAAATATGAGATATACGAATTCTTCATACCGATTTTCTCATGCAAAAGCCCGAGTTTCAAACCTCTGGGATGTAAGCTGTAGTAATGACAGCATCACATTTGTTCTTAAAGATATGGCTACTTAGCTTGACCTGGTGACCTGGCCTCACGTGACCTGGGGTCAATTTTTTCACACACGATGAGAAGTTGACGTATAATAAGCTATACCAAGTTTCACGGTGACACGCGCAGAAAACTGCCAAGTGTGGCCAAAAACACGCCCCCCCCCCCCATTAACCCTCGCCGGTACGCATGTTTTTTAATCCCACCCAGAAATGACAAACAAGCACCCTGATTGGCCAGTTGCCAGCCAGTTGGACTTGCGCAGTCGCCATGGTGGCATTGAGGACTCGGCCGGCCTCGTTAGGTGTTGAATTATTTGTTTCGTTGTGCTAGATATTGCCAATTTGCTTTGATATTTGATAAATAACGTTGGGTTTTTCTTTGGTGAACTTGCATACTAATACGACGGTATTTTGGTGCCGATTATTATGCATTTAACATCTTGAGACTAATGTGGCAATGTCCACGCCCCTTTGCAGTGACCCTCTCCCCTTGTGTCGTTTAACATGGTTGTAAGAACCAAGTGAACGAACCATTTTGTTTTTTAGTCAAGTGGTCATGATCGTCCTTACATCTAATGCAACATCGAAAAATGCTTTAATTCGGAGATATGGAATTTCAAACTTGAAGTTTTCGGATTCTAACATGCAAAAGCACACAATGTACTTAAATCGAGGCACCATGTCTGGGTAAGGGTAAACCAAGGGATAAAACACCGGATAAAACACCCGCCTGTAACCGCTCCATACCAGCGTCTATGAGGGGCTGAGGGCCCACAGCAACGCCTGTAGGGACCCTCACCGGCGCCTCTGAGAGAATCACACTAGCACCTCTGAGCGCCTACACCGGCACCTGCATGACGGCCCCACACCAGTACCTCTAAAGGCCCCTTACCGGCGGCTCTGAGGGCCCTACGCCGGTGATTCTGAGGGTGCTACCGATAACCGAAGGCACCACACAAGCCCTTAGTGTCGCTGAGCTTGAATCTCATACCGGCCTTCCTAGGACGCCACGTCAGTGCACTCATTGCCCCACACCCCTTCCTCACACCTAGAGCGGGTAAACCATGTTATACCTATAGCAACGATTTTACCACCGTTGTACGTTATGTATTTCTCAAAGTTGACTCAAAATGGTCCAGTATAAAATCTGGCCTACCAAACTTATGGCCAAGGTCAGGCCCAAACCAAAGCGAGATGACAATAGCATATGTTGTCGACTCAAATCGATGCTGTATATCAGCAGAAACCATTCAGATGGAAAGGAAAATGCCGTGTGTTGATGTGTAGATGTATAAAGGAAACAAGAAGGAAAGAAGTCCGGAAAAGGGAGGAAAGATCTTTTCTCGCTGCCTCAATGTTGAGGGGGCGCCGCCCCCTCGGCTTCCAAGTTGGGGGGGGGGGCAAGCGCCCCCGCTGCCCCCCCCCCCTGTTCCCGGGTCTATGTCCTGGAGTATGGATATGGATATCCACTGACAGAACAGACATACAGACATGCTGTAAACGCTATTACACTGCCAATACCATGGCAAATGAAATGGCTATCTATGATTTTTGATCACCGTTCTACATTTTCCAAAATCTTGAACTGAATATTGGCAATTTCTTGTGACGTCTTCACGACCATGATGCATGCATTTCTGAAATTGAAAATTAACTTTCTTGGGAAATGGGAAAATTAACTCCCACCTGTTGGCATGGCAACCTTGTTCCAAAATAAAATGGCATTATTTTGGCTAATTTTTCGCTAAAATTGGCATTTTCATTTTGAATTCGCGACCCCTAAAAATCGTTTGATTTAGTTATTTTTGGCACAGATGGAATCAGAAGCTGTTAATTTCATTTACCATTGCGTTTAATGCTTTCATGCTCAGCGACATCAGAAATGTTCTCTATCGAAAAACGACAAAACTTTATGACGTCACCGTGACGTCATCTTAAGTTCTACAGCCTACAATATTTTTTCGGGTATATTTTTGTGGGAGGCGGACGGACGTGCCCGATCGAGTTCCTGCCACCAACCGTCGATCAGCTGATCAGCTGATTTTCCTTTGGCCACCGGCCAGTTTTGGCGGAAACGGCCATCCTGATATCCGTTTTTTGTATCCTAAGTTACCAATTTAATCCTTACGTGATAATTAAAACCCCTCAATTCAAATCCTTATCTTTTGCTGAGAAGGAGAAAGGCAGAATGCCTTTAGGACACTCCCCAGTTCTTCAACGGAAGAAACAAACTCAAACAGCTGAGCAAAACAAGGACCGTCAGACAATGAAACCCGCGGAAACGCCGCAGTCCGATATCCCCGACGCGGTGCGGTCCGGCGTTGCGAAGAAGAGAAATGAAGGTGGTATTTTTGAACTGACTGAGGAGATATCATCTGGAGCATCTACAGGTATGGATCAAAACCCCGACAAAACCGACATTACACCCCAAGTTGGTAAGTTATCAGAAAGTGCGTACACCCCATTTGGAAAAGGGTCGGCCAGTTCCAGTTATCTCTCTCGCTCTTCCAGTGACACGGGTAGTGAGGGGACTAATTCCGAATTCGATCTGCAATGGCGGCCCTAGAAAGAAAATTTGTGGCAATCCTGTCAAGGAGGGTGAGGCTGGAATACTCTGCGACTGCTGCCATGCGTGGTTTCATGCGGGGTGTCAGGGTGCCCAGAAACTGGCTATCACGGCTCTTGATCGCTTCAAATCTCTTGCCTGGCTCTGCGCAGCCTACAAAATGGATCTAAATAGCAGCAAGTCTCGGCACTCTCACTCGGATCCCCTCGAGAGTAAGATCAAAGGCCTGGAGTCTGCTGTATCGACCCAAATGAGTCTCATGATGGACATGTTGCGGGAGCATGAGAGGTTCTTAGGCGAAAAGCTCGCTGTCAAGTGTTCACATTATCAGCCCAAACTCAACTTCAACCGAGGTGATTTCACCCGTTTAAACCGAACACTAGTCGAGGAGGACTGGTCACCCCTGCAAAATGGTTCGGTGGAAGAAGGCTATACTTACCTGAAATCAACATTGGACAGGATAGTCTCCACCTGTATCCCGCTATCTAAGGGTTTTAAGGCACGCAAAAACATCTATATGACAAGTGCTGCCCTTCAGCTACGGAAGCAGAAGACCATGCTATGGGTGAAAGCTGCCACCTCGGCTCCAATGACCCACTTGACACAGCAAGATACCGTGCCTGCAGGAACAAACTCAGGCAACTGACAAGACGACTCCGCACCAGTTTTGAGGCACAGCTAGTGACTGACTTGAAGACCAACCCCAAGGCCTTCTGGAAGTATACCAAAAGTAGACTCAAGACCAAGCCCAAGGTCGGGGATCTCAAAGACACAAATGGTCAATTGGTTAGCGATGCCAAACTTAAGGCTGGTATCCTCAACCAATTCTTTGCTTCAGTTTTTACCACTGAAGATGCAAACGATGTGCCAACTCTGGACGATCGCGTCCAGTCGCTCGGTCTCGATGACATCACCATAACAACGCGGGCGGTGGAAGAGAAGCTCCGAGGCCTTAATGTGTTTAGACCTGCACCCGAGGGTACTGAAAGAGGCTCATAGCTCCCTCTCTGGGCCCCTTGCCTACCTCTTCCGTAAGTCACTGGACACTGGTTGCGAATTGCGATCGTGACGATTGGAAACTGGCACGTGTGGTTCCTATCTACAAAAAGGGAAGCAAGGTGGAACCATGCAATTACCGCCCAGTGAGCCTCACAGCTATACCGTGTAAAGTGCTCGAATCTCTTATTCGAGACGAATTGCTGAAATTCCTCACTGAAAATGAGGTCATGACCACCCACCAGCACGGCTTTCGACCTGGAAGGTCGTGCAATACTCAACCTTTCGAAGTCCTGGATGACTGGAGCAAGGATATCGAACAGGCGAACCCAATAGATGTTATTTATCTCGACTTCCAGAAAGCATTCGATTCTGTACCCCACCAGAGACTTTTGAGCAAGCTCCGCAGCTATGGGGTATCAGGTAAGCTCCTGGCATGGATTGAGGCCTTTCTAACCGGAAGGAAACAACAAGTGATCATCGACGGGCGCCCCTCGAACTGGACGGAGGTCGCTAGCGGCGTACCCCAGGGATCTGTGCTCGGATCTTTACTCTTCTTAATCATGTGAACGACCTGCCAGACGAAATTCACTGCAAAGTGAAGTTGTTCGCAGATGACACAAAATTGTACTCCTGCGCCCATTCCATAAACAACGCGACTCTCATGCAAAATGATCTGAATGCTCTCTTAAAGTGGTCAAATTTGTGGATGATGCCTTTCAACAAGGACAAGTGTACCGTACTGCACATAGGAAGCACGAATTGCGGATTCTCATACACTCTGGGCGATTTTCCCCTAGCCAGTGCAAGAGTGGAGAAAGACCTTGGTGTCCACGTGGACGACGCTCTTAAGTTTCGTGAACACGCAGCGTCAGCAGTGGCGAAGGCTACGCAGCTCCTCGCCGTAATCAAGAAGTCGTTTTCCCTCATCAACGAAGTCACGCTGCCCATTCTTTTCAAAACCCTGGTTCGCCCACACTTAGAATACGGGAACCTTGTATGGGGTCCATTTAACAGAGCGAATCAGCGACAGGTCGAAAGAGTTCAGCGCAGGGCAACCCGGCTGGTAGAGAGCATCCGCCACAAACCCTACACGGAGCGACTCAAAGAACTGAAGATGCCATCACTGCATTATAGACGACTGAGAGGTGATATGATCTTCACATACCAACTATTTCACAGAGGGGTCGATGCCGACCGACCCCAGGTCATTCTTCGCTCTGGCTGCAGGAGTTACTCGGGGACATCAGTTTAAAATCCAGAAGTTTCCAGCAGCCTCGAGGGTGAGGCCTTTGCCGCCCGAGTCGTGAACGACTGGAATGGACTCCCCTCCGAGGTGGTTGGTGCACCCTCGCTGAACTGCTTCAAGGCAAGACTGGACGCACACTGGTCCCACATCATATACTCCGTACCTGATCCTGATTGATCTCGTAAAGCCACAATCCCAGGAGCTCGATAAGATCGGGTACCACAGGCCATTATGGCTAAAAATCCCGAAACCTTAAAGTAAAACCACAATGCTTGAGGGTGTTTTCGGTTAAAAGAATAGCATTTCAATTATCTCCTACTGCGTGCCATGGT
Organism: Amphibalanus amphitrite; assembly: GCF_019059575.1. Classification (NCBI taxonomy): domain Eukaryota; kingdom Metazoa; phylum Arthropoda; class Thecostraca; order Balanomorpha; family Balanidae; genus Amphibalanus; species Amphibalanus amphitrite. Next base: position 73,391 of record NW_024882341.1, on the reverse strand, counting down.
TTTTGTTACACATAAGAAGAAAACAACTGAGATTTGTGGCCAAAAACATCCCCCTTCCCTGCCGGCTCGAATTAATGTACCTATTGCATACACATTAAACAATATAAAGCCCTCTTGTCATTGCGTGGCAAGTATTCTTTTTTCTACAAAATCGAGAATAACTCGAAGACTGTCATGGGTCACCACCTACATTTTTCTGTTTTCACCCAGTTTTGAAAGTTCGTTCAGGTACACTGCAGCACCATAAGCTGTAATTTTGATTTATGTAAATTTGATTGCGGTTTTATTCACCTGCAATAAAAGACTAGCAGGTGTGGCCAACAACGCCCAAGGTTGAAGGTAAAAAACGTCCGACAAGATTTTTGGCCCACTTTTGAATGTCACTCTATGTAGCTTACCGCTTAACTAATTAAAACAAGGATTGCAGAGCTCTATTCATACATTTCAGCATCCTCTTCAACAAATCAACAATATTCAGTATATCAGTATATATACTGAATATCAGTATATTCAATATATCAGTCGGGCACACTGTAGTATTTCCGATCCACTTATGGAAATGCTTCCATTTTTGGAACAATGTTCCAAAAATGGATACGCCGTTTCCAAAAATAGAAACGGTCTGTTCCATTAATGGAGACGCTGCGTGCATCGCTACCTTGAAAGCAAACTGGGCATTGATTGCTGCAATTTGGCATGCGCAGGATGCCACCAATCGACAGCCAGCATTCTAGTTTATATTCCTCTTCTCCGAATTTCCGATCAGAAACCGAAAGTCGACAAACGAGGCGATGCTTATAACATGTTGACGTGATAAAAAAATCACAAGTTTTCTAATCAAATAAGGTCTGCACCGTCGTCACACCAAATACCGTCGTATTCTGACGATGAATTTATTCATTCTAGCTCATGTGTAACATTGATATCAATTTTATATATTGAAATGATATCTACACTTTATGTACTGCCCACTTTGGACCACATTTGTCCAGTAGTTTCTAGGAAATCTTAGTTTTAGTTGACTTTTGAATGTGCTAAGTTGCGGCGCGTAATATATTAGTATCAAACCCGACGTCCAAGGTAACTGCCGAGAGCCGAGATGCTAAACCAGTCCCAAAACATCAATTTTTAGTTGCATGTGAATTTTAAAAAACACATTTAAAGGGACTATCCCACCTTTAACATGGGGTTTGAGTTGAGATAGCCAAGTTTGCGGCGAGGTTCAGAAACCACTATCTATCTAGGTTGCAACCCCCGCGGCCTCTTGGTGTTGAAGAAATTTGTTCCCTTCATTTGAAAATGGGCCTTGTGCCAGGCCCTATCTTCAACATGGAGCGACCGTTAGTGTGACGTCACCTCGTTTAGTCATTCTGATTTAAATGGGTTTGTTAGTTAAAAAATCACTTAAAACTTGGTCTGAACTTTGTTGTAGTGCCTACAGAGTAAAAAGAATCAGCTTTATGACAGTAATGTGACCTGGGGAAGGAGGTAATTTTGGGCTGTGACGTCACATATCATCAAATCTATAAAGTCGACCACAATTTAACTGGTTTTAACAATATTTTAGAAGGTGGGATAGTTCCTTTAAGCTAAATTTGCACACATTTGAACTTCAGCGTTTCTATTTTTGGAACGTCAGCGTTCCCATTTTTGGAAACTAAGTCTCCATAAATGGATACGATTCAGGAGCATTTTTAGGTGGTGACTTTGAATGCATACGACAGCTTTCCATGCAAGAAGACAAGTGCTTTTGGTGTATCCGTGCTTGTTTTACGCAAAACAGTGGTTATACCTACATCAAATCCAGCCACCCTTGGCAAGAAAATTTGTGCGGAAATGTTAGCGTTTCTATTTATGGAGCAAGCGTTTTCATTTTTGGAACAGAAGAGTAGTCAAAATTGGAAACGTTTCCAATAAAAGAAATGTCTCCATAAATGAATCGGAGATACCACAGTGCGCCGGACTGTTATCAGCATTAATTGAGCTATTAGGGGTGGCATATGTCGATATCACATAAGACACCAAAATGCAAATGACTCTGCAAGGAAGTATCCATAGCTCCATAGCAACCACCTAGCAACGTGAACCAAAGCTGTAAACAACTCGCGTTTGTCTCAGATGCGCATTTTTCGGAGCATATAACCAGAATCTGTTATCCTCGGAGTCATTTGTTGCAAAACAGAGTGACCATTTGACTATCAATAAGGACGATTTTTGCGAAATTCATGTTTCTTGCCTAACTACCTTTCGAAAAAGTTAACAGACGCTAAACAAGTTAGTCGAGCCGACGAAGATGGTCGAGCGTGGCAGTGCAGCGTCAAACTCACCGTGTCTGTTCTTTCCCGAGTCTTCAAGTCTCTTCTAGCAAACCATTAGACAGCAACAATTTATGACGAATTTTTCGAAATAATATCTGATCACTTCTATCACAACTGACACCTCAATCAACAGCCGGATCCGTCAAGGGTCCCGACGTCCCGACAAGATTCCTATAGATTCCTACGATTCCTAAAGATAAGGTTGGGCCAGGCAGTCACGTGACAGTTTCTGCTTGGTGTTTGAGTTGTGCCCAAGGCTATAGAACTCCGTTGTGCCATCGTGGTTTATTGATATCTTTAAACAATTTTTAGACAAAATGTAGCTGAATATGTTAACATATATTTTTTTTAAAAAATTGATTTTATTTAATAAACAGAAATAAGCAAAAAACAAAAGTTTTGGCCTAAGCGTAAAACTCTTATTTATGTAATACTCTTGACATTGCTTTGCATTGAAGATTCAGGCTAGAAAATTTTTCATACCCATTATAGGTATAATACAATTTATACAATACTCATTTCTATGCTAAGATTGCTCTAGCGTATGCGGCAAATAAAATGGGCATAGGTATGAATACGCATAAAAAAATTAGTTAACATAGACTTGGGTATAACCACGGATCACATACTGCCCGGGCCTATAAGGTGTCACATAAGGTGATCCGTGGTATAACTAATGGTCAGAAGAGGGCAAGCAGCGCGCTTGGGATGAGGCGTTCTCTAAGACGTCTCAGCAGCGTCTGCTGGATGGGGCAAACCAGGTGGTCCGGGTGCGTCTTCTTGCTGCCGCAGAGCCCCACACCGCCGCCTGGGTGCAAGCCCTCCCAGTCACCAGTCTGGGACTCCACCTGGAGGACGAAACCGTCCGGGTAGCCCCGGCCGCTACTCAGGTCCACCACTCGCCGTTGTCAATGCACGGTTTTTCTAGCAAGCTCCAGCCTAGTATTGATCTTATTCAGTATTTACGGTACGAAGATTTGATAACGGAATGTGACGTTTCCACATCATGCTTGATGGTTGAAGTTTGCAACGTTAACAACTACCAAGTCAAGTCGCAGCCCCAGTCATCTGGCACGTCTCTGTCATCGAATAAAGCCAATGAACAAGAAAGTTATTATTTTCCAGCATAAATGAAAATATATAACACTGCTACAGGCGGTACGCGGATGTCATGCACATTACACACAACGATTCAATCGAATAAAAACTGGATTAACCATAAATCAGCACTGGATTAACCATAAATAATAACAGTACAGCACCAAACACTTGAGATGCACATTATAGTACTTTAGAATTTAGATGCACAGAGGAGTAATGAGACTAAAAGTTTATGCACGCCCTATCTTAAAAAATATTGAACGAGATATTTCCACAGTGCAAAAACAAAACCGAAATCCGACAAAAACCGATTCCAGGTTCAATGTCCACAGATTTAAAAACAAAACTTTCAAGTGCCCCCATGGTAAAAAAAAAAAATGACCAAAGACGGAATTGTAACAAAGAATAAATAAAGATATGTGCGGCAAACGAAGAGCGGCACTGGACGAGCGTCTGCCCAAAGTAGGCGCCCAGAGTTACTCCTTAGCCCAGCGGGCAGCAGCAAATGAATTACAGCCAAAGGAAGAATATGCATTAGTCTATTAAGGCTCATCGCACCATGACGAGGCACAGCTCGGATAACGCGATTCGCCTGCGTCCTCCAGGCGAGAAGCACCTCGAGTAGGCTGCCGTGTCTTGACCAACTGCCGCATCCGTCGTCCGCGCCGCAGGCCTCCCAGCGGCCATGTTCCAACGGAGCCGTGAGCTTCACCGTCTCCCGCTCCGCCTCTACAAGGTGGATGGAGGCCTGGCCGGACGGGTGGCACAAGGACATCTGGAGCTCCTGCTGCCGGCCCCGGTGGAAGGAGTAGATCGCCGCTCCGCGGTCGACATCCACCAGCTCCGAGCCGGCCACCAGTCCAGCTCGGAGTAGTGCCTCCATCGCATCGGCCGTCGACCGGCGTGGGGCCCGGATGTGACTAGTGCAGCTCCGTGGGGTGCCCTGCCGCGCTCTGCCGAGTGTGCAGAGAGCAGGTAGACTGGTGGCGGTGAAGAAAACAAGCTGTTATCTTCTTTCGGGATCTGTAAAGAAGCATTCCACTAAAAAATACATCCGAAACGTTTTCCATATTTTTTTACAGAACACAATGCAGTAGCCAAAATAGATATGAAGTATGTGAAGACAACAGTCTACTGCCATTAGATAACTGATCCTGATGGACAAATACTTTAGATACTAGTATATCATAAGGTGGTTCAAAGGCACACTTTGCAGCTCCAGTAAAAAATCACTGTTATTCATACTTCATACTGTAAGGGGAAAGGGTGGGGTGGGGATGCAGCCAAGAGTGCATCATATAGGGTTGTAGTGGTCGGACCATCTGGAGCAATAGCCTGTTTTTGCCGTTTTTAATGTTAACCCTATGGCGCACATGAGCACGCGCCACGGGCGCACCCCCGGCCGAATCGTGCCCAAAATCTAATACGACCTGTTGAATTACGTGACCCACGAGTCGTGAGAATTTCACCCTCGTGCGTCAATCGACGGCGCCGCAATATCCGTTTTTGGGCGTCACGCCGCCGCAGCCTGTTTTTGCCGATTCTAATGCTAACCCTATGGCGCACATGAGCACGCGCCACGAGCGCACCCCCGGCCGCATCGTGCCCAAAATTTAATACGACCTGTTGAATGACGCGACCCACGAGCCGTGAAAATTTCACCCTCGTGCGTCAATCGACGGCGCCGCATAAAGCCTTTTTAAGCGTAACCCCGACGGCGGCGGACTTTTTAAGATTTATAGATGAATAGTAGACCACTACAACCGCTGGGTCGTGTCCCAGCGGTTGATGGTCCCACCAGATGGTCCGCGGAGGGGAGACCCATACCAGAACGTAGATTGTGAAACAATGTAAGTATCTGCCAATATTACCTTTTCCAGAAGAGTTGAAAAACAGCAATGGGTCAGCTCTTGTGAGAAGCACCATGCAGTGTTGGCTGCACTTCAATCTTGTCTCCTGTAAAAAAAAAAAAACAGTATCACTGTATGATTGACAGTTTGATTGCATTTCCTTCAAGCTGCAACATCTCTATTTTAGACATTTTCAGTTCCCACTTGCGCACGGCACCCTACTAACCGGTCTCTAGCGATGTGCCAAATCTGAGCACAATCGGCCCGGCCGTTCTCGACATCTGGAAGCGTCACCCTGCACATGTGCACGTGCAGTTGCACCCCAACCGTGACACATTTAAACACATTGCCCGGTGGGTGCCTACATCCTTTTTATAATGTAGTTATTGTCATTACAATCAAGTTGTACCGTGCTATTGTCATTACAACAAAAATGACACCTCTCTGTTTTACACGTGTCACGTGCAGTGGAGGTCACCCGCATGCATTGTCAATAGTAAATACCTGTAAGAAGGGTATACGCTACCCCACACAAAAAACCGCAAGTGTAACAGTGTCCATCCCCTCCCCGGCGCCGTCTTCTTCCAGGGGAGGCGCCCCGGCCGCCGCACTGGGGCGTAGCGGAGTCCGTGCTTTTAGCACAGCAAAATATCCACCCAGGCTAGATTAAGGTCACGACAACCTAGGATTAAGAGTGGCTACAGACTCCAGGCTTTATGCAGACTTAACATTGAAGTATTATATATGCAACTAAATGACACACATGGTGTTTGTTCTAACCTTCTCAACAGAAAGTGAACGTGTCAGGACAGCACCCCTTGGTGACCATTATATTCAAGGAGTGTAGGAACTGATTCCCCAGGGGTGAAGCGATAGAAGCAAAAACATGAGTCACTAGTTCCCTCCTGTGTCTTCCCTCCTGCAGGAAAAAAAAATACATGTGTGATGCCCAATGTGACTGATAACTGCATATTATAAAGCTGGAAATATTGTAAAAAGTTGTGACAACACAAGCAAACTATGCATGTCACTGCTCTTGTATAACTTTTCTATTTTTATTGCTATATGAGACCTCACAAGACACAAAAATATGCATGGTTAGAAAGGGGGTAACAATACATTTCAAATGAACTAAGCAGATTATTTCTAAGCTCATTTAAGTCCCAATTTCTGCTATATTTCGCTTGGAGTCACTTCATAGTTTGAACTCAAGGTGCCTTGTGGATTTACCTCAGGTATGTAGGTAAATCCACAAGGATTTATGGGCTTTACCTCAGTTATGTAGCTGCTCCCTCAATTTAAGTTTCTCGTTAAATTTCATTGAGGCGTTGCAAGATGGGCTGTAGCCAAATATGCTTCCCTGTTTAGCTGATGCTCATAATACCTGAACATTTCTAATTCCAATTTTTATAGCTGTTAACAATTGCTAAAGGCCCATGTACCTAGACAATAATGACTTTACAGAGGAAACCCCTGGCTGTGTTTCATGGGCACGCTGCCAGCAGCTGCCAGCGCATTCCGTGGAGCTAGCATCAACCTCTGGTAGTGTTGGAGGTATAGGCTTGTTGATGTCTATGGAAGCCAAAAGTGGCTGACAGAGTGCCGCGTTAAACCACCCTTATTTTTTGCACAATAATGGTGTGATAACTGTTCCTGCAAAAAAAATAAGGTGAAGTGAACTAAAATCAGGTCAAACATTTATATGTACCCAAAAGTAGCAGTGTATGGAGTACCTATATTCACATTACCAATAATATGATGCACAACAGGCCATAGAAAACCAGTGCAGTTGGGGAAACTACGAGGTGAACGTCAAAAAATGGATTGGTCAATAAATGGACTTTTGATGACCATATATGGGCATAAATGCAGCCCCCGCTACTAAGAGTGAAAAACGGTATGACAAGCCGGTACTTGCGGTATCGCGTCCACTTATTGGAGAGAAAAGGCTTCCATTTTTCACTAGCAATTGGTGTGATTTGATAAAATTTGGCGAATTGACTCGAAAATGGCGATAGGAAAACGGCTTTTCTGCAGGTTCTGGGCGTCGCAATCAGCTGGCCATTCAATAAATGGATTGGTTTTATAAAAGAAAATTGTTCAAAGATTTAATTTAATTACAATAAACAAAAATATTTAATTCTATAATAATAACTTAACTACAATTTAAAAAACCATAAACAAAATAATAAAAATAATGACATTTTTAAACCACGGTACTGCTTACATTTTTTGGCGCGTCCGTTTCAATCCGCCATATTTGCCAATCACGGACCAATCACGGTTTGACCTTGCGTTGTAACTCTGCGATTTAGAGCCGCCAGTTAATTATGCACCGGGTGAGTGTAGGCCTTGCGTGGTTAAAAAACATTCTTATGCCTTATCTTTTCATTTGAATGCTAAAGCCCCGCCCACTCCAGCCGCTGATTGGCTAATCCAATTTTTGTTTGGCTCCTCGTAGTTTCCCCAACTGAGTGAATGTTGAATTGTACCCCAATTTCAATATCAATATGGCACTTGGCAATAACAGTGAAACACACCGTTTTTTATGTTAAATCAACAGAGAAAACTCCTGAACGTAAAAAATGATCAGAATGTATAATAAGGATAAAAGTATAAATAAAAATCGACATCAGCGCCTATCATCGCCCCTGCACATTCACCACTCCCCATTCCACACGCACAGATTGTTTACCCCTTGGTTTACCCCGTGTTCGCAGTCTCCCTGACGACGGAGATTCTATACGCCCACCGACCAATCACGTTGAAGATCAGCGGGGCTTGGCCGCAGTTCTCGAACGCCATTGGCCAGATTAAGCAGGACCTTCGTCGTCAGTAAACTGTGAACACGGTGTTACATAATTCGCTATGGTAACAAAAGCGCCAGAATTGACTACGAGAATTGGATCCGAAGGTCAAATGGGTCACGTGACTGACAAGTTCAGATGGACAACACCTGGAAAACGGCACAACGTGCAATAACGTTCTATATATCATTGGAAAGAGCATCAAAAGTTGTATAACCTATCAACTTTTCACTTAAATATATCTATAACGTAAAAAGTTATAAAGCAGCAAAGACGCTCCCATTGACTTTGCATGTTAAAAAAATTATTCTTTAAACGAGCTCAAGAAGAACAAACGAATTCTGACAGCTTAACGAAGCATAACAACATATTCTATGGTCTTTTCTCAACAAGTCCTGAAAGTTTAAACAAAATCGTATCATATAATTTTGTACAATGAGCGAATGAAAATGCCTCTGCAAAAACGCCCATTGATTTAACATGGGGAGCGAAAAAAGTTCAACTTTGACCTCGTGCAAAGACACGTTACGAAGTTCTGAGGGGTATACGGCGCACACTAGCGTGTACCCAAACGTGTTTGCCATAAAATGCTGGGAAGAAAACCACCTCTTCCTTGGCTCGTTTTCCCCGCTATTCGCGATTGCGCAAAAAGTGTCCCAAACCCCCATTGACTTACTATGGGAAAAATGGAATCGCACGTGCCACGTGCCACGAGGTTTTAAGCGAGTAGCGACCGGTGCCATCAGGTAGATCGCCCCCGAGAGCCCATACACTGAACTTTTTACGAAAATCGCAATGCACGTTTAGGCCCCGGTCAAGTTGCCCCAATTCGCGGCCAGACTTGCAAAACATAGCCCGGAGAACGACCGCTCCGGTTGTTTTTCAATAGAAAAACACAATTCTAACGAATAGTGTTTGTCTACTTCAAACAACCTGCGGTTATTGAGATGTAGGAGTGACCCCGTGCGTGCGAAATGATCCTCAGCTGGCTAAGTGCGGCGTGCACCCTTCGAAAGAGTCCTTAACGGCCCACCAACTTCGAGCGCTATCGGCCCAGCCGTACCTACCTATTTGAGATGTAGGAGCGGCGCCCTACACGTACTCTCGTGCCACCCCAATCGTGACAGATGGAAAACATTGCCCCGTGGGTTCCTATTGCCCATTGCCCAGTGCCCACACATGGACCAAGTTCTGTTTATCAACACATCACACCCATTGATAATGTGCTTAAACAAACAAACAAACAAACGAATGGCGTAGGTTTTCTTGCCCTTAATTTTGTTATGGTAAACATTTTGAACATTTGGACCAAATACAAACAAGCAAACAAACAAACAAACAAACAAACAAACAAACAAACAAACAAACAAAAATATTAAATTACCAGTTCTCGGTGAGAGCCATTCCCAAATAATTTGAAAGTTATTTGCATGGCAGCGGGACGGGACAATGATTGACTGCACACAATTAATTTAATTAAATGCCGTTTTGCTGGCAACTCTTCAGAAATATCAATCTTTTCCGCTTCCGCACAAACAATTTTTTAAATCAGCCCCACTGCATTTTTATCCGCAAATTTAACATATAGAATCAGGGCTGCGGAGTCGATGGATTTTCGGCGACTCCGACTCCGACTCCGACTCCGGCTTTCAAAAACCAGCTCCGGCTCCGACTCCGACTCCGGGCAGAATTGTCGACTCCGACCGACTCCAACTCCCGACTCCGACTCCGCAGACCTAGCAGGGCTGCGGAGTCGACAGATTTTCGGTGACTCCGACTCCGACTCCGGCTCGGGTTTCTAAAATCGACTCCGACTCCGACTCCGACTCCGGTCACAACTGTCGACTCTGACCGACTCCGACTCCGACTCCGACTCCGACTCCGCAGCTCTGTATAGAATAACATTTTGAATCTGTATTTGATGGCGTAAAAATTAAGCCCTACGCTGATGTGTATGTTTTTTTTGGGTTTGAAGCTGCACTTGATGTAATTTATTTTATTGTAATTTATTGCACTTGCCGTGAATAAATTACGTGAACACCGATTCGAATGTCTGGCCGAACGTCTGTATAAGCTGTCCAGTGTCCAATGTGTGTATTAGTTTTTACTGTGCGTAGCATACACGTCATGCCCTCTGGTATGACGAGATATTAATCTGTCCACAACGCCTTGAGTCTTAAGATCGCTCTTTTCGCTGAAAAGTGAGGATGGAGATCAGAGGAATTCTCACTCGTTTTCTAAATTTTCGGTCCCCCTACTTAGTCATGTGGAAGCTTTGCGTGACCGCCTTCTCGGAGCGGCTGTGGGCCCGCGGCGGCGCGCCGGTTTGCACCTCTGCGGGTCAGCTGACTGCCGGCTGGCCGGCCGGCCGGGCGACTGCGTCTCAGTGGTGAAGAGCTGAGGCGGTGGACACCTCGCGCGTCGACCGCGTCACGTGATCGTCTCCCTTCTGTGCACGGGTCACGTGGTTGTCCGCCGCCCGTGGACCAATCGAGTGCCATCGGAACGTGTCGCGGCCACGTGGTCCCGTGTCGTGTTCCGTGCGCGGTCGCGGCAGCCCGAGTCGCCGATCTGACCGATCGGTCGTGCCCGTGTGCGCGCCGAGGCCGCCCGAGCTGACCTGTCCGGCGGCCCGTCCGTCGGCGCTGACTGAGGCTGCAGGCTGTGGGTGGCGGCGCCGGCAGCGTTGCGGCCCCGATCGACCCCTCGGCGGCCGGCGCCGGCTGGCTCGTCCGCTCGGGACGGCGGCCCCTCGGCGCCGGCGGCCGGCATGTGTCCGCGGCGTCAGTCGGCGGCCGAGATGGCTGCCACCGGCCGCTACCTGTCCGAGGCCTCCTCCGACCACCTGCTCTCCTTCTGGGATTGCGGCTCGCCCGGTGAGCGTCCCCTCGTCTCTGACGACTCTTTCTTCCCCCTCAGAGGGCCGGGAGCCGGCCACTGACCTGTCACAGGGATTGACCGGTCCTGCGGCCCCCGACTCCCTGCCTGACTGCCGCGATGTCGGGGATCGCTACTTGTTTGGGTCCTTGCGTATGCTTTGACTTGCGCTTGTCTTCTTCAGTAATCACAGTTTTTATCGACAACTGTTGCTGGCATCCAGTGAACCTATAATTCGTGGCGTTTTTGGCTGTTGTATGGTCTGGTTCAGGGTGTTTACTATTTATGGCTACCACATTGTCAGGATTTTCAGTAATCCCGGGCTTCTCTAATATCACCGGCCAACAGACTGGAACGTTCCCGGGCAGTGCCGTGCTCAACATTATAACGGGACTGGTTGCTGGCAGTCTCTGCGGTTATTGAACGAAGCTGCGGCCGTTTTTTGCGAAGTTCTATGACGCAGTCATGCACCAAGGCAGGGCTGCGGAGTCGATGGATTTACGGCGACTCCGACTCCGACTCCTACTCCGGCTTTCAAAAACCAACTCCGACTCCGACTCCGACTCCGGGCAGAAATGTCGACTCCGATCGACTCCAACTCCCGACTCCGACTCCGCACACCTGGCAGGGCTGCGGAGTCGACAAATTTTCGGTGACTCCGACTCCGACTCCGGCTGAGGTTTCCAATATCGACTCCGACTCCGACTCCGACTCCGGTCACAACTGTCGACTCCGACCGACTCCGACTCCGACTCCGACTCCGACTCCGCAGCCCTGCACCAAGGTGCCTCGTCCGGTTTTACCAGCTGCATGTTATCCTGGTTACTGTTATTACACACAGAGTGGTGTTGTCATGTCCAAGAGCGGGGTTGTCTGTGATATGCTCATTATACGAGTATAGGTGACCTTAGACCTTTGTTGTACTGCGACCGTTTTTACCTTAACCTAAAGTTACTTATTTATTTCAGCTTAAGTTCGTTCCATTAGAAACAGTTTTGGCACAAATGTCCTTGACTTTTGGCCCGGCTGTCGCGGACAGATACACACCATGGCCTTCGTTCTGTTCGGCGTTCAAGATGTCTGTGCTAATCGCAGATATGACATGTCCCAGGTGTCCGTCTGGACAACATCTTTTAGAAGAGATGCGAAATCCCTGGGCCTGGTGTGTGCCATAACCAACTCGGCGGCTCCGTTCACTGTCGATGCTGATTGATTATGAATTAGTTCTTACAGGGTGTTCCAGCTACATACATTACTGAAATATTTTGATCCCTACATACTGAACTATTTTGCATCGATTGTCAGAAGGAAAGTAGGATATAATTTGAAGTTGAGAGGCATCAATAAAGGAGGAAAATTGAGTTTAGCAACTGAAAGTTGCATCCAAGGATGGCCGTCATAGACAGCAGGGCACTTCGGAAGCCGAAGCACCGCAATCGCTCGGCGTACAGCTCCGGGCCCTCCATTCCAACCCGTCCACTGTTGCGGAGGTCCGGAGCCGGTTCCCGTCTGTCAGCTTCATGGAGCTCAGTCGTGAATAGTGAATACCCACGATCTCCGTCCGGCCAAGCTGTCCTGAGCCGCGGTTCACGACTTGCGTTACGGTTATCAGAGGTCCAAAACAAAATTTACGCGGGGAAAACAGTCGATGCATTCATCATCACATGTCCGTCAAGACAGTACATACTACATATTCAGTCCACATTTAGCTTGGATTGTTGACACCTTGAATCGACTTGAAAGTCGTACACCATAGGGATACAGGATATGTGGTCCGAAACCATTCGGTTCCAGCAGTTTGACTCGAGGTGAACAAATTGTCACAGTCCCCAAATTTAGACATTAGACTGATCCACCCCGGTAGGTAGAGCCAGAACACTGCAAATAGTGCCAAACGTCTCACCATGACGAGGAGGCAGGAGCTTCTTTCTTTCATCAATTTAAAGGTAGTGTGCCACCTTTGAAAGATTTCCCATTTTATTTTTCCTAGGATAAGAAGCTTCTGTTTTTACCTAATATCGCAAAAAAAAAACAAAAATGGGCCTGGAATAGTGCCTTTTTCGCCTAAAAGATTATCGGTTTTTCGATATGTATAACAACTGTAGTGGGCTGACCTGCAAACAGGCGTCGGCAACAATCGCGAATGCGGCGCACATGGGACAATAAGCAAAGGTCATTATAGAGTTACGACGTACGGGAATGAGTTATCAGCTGTCTAATCGTAGACAACACAATGTCGAGCCTTAAACTGTAAGCCTGTATTGGTATTGTTTCTTTTATTTGGCTGTCGAACATTATTTATGGTTTGAAATATGATTCTATGTAAAATAATTGATATGAAAAAGCCGTCTCTTAAGTTATGACCCCATTTCACCACACGCAAGTGGCAGAAATGACAATGATCAGCTGACGCATTTTTCTTGGCCGAAGTCAGAGCGCGCGGCCCGACGCACCACCACCGTACCACAAAGTATGAGCAGAAGCCGCGCCCAAAGCCAGGGCCCCGGTAACGTGAGGTAGCCGAGTCGGGGCAGCGTGCGCTGACCCAAGCCGGGGCCGCAGCTTTGGGCGCGGTCTACCGCATCCCCGCGGGCAGCCCCGGGCTATCACATGACACCGGGAGGACGCGCGGCCCCGGCTTGGGTCAGCGCACGCTGCCCCGACTCGGCTACCTCACGTTACCGGGGCCCTGGCTTTGGGCGCGGTCTACCGCACCACCTAACAGGCGTGTTCGAAACCGCAGGAGATGATGCTGAACGGGTTTATCGAAACTTGATTGGATGAGCCTATCGGTAATAGCGATTTCAGTGTGTGCATTTATTGTTCATAGTGGTGTGAAATGTGGTTGGGGTACGACCGACAACCCGTCGGGGCGAATTTCGCACTGGGGTACTCAAAATTTGAAGAATTTAAGACGTTTCCATGAGTTTTGAAGGTATGGATAAGTTCTAAAAATCCGGTTCTCCTTATCTGGGCCATTAACTCCATACGGTCCAGGAAAGCTGGCACACTACCTTTAACTCATTCTATCATAATTCAAATGCACTATGATCTTGGTTATTGCACAATGCACATTGTTATAAAACTGCGACAAAATCGTGGGTATATAGTGTAGGTATGCTTACTTAGAGTAATTACGGGAATGGAATTTGTAAGTCGTTTTTAAAGCTCTTGTTTTTAAATGTTGAGTAAATAGTATGAAGAGTTGAGAAGTCAGAGTAGGTATCAAATAAGAGTATGCTTGTATGCATAGGCAACTCAGGCAACTGTGCCTGCTGTTTACCTCATTGCAAATATCATAGGTACCGTAAAGTTGGGCTATTTGAAACGGAATTTACTGTTTTTGGCCTCTCCCTTCAAAACGGTTGATATTTCCTATAGCACGTTAATAGCAAAAACGTAGTTCTCTGTAACCGCTTTCAGATAGGTCAATTTTGGTTCACCTATAGTAACCATGAATAAAGTTATTTTTCTAATTGAAGCCTGTTTCAAATAGCCCCATAGTGTGGGACTATTTGAGACAGTTTAACCCGGCAGGCGGTGGGCCTACCAGCCACCTTCCGCGCGGTGGGGGGGGGGGCACTTTTTTGCCCCCCGTATCTCCGAAACTACTGGACGGATCCGGAAAATTCAAACGGCGTTCGATAGCCCTGTCAAATTTGTCGAGGGAAACCAAATTTCATTGACCTCGGGGTCACCGATGACGTCACAGGTCAGGTCAAAGATAAAATGTTTCACCGTTCACGGGGCTTCTAGGGAAAGCGCTATAACACCAAGTAAAACGCATTTTGTCGAAAATCAGCGATAAGGCGTCAGTTGTCTAGTACATATGTTGCTATTAGAGGTCACTGGTCATACCAGGTCAGGTCACAGGTCAGGTCACCAAAGGTCACCAAGGGTCACCACATGAGCCCAACTTTACTAAGGTTATGCGATGCATGTTTTATGGCCATTTTTTCATTTCCAACTCAATGGTGTTGGTTATAAGACCATCAGGTACGGTTTAGGTCACTTTCTGGTGGAGGTCAGGTCAAGGTCAGGTCAAAAAAGGTCAAATTTCAAAGTTGATATTTTTGCATAAAATGGGTATCGATTCGATGCAGCTCGTCACGGAGAGTCTAATGGTGGTCTTTGTTTTGCGCTACGAGGTCTAGAATTGCTAAAAATTGAGTTTGAAAATTTGACGTCATCAATTTTGAACAGTTTTTTTCGCTATAACTTGGCCAAAAAAAAAAGAGGTATCGATCTCAAATTTGGTATGTAGATAGAAGGCGGTAAGGGCTATCACATATATTCCGTTTTTTCGAAATTCAAAAAACTTTTTGGATTTTTTGGCTATTATATTCAAAAAATCTATTTTTTTCCTTTTTCGGGGGTCAAAATCCACAAAATTCGAAAAACCGAAATAGCAGTTTTGTAGCCCTTTTATTTCCATACCTTTTATGTCTGAAACATTTTTCTGTATCTCTAAAGCTGTAGGCCTGACAGCTCTTCCCGCGAAACCTTTCTTTGGGTCGAAAATGGCAAAAATGACGTCACTCTGACGTCATTAGCGGCCAACCTATCATAGCCTTTGGAAAAATTTTTGGTCACCATGTGCGCTAGGCTAGCTGCTCCCGGGAGGGTACTGAAAGTTTGGTGACGATCGACGCAGCGGTTCTCTAGATATATCGAAAAAACTAAAGGGGGGGGCAAAAAAATGCCCCCCCCCACCGCCTGGAAGGTTAAGTTGCAAGGAAATTGAAGAAAACTGGTCAATTGCTAGGGATAATTCTTTTAATGCCATGCGATTTGAAATTAAATTGTTAACTTCTGGCAACAAGTATTTCTTTCAGCTACAGTTATATAACCCTTATAATCAATTTTTTTTTTCGTTTTTCGTTGCTTATAGCATTTCGGTCTGCTAAAAATTGCATAACTTTATGCTAGGGCTGTCATAATATGATGTGATCCTAAGCTCTAACAATCACAGGATGATTATCTAGGACTATTTCTAAGTAAACGATAGTGAAATTTTCAAATAAAGTTGTGTTTATATCTGGCGGCGTAAAACATATAGTCCGAAAGTTGGTGGGGCTGTTTGAGACAGGCTCGCTACTGCATTAAACGCACCGTAATGCATTTATTAACCCGCGCCCCACTGGGGTCTGTGTATAACACGCCCTACTGGGGGGGGGGGCTATTCATAGCCCCCCCTCCTAACTCCGAAACTACTGGGCCGATTGTCAAAATTCAAACGGCGTCTGATAGCCCCGGAAAAACTGTCGAGCGAAACCTAATTTCATTGACCTCGAGGTCACCGATGACGTCACAGGTCAGGTCAAAGTAAAAATTATTAGCATTTTGGCTTGTTCACATTTTGGGCTCTGGCCGCCGTCTTACAACTCAGATCATGCTCATTTTTGGTTTCCACACTCGTGAACAGATGCTCTAGATACCTTGAGGGTACCAAACTTGTACTTTGATTTTCAGGTCAGGGTCAGGTCATCACAGGTCACGGAAATATTATATCATGCGTCGGTCACGTGACACATGTTTTATGGTCAATTTAGGCCATAGATTTCGAATTTGATGTCGTCTGTGTCATTTGAGGTCATTTTGAGTCGAAGTTAGCTTAGGTCAGGTCACTTTCAGGTCAAAAAAGGTCAAATTTTGAAGTTAAAATTTTTCAACAAAAAAGGTGTCTATTGGATGCAGTTTGAGCTCAGGAACACGATGGTGCCATTTATATTGGTGTACGATGTCAAATATGTACTGAAAAATTGATTTGAAAAATTAATAATTGTGATTTTTTTGCAATAATGCGTATAACTTGGCCATTTTTGAAGATATTTAGCTAAAACTTGCTAGAGTTAGTCATAATCATGCGTTCTGTCACATATGTTCCGGTTTTTTCGAAAAGTCAAAAACGTTTTGAAAAAAAATATAAAAATATAAATTTTGAATATTATTATATTTCATTTTCGAAATTTTCAAAATTTTGAAAATCCGAGATAGCAGTTTGATAGCGCGGTCAATTCTGAGTCCTTTCATGCAAAGAAATTGGATCTAGCTTAAAAACTGAGCTCTTGGGAGCGATTGGCGTGGTTCAATGTTTTGCGTCGAATTCGGACGAACATGACGTCACTCTGACGTCATTTCCGGCCGACCTATGGTAGCTACGAAGTTCAAATTTTGACACAAGGTGTCAAATTGATGCAGCCAAAGGTACTGAAAGTTTGGCGTCGATCCGTCAATTGGTTTTGAAGTTATTGCGGAAAAACGGGAGGGGGGGCTATAAATAGCCCCCCCCCCAGTGGGGCGCGGGTTAAAAAGGGAAAGCAGTTTCCAAAATGGTTGAATGAATGATATGCATGATCGATTGTTCCATTGCGCATCAACCTGTGAAGAAATAACAGAAAAAGGTCAAACGGTTTTGATTTTATACCGATTTTCCTAGATCACTGCATGTTGTATCAAATGGCCGGTTACCGCACTGTATCAAGTACAGTCGTGTACAGGTTGATGGTCCTCCACTCTTTATCTACCGGGTTCCTATGGCTCAGCATTGGCAGCAGCCGCCTGGTACCGGTAGGCTGTGCCGCATGACCCGAGAGTGAAGCGGCACAGCCTACCCACACTGTATGACACCGGCTCGGGTCGCCTGTTAGAGCGATTTGACCGGACGCTGCGTCACACCGGCTGGGGGGGGGGGGAGGGTCAGGCTTGTCGATTTGGCTCGGCTCGGTGGATAGGCGGGCTGGTTGTGGTGTGGGGAGGGGGTGATGTGGGGAGGGAGGGAGCGGACCTGGGGCTGGGCGTGTCCTGGGGCTGGTCGGGTGTGTGTGGTCACTTGCTGCATTGCAGATTTTGCGTCGCTTAACAATTGCACTCTTGTTTTTGCTAAGCACAATGCACGGAATACCCAGCGAATATAATTTACTTTACTTGTGCATTGTGCAATACGTGATTTGGCACGGTATCGAGGCAACGGTCTTGTGCCTATGTATGATATTTAGGCAATACGTTTATGGATTGATGCTGGATGTCAATTCGTATGCTAAATTCGGCACAATTAAATGAATGAATGAATCAATGAATCAATCAACCAATCAAACAATCAATCGGCATGTATAAAACCGTATAAACGGCTCGCAACCACTAATAGCAATCAAACCATCCTAACTCGGAAAAGCAGCCGGAGCCCTGACGAGGCTCGAACCGGGACTCCACGCTGTAAGTTTTTCCAATGATCCACCATTATTCCACCAAGCTAGAGTGATCGGCACCCGAACCCGCAAAAACATTAATTGACTTTGCCGCCGACCTCCCGGCCCCGCCGCCCGCCCGGCCAGACTTTGCCCCGGCCGTAGCCACCATCCGGTGTAGCTCAGCGTAGGGGTGCTTGACTGTCAAACTGACCGGTAGTGAGGGCCCGGTTCGAAGCGCTTGGCGTGCTGGATATTTATTTCTCGGTGGGAGGCTTTGCGTTTAGTCCACTTTTCAGAAAGACTATTTGGTGACTGACCTGTTTTCTTTCTTTGCTGCAATTCATGAGGAGACCGTATGCACCCTTACCTGTCCTTCCGCACCCCACTTGGGAGATGGGTGGTTGACCCCCCCCCCATGGGTTTGTGAATATCTCTAAAACGAATTTTTGGAGGGGGATACGATCGGTTCTATGCGACAAGTGACCACACACGCCCAGCCCCAGGACCAGGGGCGTCGCCACGGATTTTTGAGTGGGGGGTCGGGTTTCCGGTCTTCGTCTTGATGGGTAGTGGTGTTTTTAGCCTCACTCCCGGTTTTTTCGTGTGCCCGGAGAAAAACCTCGGCGCGCAGCGCCGCGAAAGCAGCGGTATATCTTATCCCTCGCCCGTAAACGGCGATCCGCCACCTTCGCCCATGCAGGGGGGGGGGGTTGGTGCGACCCCCCCTTGGCGTTTGAAAACGGAGCGTCGTAGAGCTTAGCGGAAAAGACCAACGGATTGCTCTCGCCGAGATCTCGCGATTGGTGGTATATTTTTTGGTCCTAGGTCAACATTTGACCTACTTTTGACCGGTCAAAGGTCAAATTTTCGGAAAAATAGACTTTTTTCAACTTTCCGCGGCGATTGCGGCAAAACGGTGGGAGATATCGACTTGAAACCTTCACTATCGTGTTCCTTGATCAATTCTCTATCGTTTGGTATGTATTTCGTTTCCCTAGCTCTAAAAATGGCGCGTTGGGAGCGCCGGAAGTCGGCAAGGTCACAGTCGGCGGCAGAAATTCGAAAAATCAAAATTTAAATTTTTTGAAATCTGATTGTATTTTTGGATTTGGAAGGTCCATTTGCTCCCTATAGAAGCTAATATTGCTGCATATTCCCATTGAGGTGACAAGAATTATAAAATAGTGGTTCGGGCGCTTTTCAAAAATAGTACCGGACGCTGTTCCTCTTGTGACGTCATAGCTCCGTGACCTGACCTGACCCGGTCAAGTTTCTTATACCATATGATAGCCAATACTTGCCCCAACATGCATGGGAAGTTTCATCACGATCCATCAACCGATGTCCGTACCACCGGCAGGAAACCTCGGGCGTTGGCACTCAGTTTGTGAAAATCCGGCCGGAGGCTGTTCCCTTTGTGACGTCATAACTCCGTGACCTGACATGACCCGGTCAAATTTTTTTTATCAAAAGATGCGCAAGGTTTGCCCCATAAGGTACCCAAAATTTGGCGGCGCTGCGCGCCGCCGTTTTTGCACTATTTCCGAAAAGCCTCAGGGGGGGGGGGGTTGCACCAACCCCCCCCCCTACATGGGCGAGGGTTATTATACATCAATTTTGCATCGTGCATAAAAATCAAGCAGAGGTCACCTGAGGTAAGGTCACAATGTCATGTCAAATTCAGTTTTAATGCCTCTTAAAACTGCAATCTTGTCATTCCTATAGTTTATGTCCTGACTCCTATAAGTCTGAAATTTGGTGTAATGAATGGGATTATAAGTGCCAACAGTTCATGAATCTGGGATTTTACATCTGAGAAGCGAAGTCAGGTCAAATAGGTGTGTGACCTCACCAATCATGATAAGATATGGGAAAAAGCACGATGCCCTCTGCTTTGAAAGAATATGCTAAAAACGCTAGATACTTTTGTAGCCATGGCACCTTGTTCATTTTAGAGATAAGGTGCAGCTAATGACCAGTGGCGACTGAAATGGTCAGTCATTAGGTCATCAAAGGTCTCTAACACATTTTCGACAACAACTTTTGATGGAGACGTTGTAGAGCGATGACAGCACCTGGAGTGTGTTCAGCTCAGTAACACAGATCGATCCATATACAGCAGGTTCTTTTCCGGTCAGGTCATGACCTTTACCTGACCTGATGTCACGTTTTCTATTCGAGCTTTTAAGTTCAAATTGTAAGCCAT
Organism: Amphibalanus amphitrite; assembly: GCF_019059575.1. Classification (NCBI taxonomy): domain Eukaryota; kingdom Metazoa; phylum Arthropoda; class Thecostraca; order Balanomorpha; family Balanidae; genus Amphibalanus; species Amphibalanus amphitrite. The sequence continues at coordinate 53,042 of NW_024882341.1, read as the reverse complement.
GCGACGTGTTTCGACGAAACAAAAACGATGGTGATATCATGAATATCATACACATTCACTGATCATAGGTTGTTACAGAACAAATGTTTCGGCAAAATCCGTCCGTTTAGCTGTTTGGACTCTATGGTACACAAGCCATAGACCCGAAGTCATATCTGAGGCGAAGTTGGCTTTTACAGCCAACTTTAGCAACAACTACAGCAACACGCTTTCTGTGTTGCTGTAGCTCTTATTCGTATTTTGCGGGTCGCTAAGGTAAAACGTTTACCAAGGTAACGCATAAGGCATGCTTTCGGCCCCTGATCGAGGTAGAGTTTCGCGGAAGAGCGAAAATGTTGCCCGTAATGAGAGAAAGCCGATGATGCCCAATTTCAAGGTCTTGGCCGGGTCATCTTAGGTCAACGCCCAAAAGTAGGAAAAATCTGGCCGCCTGCTAGAACTTAGTAAGCCGTAGCTGTTATCGGGGTCCCGAGTACGAGTTCGATGTTAGTCTTGAACAAAGATGATGACTCCATGCATTTTGGGTAGATCGGGTCGGGTCAGGTCAGGTCGACCAGCAGGCTTCCTGCCGGCCATCTATGTAGAGTGGGTGACTGACAACCACCAACGATAGCTTCGTAACATGTTACATAACGATCATTTATCAAAACTACTTCAAACGGTTCAAACCGGCGCTAAACTCGAAATCAGCCCCAAAAACCACACTTGTAAGTGGAAGCAAATAAAACTCAAAAAAGTTAACCAAGGTCATCCATATTCGAATCAGGGCCATTTTTTTTTTAGAAAAGGTGTAAAATTCATTAACTCGAGGTCAGTGGAAGTTTCGTTGCAATATACTCCTTTTTGCGCGTCTTATTAGGGAAGCCCCAGAGGGATCCACCATCTCACCCCATTTCCCCTAAGCAGGCAGGTCCGAGGGTAGCAGGGCTGAGGCTAGCCAGGTACAGTCTGTCTTAAAAGTACCGCGCAAAGTGACGGTGGATCCATCGAGCCTGACTGAGGAAGGGCCTGCCAAATTTGGGTCACCGAAGCAATTGACATCCTCGTCCATTCCCTAGGTCAATTGGTCGGTGACTTTCAAATTAAAGCAGACCCTTTCTCGGTCAGGCTTGATGGATCCACCGCCACTTTGCACGGTACTTTTAAGACAGACTGTACCTCGTAGTTACTGATACGTCATCCGACGAATCGACTGCAACCATTATTTTGACAATCAGACGAACGCTTGGGTCAGTTTTGACGCGCTCGCTCATTTGAGGGATAAAAAGGGACTAAAATCATATTGTCATGCTGATGTTCTAGCCCACAGCTTATTGACCTATAAGCAATAGGGACTACTGTTAACGCCAGACCCTTTGAGACCCTAATTTTTCACGATTATTTTTAAATGCGTGGAATAATTTCAACCATATTTAGGAAATAGCCGTTTCAAGACCTGCCGAAACTTTTTCTTCAAATACATTTTGTTGTCACTTAAATATTTGTGGCACTTGTCATTGACTCGTAATGTTAACTGTTTTTCCATCCTGGATAGAGGCTTTCATAGGTACGTCATATGACATTAGGCTCCGCCCACGACTGCGGCATTGACCTGTGCCCATTAGCGACCTCTGTATGTACAAACGGCACCCCTGCCATCTGTAAAGGACTATGAATTTCGCTGACGCTTCACGTGCTATGAATCAATTTCAGCAGACAGTCAAGTAAATGTTAGGCTCGCTCTTGTTGACTCTTATATATAGAACCAAGAGGACCATCACTCCTCAACCTACTACTCACACATGCTTCGAACAAACGTTAACGATTCCTAACAAATACGATTTTCGATGGAGGTTTTCTGCTTGGTGAAATGAGAGCGAGCCTTATGATGTGAAGCGAAGGCAATTAACTAATTATTGCGTTGATCGATGGGTGCACAGTGATGTACAAATCAGCAGTTACTAGATGACATCCGACATCCCATTATCGCATTATCTGCAACGCCATAGGCTTTAAATCCAGGTGAATATTTCCTAACCTTGTGTCAGGTATATGTCATCTGCCTGTCAGTTGCAGCTTATAAAAATAAAACAAATATCCGCGAACATATCAGCCGTGTACAAGCAATGCGCATTGAGCATTTATTGCTCTTCAGTCATCATGTCGCTCTTTGGGCACTGCCAGACAAGACGTTACGCACAACTCCGCCGACTTTCGGCACCGCTCGACCGTCCCCGCCACAGCGCGAGTGAACGCGCGCCGGCCCGAAACCGCCGCAGGCCAAGACCACAGAGGCGGGGCTTAGCTGTGACGTCATAACGTATCACAGACTGACTGGTGATAGCCTCTACGCACCGGGTGAAAATTTTGCTCGAAATTTAACATTACGAGTCAATGAGAAGTGCCTGAAATATTGAAATGGCGACAAAATATCTAAATTCTAAAAGTTTCGGCAGGTCTTGAAACGGCCATGTCCTGAGCTTGGTTGAAATTCTTCCACGCATTCAAAAATAATCGCGAAAAATTAGGGTTTCAAGGGGTCTGGCGTTAACAGTAGGGAGCTCTTGAAGCGATTCTGAATCTGACGTTGTATTTGTTGATGTTGCTGACGCCAAATTCCCTGACATGATAGCTAAAAAAAGCATACTCAGCATCGCCAAAAGTGGGGGGGGGGTCGACCCCCCCGGTTCTGACGAGTGGGGGGGTCGCGACCCCCCCGACCCCCCGTCGGCGACGCCCCTGCCCAGGACACGCCCAGCCCCAGGTCCGCTCACTCCCTCCCCACATCACCCCCTCCCCACACCACACCTACGCCTATCCACCGAGCCGAGCCAAATCGACAGGCCTGGCCCTCCCCCCCCCAGCCGGTGTGACGCAGCGTCCGGTCAAATCGCTCTAACAGGCGACCCGAGCCGGTGTCATACAGTGTGGGTAGGCTGTGCCGCTTCACTCTCGGGTCATGCGGCACAGCCTACCGGTACCAGGCGGCTGCTGCCAATGCTGAGCCATAGTAACCCGATAGATAAAGAGTGGAGGACCATCAACCTGTACACGACTGTACGTATACTGAAGGCTCACATAACAGTAAGTATGTGTGATAAATAACCTTCAATGGTGCTTATGGTCAACCAGAGTAGACATGGGTCGATTACCGACCACGTCAGTGACTGATGAACCACATTCTATGCACATTGCACATATTCATAAAGGTAACTTATATCGTTTCAAACTGGATGGTCGTATTAAGTTACAATGTGTAAATTTTGCTTGCTGCTAAAAGTACCATGAACCCATGGCATTCATCGGTGCCCGCAGGTCGAACGTTTGATACACCTTAGGCAGATGGCGGTAAGTCTTTAGGATGCATCATATCACCTGTTTTTTTTTTTGGGGGGGGGGGGCCTTGGCATCACAATCATCGGTATACGTTGAGGTTTGACGAGGTGGGTATCATCGGGATTCTGAGACATCGGGTTACACAATTGTCACTACCGCTAACAATATATAAAATGCCTTCATGTAAAATGTGATTAAGCAAAACTATGTTACGATAGATTCGGTTGCAAAGTTTTTAAAACTTCAACCATGTTAAGCTGCAGCTAGGGGTGCTTTTCGTATAACTTAAATTGTTGTTTTTCTGTATTTCTCATTTACCTAATACCAAATTGCTTTCAAAGTTTTCAAAATTCTCAAAAAACTATCCATGGAATTCATTGTTAAATTCCACATCAGTTTGAGCAAAAACTGATCAAAAATATCAAACGGTTTTAATTTTACATCAATTTTACTAAGCCACTACCGTACTGTCTCAAATAGCCCCACTGTCTCAAATAGTCCCACTTTACGGTACCAGACACGACATTTACCACGTACCATTATTTCCTGCATGAGGTTCGAGCTAAATATAACTATATACATACCGCTATTCTTTAATTCATCTGTTTCACACATATTGTCTGTGAATTATGTATGTATTATGTATGCGGCCCTGGTGGCGCAGTTGGTTAAGACGTCGGCCCGCGGTGCGGGTGGCTCTGGGTTCGATTCCCGGTGTCGCCCGTCCCGCGGGCGTCGTCCCCAGCTGTGTCACCAGGAGTGGGGTGGGCTCCCACGTTAGCCGTAGCCTAGGGGGGAGGGGAGAGGAAGAGGAAGAGGAGGAGCAGGAGCCTTCCTGTAAGTGGGCGCATCAGCCTGTTGGAAGGATGACGAAATAAATAAATAAAATAAAATAAAATAAATAAATGTATGTTGTCTGGGGAGCATAGGAAGCGATTAAAGGGACCCTCCCACCTTAACATTAGATTTGAGTTGAGATAGCCAAAATGGGGTCCCTGGCTCACAATTACCGGTTTTGGCACGGCACTCACAACATCGAGAAATGCCTTAAATCGGAAATATTGAATTTCAAAATTGCAGCATTTTGATTCAGAGGGGCTAATGCATAGGAATACCCCTCTGAATGTGTGACGTCAGCGCAGATATCTAACGATTTTTAAATGTTTGACTAAAACGTTTTGTAGCACGCGGTGGTATATGCTGCTTTGCGCGCAACAAGTGCCGCACTTTCAGCTGCCAAACTATTGCTTCCAAATAAAGTCGCTAGGAACAGCGGAGATCCCAAAAAGTAAATAAAAGTAAGTCTAATATCTTGAAAACCGGTGAATATTTTTCGGTGAAATTTGGTTGATATTCGTTTTCGCTCTTTCTGAACCGAGCGACATCACTTTCATGCCAGTTCATAAACTTTTTTGAAGGTGGGAGGGTCCTTTTAAGTTCAGGAAAGGATGTCTTAAAGAGGGTCAAACGAGAATATTTCACCCCTAGCCTTTCCCAATGCCTCCGGCACCCACAACTACTCGCGGAAAGTTTCAAAGTTTGGCACCATGGCGGATGCAGTAGGCCCTAACCCGGGAACCCCAGGGGCACATATTATGCATTATGCATCGCCGGGGCTGACGACGCACTATGCCCCATGCTTTGACGGGTCTTATGCTTGTAACATTTTTTACGGTTCTAGTTTTATCTACTTTTGTTACTTTTTACTTTTAGTTTTACGATCCGCGTCAGATAGTCCGATTCTCATCCATTAGGTGACAACTCCTGAGTAGTTAAGAGTGGGGTAACTTGCCCACTTTTTGTAAAGCGATATACGAGTATATTGAACGAGCAATTTTGCCGTCCTCATCAGCAGCTCAAAAGTTGCTCATTTGGTTGGCGGCGTTGTTGGAAAACCTTATGATATGTTATGTTAATCAAGTGCCACCTAAGCTAACCAAATTTGACGCAATTTTTTACAGCAATACTTAATCATTGACCACATGCTTCTTGCAAAAGTGCATGAAATAATTCGAATAAATTTTAACCGTCCTCATATTTAGCCTTCTCATCGTCTTCTCATCTCCATCGTCATCTACGAGACCGGCAGCTGAGCTGCGGAGATTCTGGAAGCATTGACCATTTTCTTGAATGTACTGGTAGACTGTGCCGCAATGTCACCGCTGGCGGCGCTGGCTGTTATGAAACCAGGCCGATCGGTACCACGCTAAGCATTTACAGTAAAACAGCTCTGAGGGAACCGGCCAAGTAACTCCGCGTGTCCCGGCCTAATAACCCCGCATTGACATTTTGAACCACGTTGTCTCGTTACCATTATCAAAAAAGATACATTGGTCCGAGGGATGCCGAACCCATCAACACGATTATCCATTCTCCACTCCACGATGTCTTATTTTGTTTACACAAATTCAATACCTACTTAACCCGCGAGTTGCTGGGGGGGGGGGCGTTAAACGCCCCCACTTTTTTCGAGGCGCGCCAAATTTTGGGTACCTGTAGGGAATTGATTGAAGTTTATTGTGACAAAGTTTAAAAAAAATCGGTCGGAAAAGTTTTGAGATATCGAGGTTTTAGTGACGTCATGATTTCTGAGTTTTCGACCAAAAACGGCATATGTTCAAAAAATCATATAAAATCACAGAATAGACATACAGACATGCTGTAAACGCTATTAGACTGCCAATACCATGATCAATCAAATGGCTATCTTCGATTATTGATTATCGTTCCGCATTTTCCATAATCTTGAACTGAATCTTGGCTATTTTTCGTGACTACTTCACGACCATGATACATGAATTTCTTAGATTGAACTTTTTGAGCCAAACACGTACACATATGATAAAATGAATGTCACCATCGTGTTCTACGCCCCAAATTACCTATAAAACATGTGTCACAGGCTGCGAATATCAGTTTTGATTTTCGGGGATATGTGCCTACCCGGTTGACCTGACCTTGACCCTGACCTATGCTTGACTGACCCCTACATGGAGCTGACACTCCTGTAGGCATTATAAGATGGATTGTGCACCGTTTTGACAGAGTTTATGGCGAGAGGCGCCCATTGCGAAGTCCTGAAGTCCATGCTACTGAAAGCCCGTTTTCAGGTGTTTGACCTGACCTTGACCCGACCTGTGACCTCAAAATTCAACTTTAAAGTACTCATCTGAAGCGTCTCGTCGCGCTCTTTCGTTTGCCGCCTCGTGCGTTTCGCTGCGCCTATTGGTTCTCGAGTTATCGGCTGGGGGCGTTTAACGCCCCCCCCCCCCAGCAAACGGTGGGTGGCGAAATACCCCAGCAACTGCCGGGTTAATACAACTTTTGCAACGGAAGTAATAGTGGCCATTTTACACACAAATTCATGTTGATTAAATTGAAGGAAAATTACCATGGCTGAATTTTGATACTTTTCCTCACAGTGGCACTGGTAATGGCAAATAATTAGAGATTGTAATCACTAATCATTTCATTCACTTGTCAATTATGGCACAGGTGGGGCGGCCAATCAACCCCACTCTCTTCCACTAAGTATGTACTAGTCCTAGTACACTGTATAGCTGTAGGAGTAAAGTCCTAGTACACTGTAGGAGCTGTCGACTGTTCTCGCGTCTGTGCCCTGCTAGTATATCTGATGTAAACTTAGCCTAGCCGACTCTCTAGTGACTCCGAGTAGCAACGGGTGGAGACGTGCTGGGTGTTTGTAACTGCATGCAAACACGTGTGGTGTGTTCCAGCCAACTCTCGTATACGATCACATAAGTCTAACCATAGACCTCTGTACGGTGTACAGAGGTCTTTGGTCTGACGTGTAGCTGGAGTCTCGCTCAATGATAACCAGTCAAGTATTTCGTGGCATCTGCTTCATAAGCCGTCGGTCGTCGTTGCGAGATCGCATCGTCTACATTTCGTGATTATCAACAGTTCCGAAGGTTATTGGAAGGAATAAAATGTTTGATTCTTGCCTGCCTGCATGTCAATACAGCCGACACGAATGGATCATCATGATCAAGACCACGATTCTATGTCAAGTCAGGCTATATCATACCTTTCTATGAAGCATTCGTATGCTTTGTCATAGTCGGTCGTCTGGAAGCCGGGTAGGATGGGAAGGTTGTGCAAGTATAAACTTTGCGTGTATGTGCGTACTGCGACACTTAGCGGCCCAATTCTCGGGATGGCCCAGGCGGTATGTGCAACATGCAATTACATGACGAAGTTGAGGTTTGGTAGTCGATACCAGTGGTGTGGGACAACTCTTAACAGCTTTTCATTGCTTTCTTTCCTGTCCGCATCTCTGTGCCTTCTGGCTTGGGAACATTAATCTTTCGCATTTATAGGGAGGGGGGGGGGGGGGGGTCGAACGGACCCCTTCCCTTAGTTTTTACAAATAACTTGTGTAAAAAGCAACTGATGGCGGTGATTCTTTTGGTACCATCGAGGTTATAAATTTTACATCAGTTATAAAAAAAATTAATAATCATGGTCCAAATAGCCCTTGAACCGGGGACCTTTTTCTAGACCATCTCAGGCTAGAATAGCCATTCGGCGTATGCCAGCACATATTATCCGTGCGTTGCCAGACTTTTTGTGGTAAGAAACGTGCCTACATCAATATGTGAAATGCTGTTTGTCTATGGGTGGGTATCATGGCTACATGAAGTAAACTACATGAAGTCAAGGCCATTGACCCCACATAAATTGACCCTAGATGACCTCGGTTGACTCTTTCAAGCTTTGTAACTTCTTGGGAAGTTTTTTGGAGTTAATTTCAAGTTAAACACCCAGCTGAACATTTGAGGACTACATAGTTTTGGTGCCTATGCAACATGTCGCGTAGATGTCGGCGGCGATTGACATTCAATTTAGATAACCGGCGGGACGCCCTCTGGCCTCTGGTTGACCTGACCTGACTCGATATACCCCAAATGCATGAATACATCATATTTGATTGAAAAATTGCATACTTGCCTAAATTCCTAACTTCAACCTAACCTAACTTCAAGACGTTCTAGCAGGTCTTAACTTTAAGACATTTGGGTCATTGACCTGCTCTTGAAGGTCAACCAATGACCTGGGACCTTACAATCGGGTATCTTCGGTTTCCTCTCGTTACGGATAACACGCTGTTTTTCCGCGAAGCTCTAGCTCGCTCAATGGCCGAACAGCTGGGCGTGGTATTACGCCTCCTTCCCCCCATAGGCCCTAGGGTAAGGGCGGGTAAGAGTACGCGGGCGATGAGAGTACGCATCAGCTGTTTCGGTTGCTTAGCAACGCGGGTTTGTCGAGTTCATGAAGTGACATGAAGCCGCCAGTGCGTGCATGTCACCAACGGAACGTGGGCGTTGTGTTGAGTTTAAAGGGACACTCCCACCTTAACATTAGTTTTGAGTTGAGATAGCCAAATTGGTGGCCATGGCCTGCAAATACCGGTTTGGGCACTCACAACATCGAAAAATGCTTTAATTCGAAGATATGGAATTTCAAACTTGCAGTTTTCGGATTCTAAGGGGCTAAGGCATTGGAATGCCCCCTTAGAATTTGTGACGTCAGCGGAGATCTAACGATTTTTAAATCTTAGACTAAAACCATCGTTAACACGTGGTGGTATACGCTGCTTTGCGCGCAACGTCTGCCGCACTTTAAGGCTGCCAAATTATTGCTTCCAAATAAAGTCGCTAGTAACAGGGGAGATCCCAAAAAGTAAACAAAAGTAAAAGCCTAATATCTTGAAAACCAGTGAATATTTTTCGGTGAAATTTGGTAGATATTAGTTTTCGCTCTTTCTGAACCAAGGGACATCACTTTCATGCCAATTCATTAACTTTTTTGAAGGTGAGAGGGTCCCTTTAAGGCGATGAATATTATTTTCGAGCGTTATGATAATATTATGATATGGTACAATAATTTTGATACTTGGCAGTTGAGATAAGGTACATTTCCGTGATTGTTGTGGAAAACTTGTGAGGTTATCTGGGGAAATACTGTACAGTCTGTCTTAAAAGTACCGCGCAAAGTGGCGGTGGATCCATCAAGCCTGACCGAGAAAGGGTCTGCTTTAATTTGAAAGTCACCGACCAATTGACCTAGGGAATGGACGAGGAGGTCAATTGCTTTGGTGACCCAAATTTAGCAGGCCCTTCCTCAGTCAGGCTCGATGGATCCACCGTCACTTTGCGCGGTACTTTTAACCCGCGCCCCGCTGGGCTATTCAGCCATACGCGCCCTGCTGGGGGGGGGGGGGCAGATTCTGCCCCCCCTGTCTAACTTCCGAACCGATGGTCGTAGAAAGACGGGGAAAACGGCAATCGAAAGCTCTCAACAAGGCGGATCTTAAGAGCCCAAATTTTTTTTGCTTAAGTAGGTCAGAGGTCAGGTCAAGGTCAGGTCAAGGGTACAAAATGCAAGTTTCTACAGTATCGGCCTTGCACCGTAGTTGCCGAAGAATGGACTGAGACTGATTGCCCAAAACGTGTTCTTAGACTACCAAGACAATATTCGTTGCATACAATGTCATTCAAAGGTCAAGGTCAGGTCAGGTCAGGTCAGGTCACCAAAAACAAAATATAGTAAAGGGCATGTGCGACACATGTTTTATGGGTCATTTTACTCATAGAATTCAATAGGCACACTCAATAAGTGATATGGACCACCTCTGGATGAATTTCAGGTCGAGGTCAGGTCAAGGTCAGGTCAAGTGAGGTCAAATTTTGAAGTTGGTTTTTAAGGCCTAAAAAGGTGTCTATCTGATGCAGTTTTTCACGGCAAATCGAATGGTGCTATTTTTGTTGCCGTACGAGGTCTAGAACTTCCAAAAAAATCATTTTTCAAAATTTTTGTGTGTCGTGACGTCATAAAATTTTGAATAACTCCCACATTTTTGAACCGATTCTTCTCAAAATTGGTATGTAGGTGCACATAGACCACTTCTCTGACATATATTCCGGTTTTTTCGATACACTCAAAATTTTGGATTTTATAATTATTTTCCCAAAAAAGTCAGTTTTTTTTTAATTTGGGCCAAAATCCAAAATTTTCAAAAAACCGAGATAGCCATTTCATAGACAAAGTGGAATCACGCATAACCTTTTTTGTTACGTCTTGATTCCTTTAAAAATGAAGATGTTAGCGGCGTTTGAAATTTTGCCGTTTTTGAGGCGAAAATGGCGAACATGACGTCACTAAAACGTCAATTTCTCAAACATTTTCCGACGGATTTCGCTCAAATTTTCAGGGAACGTGTCAAATTGATGTATGATAAGGTACCGAAAGTTTGACGTCGCTGGCGTAACGCGTTTAGAAGTTATTGGCGAAAAACGGGAGGGGGGCAGATTCTGCCCCCCCCCCCCAGCGGGGCGCGGGTTAACCCTCGCCGGCCGAGGGGGGGGGGGCGGGTGCCGCCCCCCCCATAGGGTTTTTTCGCGATAGCTCCAAACACGCTGGCGATAGAGAGCTGAAACTTGGCATACCTGACCTTTGATTCAAGCCGGATCTTTTGACACCAACCGCATTTTTGGGTCAGGTCAGGTCACTGACCTATGACGTCATAAGTGAACCTCTGCACGGTCTTCAGATGTCGCAACTTCGCAACGCCCTCACTGCCAGAGGAGATGTCACAGGGAAATGAAACTTGCAGGATCTAGTATCCATTATGAGTCTCACAACTTGTATATCTCGGATTTTTCCTAAAGGTCTTATGAGGTCAGGTCATTTTCGTGACCTCACCATTATAAGTCAATGGAGAAAAATTCAAACTGCTATTCTGGCGCCGGGAACGATCTCCAACTATCACAAGCACACAGAATCGTGATTTGATGCACTCCTTGCAAGGTTAGATGCGTCACTTTTGCAATGTTGACCTTGCGTGACGTCATTGATGACGTCATCAAGGTCATATTAGTTTTTCGTCAATAACTCTTGATCAAATTGAGCTAGCGAGTCGGGGAAGCCACCAATGGACTCAGGAAGACCTGCCGAATCGAATGATATGCGACATGACCTCTTTCGACCAACTTCGTGACCTTAGGGTGCTGACCTGACCTTGACCTGAGGTCAACACCCCAAGTTGACCTGACCCGAACAAAAAGTATATCATTCGACGCGCCTGAGCGAGACGAACACGATGCTGCCAAAATCGCGGCTCTGCGGCCGTTTTTTGCGAAGTTATTCACCAAAAACTGAACCGTACCCTGGGGCACTTGACCTGACCTCAGAGGTCACCGGTTGACCTAGGACCTTAAAATCGGGTACCAATCTCTGCGTCTCGTAACGGCGCACACGCTCGTTTTTTCCGCGACGCGCTAGCTCCACCAGGGGCGAAACGGCGAGGGGGGGTCGTACCCGCCCCCCCCCCCCCTCGGCCGGCGCGTATGTAGAAAACCAATAGGTCCGGCGAGGGTTAAGACAGACTGTACAGTGCAATATTCTGTTTGCGAAGTTTTGCACAACGTTTCGGGGTTGTTTTGTGCGCGAATTGCATGTACGGTAAGAGGACGCACTGTTCAGGAGGGTAAGAGTACGCAGAATTATACATTAAATCGAATATACAGAAATATAGAATTATTAATCTATCGCTCAATGACGTTTGTTTTGTAGGTATATCATCAATGGAGCACTGTGATGCAGATGCGTACATGAAATTCTTCCAAATACGAGATATTCTCCTTTTTGATTGTGCATTTTTTAAAAGAAACACACGACATAATTATTTCCTGATTTATAGACTTGAAAGATTTATTTTATGTTTTTCTTTTTGGATACTAGAATTAACTTAAATGCCTTCTGAGTTTGAAGTTAAGCATTTGGACAGTGCAAGCTGCATAGGTGTGTGTTCATATGCTTGCGTACTCCACCCGCCTGGCGTGCGTACTCTTACACACCCCATATGGTAAGAGTACGCAAGTGCAACGGTTCAGAAAATGTCAGTTTTAGACCACTTCCATTTACGCTGAAGGATCGTTGCCCCATGGGTTGATGGCTAATTCAATGAACTTTAATATTCCCTATTTGCGATTTCTTTCCTTCAAATATTAAACAAATGAGAGCAAGAAATCCACTAAGTGCGTACTCTTATACGACTTCACCCTATATTAGACGCTGTAAAAAGGCCGATACGGGCACAAGTCTTATGATTGATGAAGCTGTTACAATCACATAAGTGCATTGTTGATTTTGTAATGCGATGAGATGTGATTTGCGGCTCTCCATTCGACGGGCGTCTTTCTCGGAGGTGCCTTTTTTAAGTGATATCTTGTATGGCGCTGAATAGTGCGCCAGATTTACCTATCTAGCTCTTGTCAGGTGTTTGGTTAACGATTGATTTACATAGCCGTGAGGCGATTGTTGGTTGCTCGTATACCGTGTCCCTTGAATCGGCTCCCTGCCAAAGCACTCGACACCGGCTCAGATAGCGGCGTGTGGGCGCTGTCGTCACACTGCCAGCGGGTCTGTCTGTGACGGAGCCCGCGCTGCCACCCGGCGCCGGCCCCGTGTTCGTGTACCCGGTGGCCCCACTCGGGACGGGTCGTGGCGCCGTGCGCCGCGCGCGCCGCCTGCCGGCCTCTGTGGCGCTGCGGGTCAGTCGGGGAGGCGACTGGTGTCCGTTCCGTCAGAGCGACCGTCGCCGCCGCCGACTGACAACAGTCCGGTCCGGCCCCGCGCCGCCCTACGCAGCGCTATGCAGCGACACGCGGCGGCACACGCCGCGCCGCTCTGATGTGTCTCACTAGGGCCGCCGAGCCGAGTCTCCGGCCGGTCCTCAGCCCCAGAGTTGTCTGCCACCGGCGCCCGGGACCGGCCCGGCGGCTGCTAGTTATCACTGCGTTAGGTGTCCGGTGTCCCGTGTCCGATAACCGGTGTCCAGTGTCCGTCGGGCGTGTGGCACGGCCACCCTCGGTCATCTGGCGTCCGGCTGGCCAGTCTTCCCTGCCCGATCGCAGGCCCGTCGGCTCGGAGTCGCACCGGCAGCACCGGCGGACGGAGAACGGTCATTAACGCAATCATAGTCGCCTGCCGGATGCAGCTCGTGAAGCCGGGTGACGGACAGCGAGGCCGCCGGGCTTAGAGAGGCTGGGCAACGGACATGAGAGAAGCGCGTCAGCGAGTAGGGGGCTGTCTCATATTGGTGATGTTTGTGTGTGCCGCACTTCCTCTGCGCCCACAGAGCCAGCGCAGTGCTGCGCTATGGGGCGGTTCTTCTGTTAGACTTCATTCGTAGTGCGAATCTCCGATCCGCCCTGCCTTGCCGTTACAGCCCCAGCCAACTGCACCGGTATGATGGTGCTGACTGCTGTGGTCGTTGTTCACTGTTATTCCTTGCACTTATCATCCCATTGGACGTCAAGTACATGTCATGCATTATTTGGTGTCAAAGTAGCGAAGCATGGAATGGCCCTTCCTCCGAAGTTAAAGGGACCAGTAGATATCGAAAGCAGTTGCAATATTTGTGCAACACTCCTTCAAATTTCAAACATTACGTTTGTGTCATTTGTCCTATTTTTCAGACGAGATTAGTTATGAAGGTTTGCTGTTAATCGTTTGTGGAATCTGCACTTTTTTACAATTAGCAGGGCCAGCGGCGTATTTAGAAAATCGCGAAGGGGGGGGGGCCAAGGGTTTGGAGGGCGCCACCTCACCCAAGGAGGGCGCCATACGGTCGCGAGATAAAAAATCACTCAACGGGGGGGGGGGGGTTGGGAGGCGTTTTTTACCATGCCACCAGTTCAGTTGGGCAAACTAGACCTTTGGAATCAAAATATGGAGGCATCAAAAGATTGATTCCTTATGACCATATTTGGGCATAAATGCAGACCATTTCTAACTTACCAAACACATGAAAATAAGAGAGTGTTTCAAGAAGGAGCATGCCTGATCTTGAACAGAAATGCTGGAAGTATCTCCTAAGCAAAGTAATATTGCTCCTATCATAACAATTTTAATTCTATAGGTAGTGAAAGGCAATCAAGGAATTGATTCACTTTAAACAGATAATCATAATATTGATTCCCCATCAGCTGGCTAATCATTATTTTGATTCACAGGTAATGTTAACAGATAGGCAACAATGACTTGCAAGAATACAGCATTTATCTTGCTATTATTCTCATTTAGTGGTATCCTCAGCACCACAACAGATACCTATAGCATTGTTGTACTTTACCTTCACTACATTTGATAACAATTCACAATTTTTAAATGTCAAGAACACAAAAACTGAAGCAACAGGTAAAAACCATATAATGAATATAAAAGCACTACAACAATGATAATAAGGGGTTAGAAAATTTCATTTTGCCATTTTACACAAATACTGATTGCTTAGTATGCGATTTATGATACAAAAATAACATACAGTGTGATTTCCTCAAAACAGCTTTAACGTGATGGACAGTGCCTCTGTCTTTTTCCCATTCACAAGGCCAAAGGGACAATTTCTTAGTTTTGAGGTAACACTTTTTGCAAACCTACCACATTTTTCTACCTTTTTAAAGAAAAATCTCACCGTCATGGGCCTTTTTTCAACCGTAACGATACATTTGAAGTCAAAAGTGTACCCAAATGAATCAAAAAATTGATTCCATGCCCATATTTGGTCATGGCTCCTCCCACCAGAATCAAATTATTGATGCCTCCATATTTTGATTCCAAAAGTCTAGTTTGCCCAACTGAGTTTTTTTTTTGCGTAACCTCGTATAGGTCGTGCTGCATTGATTTTGCATCGTGTGTATTCTTTATACTCCAGGTCACAAAAGGTCAAGTGGTCTTGAAATGCTGCGCCGAAGGCGCGCGAAATTTTTGAAAACAACCTTTTCCTCCGCTTTTTAGGCACGCCTTTTATACGATCAGTGTTCAAAGCTCCTCTCGCTCTTTTACCAAATTTGAAGGTATAAAAAATACCTAAGGTTTGGTCGGGCCGCTGCCACACAAACTGTATAGAAAGCTTGGCTCATGGGTGTCGATGTATAAAAGTTTATTGGCGGTGGCATATCTACGCACCAGATCACCGTATCGGATTGATACCGGAGCGCGAGATGCGTAAACATCATCCAAATTACCTCAGACCAGCCTTCATAGCCTTCTCACAGGTGCATACAGTGTACCCACATAACCAGTTTCAATCACCGAAACTTCAGATGCCTGCTGTTGCGGCCGAACCTGTTGACAATACTTAATCGTAATACATATAGATGCCATGATGCACGTAAAGTAGGATCAATCCGTTAAGACCAAAGACGTGTTTTATGCATCGTAGAGCGTAGATAGTTTTGGTAGGTATAGGTACTTCATTCATTGTGCTGAATGCACGTTCATTTGTGGCAGTTTTCACAGGCAAGACATCAACTATGTGCAATAGAACGACTAAGTTGAAGAACATGCCAAAGGAGTAAATAAATGATAGGAGGGCAGCGATCAACGGATGTTGCCAATAGGTAGAAGGGCTGCGATCCACAGGAGGGCGCTAATAGGTAGAAGAGCCCCGATCAACATCCCGAGTTTCGACAGTAGGGCACCGATAGGTAGGAAGTTGGCGAGCAGCAGGAGGGCGCCAATGGATAGAAGGGCAGCGATCAACAGGAGGGCACCAATAGGTAGGAGGGCCCCGATCAACAATCAACAGGAGGGCGCCACCAGGTAAGAGGGTGGCGAGGAACAGGAGAGCACCAATAGGAGGGTGGCGATCAACAAGAGGTCGCCAATAGGTGGGAGGGCGGTCATCAACTGCAAGTCGCCAATGAGCGGAAGGGTGACGATTAAAATGGGGGTGGCAATGGTGAGGAGGGCGCCTTTGCTCAAGAGGATGACACGAACAGGACGGCGTCTGTGCGGAGGGCGCTGGTCAACAGGAAGGTGCCAGTAGATAGGAGGGCGGTGATCAACAGGAGGGTGCCAGTGGTTAGGAGGGCGGCGATCAACACGAGGGCGCCAATAGGAGAAGGGCCCCGATTAGCATTCAACAGGAAGGACTAGGGAACCAATAGGTAGGAGGGCGGCACTGAACAAGAGGGTGCCAAAAGGGAGAAAGGCGGCCTTCAAAATTTCACATGAGGGCGCAATAGGTAGAAGAGCGCCAATAATTATGAGGACGCCGATCAGCAGAAGGGCGGCAATGTGTAGCAGGGTGGCGACCTACAGGAGGGCGCCTTCGGGTGAGAGGGCGCTTATTTACAGGACAGCGGCTTACATAGGCGACCACCGTTACGCTTAGAGAGCTACAGCCTACAAATGTGGTTGGAGGGCGCCCGAGGGAGCCCTCCAACCGTATTTGGAGGGCGTATTTGGAATGGGCGTCCTCCGAGGGCGCCCTCCATCCGTATTTTCCCTGTAAACACATTCGCGATTGGAGGGCGCCCTCCAGTCGCGATTGGCCCAAGGGGGGGCCATGGCCCAGTGGCCCCCCCCTGCCTACGCCCCTGAGCAGGGCAATAATACAACAGAAAATACAATTCTAACATATCGTGTTTTTGACTATTGAAACAACAGGCTATGGTTATAGCACATCAAAAGGCTGTTTTCCGGCATTCCATCCAAACCGGATTAAAGTTCGAGGTGGCAGATTAAATTTCGAAGTAAATGGCGTTTGGCTTTGATCTGAGCGGGCAGGACACTGCGGCTGATGGTTGTGGCGCGTTGGTGTTCACCCGCCGCCGCCGGCACGCGCTGTATGTGACTCGGCTCCTGGCCTTTAGCTGACCTCTGTAGATCAGTGGCTCGCTGCCGCTGGTGGGTGAGCTTCTGAGTACCACCAGTCAACTAAACAAAGTCGCCGAGAATGTGGCACGTTGAAGGGGTCGGCGACACTGCTAGCATGATTGCCATTTATCTTGACGCGCTCAAGATCAGGTCTCGCTCAACGTTTTTGAACCGCAAACTGCGTACCTGGTAAAGTTGCGTCATCGTTCCGGATAAGTTTGGTAACAGTCGGAACCCGTGCCAGCCGAACGCTGTATGGTCACACATTTAAGCCCTCTTCCGAAAAAAGAACGCTTTCTTTTATCTGTTTCTTTGCCTCCGCTCCGACCATTTCCGACCTTTAATTGTTTTATATTATTTTTCATGTTACGCACCATGAATTGTGAATCATGCAGGGCTTCCGAGTTCATTCCCAAATTTGTTTATGCTCAATCATTAAATGAAACTGGAATGGAACCGTTTTGAGGTCATTCGTACTCTACCAGCGCTTTTAATTTAACCAAACCAAAAAGTGGACGTTTGCTCATCGATTGCCCCTGTTCCTTACACTGGGGTCTCCAGCAGAGCGTGCCTTACTGTCTGGGGTAAATATTACCCCAGATCTCCGCTTATTCCAAAATTGTTTGTCGTGGTAGGTGGGGAAGTTGGGAAGTAAAAGCTTTCGATGAGATTATGCTAATAGTGCCTTGAATTTTTCCTAAACGCTGAATCTGAATAAACCGTCAAACGATCAGGTTACTGGTAAAACTGCAACTCAGATGCAGTTTTACCATCAGATGCAATAATTTTTGTCAGCCGATTCTGTCAGCGCCCACTTTTGGGCGATGTTATAGGGATGCCTGCCATGGCCCTAAATTGTCTTGAATATCCGATCGGTGCTTATTATCCTATGTCAATGGGGTGACGTAACGCCAGACTTGTAAACGACTCTGAGTTGATTCGTGAATCGACTCAGAATCAAACCGTTTTTCGATGAGTCATGAGTTGATTTGAATCACTTCATCGAGGAACTTGATGAGTCGTGAGTTGATTCGAATCAATTAAATTTAACATCATGAGTCATTTGATGAATCGATTCAAATTTTCAGACTCAAACAAAGAATCGACTCAAAAAAAATTTGAGTCGTTTACAAGTCACCATCAACACCCTAATAATCAATGCTAGATCACCCCCTCAGCTTTAGCCATCACTTAACTCTATATTTCAGACTTACAAGAGCCTCAGAGGCTCAGGCACAGGCGCCTCATGAGCCAAAAGCATTTGGCAGTTGGTACCTAGGTACTAGAGGTGGCAAAACTGGAAAATTTTGGGACCCGGACCCGGACCCAGTCTGACTGGCACATTTCCAGAACCGGTCAGACCCGGTCTAGGTCAGCATTGGAACCAGATGGACCCGTTCCCGAAATTCATTTGGAAAATTGTGTACTGTGCAAGAAGAAAATATTTTCTTTCCAATTGAGCAACCTTGTGTTGCAAAGTAAAACACTCATGCCATGGTCATTTCACTTCGCTTCACAGTTTGTATTTTAGAACCAGATTCAGGTCATATTTAATAATATAAGGCGTAAGAAGAACAATGAATTTCATGCTCACCTAAGCCCCTTTTACTACAGCTGCTAAAAATGATGTGAACTGGGGATCCATGGAGCAGTGACTTCATCAGTCAGAACCTAACATCAAACATGGAACAAGATAAATATACTGATACCTTTGCTAATATTCTTGGTAAAAGATATTCGTTTTTAGAATGGAATACATCAGTCCTTCAAATATCAACTATATAACGTCCCAAACCAGAAAATCAAAATCAAAATAGAGAAACATAAAATAAAACTGTAAGGTCCGCCAGAAATGTCGACACCAATAGCAAGACAAAGGAGGCGTAAAACACTGCAAAATTTTGTTGGCGTTAAAGTACTGCAAAATCGAAATGGCATTTAAGTACCGCAAGGTTGCGATCATGACTTAGTGCCAATTCATTAACTTAGAAAACAAACTACAATTTGTTGTTAGTACTTAGATATAGAATAAAAACCAAAGTTTCTGGGACTGACCTGATTTTGATCTTAGCGTCTTTGAGCTGGGATCCATGAGCAGAGTAATTGCGTATTACAAACGTATCACTATGATGAACAAGTAGGAAAATCCGTTCCTGATGCACATTTACTCGTCAATGCATTCGGGGTCTTTGTATCAATGTCATTAGGCGTTTAGTATGTGCTAGAGTGGAGACTTTGTCCTCTTCCCGATCGTGTTCCAAAATTGTTACCTTTATGCAGTAGATTAGCGTGCGTAAGGCTTAGCATATATGACGCTCAAATGCGCCGTTTTCATATCAACACGAGCGCTGTTCGGCAGCCGGCTATTTTGTGTGCAGGGTATGACGTATTTCGCGAGCCGACGTCACAGGCGGTGACGTCGGCTCGCGCGCGAGCCGAACGCCAACGACAAACTAACGGGAACCCTCGGACACCCTCGGGGCATAAACCGCGGAGTAGCATATTGAGAGAGTCTTATAAGGAAAATTCATATATTTTCGTTTCTCAAATGATAATCAGGGTGTCTCTTACCTTTTTACATATCATTTAGGCTTACCTAACACTTCAGTTACCAAATATCTGCAATTTATTCAAGCGAAGGTATTTTTCAGTAAATATCAATGGTATAGACCGACATCTTTTGAATAAAAACTCCAACCAACAGAAATAAAAATAACTTAATTTATTCCAACCATTTCCTCCAAATAAACAACATAAAAACTCACTTTTACACACAAATTCATAATAAAGCATACTAACACGCCGCTTTTGACAATTGCGGCGTCGAGTGGCGCGCTGCTAGCGCTCTTTTTCGATCGCAGAGACCCTGTACGCGCGCGAGCACACTACGTCACGTCCGGGGGGCACAGGTATATGAAAAATTGCAGTGACGTAACACTTTTCTCGCTTCTCATTGGTCAATAGCCCGTTGCCGGGGTAACGTGCACGTATGTGAGCGCGGGCAAGAGTACTAGCCGGCCGCCGATCAGGGCTACGGAATCATTGGCCTTGGAGAATGGCATTGGTATTGACTCAGTTATTTGCCAGCTGTTGCCGTATGATGGCGCTAGTAGAGCGCTAATGTTATACGCTCTGCTAGCGCCACCATGCGGCGCCAGTTGGCTAAAAATCTGTTCAATATCACGGCTTCTGGAGAATGCCTTAGATTCATTTCATACAGATAGAAATAATTTCAAAGCTGATTGAGTTATGAAATGCATTTAAATATCAAACCAAGGCCATGGGTATCAGACATGAACTGCGATTTCCGGTGGGCACAGTGACTGGTAATTGGCATGTCAATGTCTTTGAAAAGGCAGGTAAGATTTGCAACTGGTCAGCCTTGCTTCAATTGGATTTGTGTCCATTATAAATGGATTTCAGTCATACTTACCTCATATGTTATTGGTATTCAGGGGTGTCGTTTTCCGAAAATGATTGGTAGTGCCCAAAGGCGGCGGCTGGCCATATATGACGGGGCTTACAAGGTAGGGTACCCCCAAATCTGCCTTTCTCATCGGATTTCGGCCACTTATTTTTCGCCCTGGTCATTGACAAGACTAACCGAAATCTAAAAAAACACAAAAAAAAAACTTTGGAAATCTGGGTCCACACCGGACGCCATGCACAAAACGTGCAGTTATATAGGCAATAGTGTCGGAGGAATGCACGCCATTCTGAAAGAGGCCCACATCGACTTAAAAGGACGGCTGTGCTGAAAGGGGACAGGAACAGCTTTGAGGGCCCAAGCCGACTAAAAAAGACGGCTGCGGGGCCAGGAACGGTTTTGAAGACCCACGCCAATTGAAGGGTTCGACAACTAACGAGGACTGGAAACACAACGATAGTTAGAAAGACCTGCTTGCCAAAATAAAAGGATGACAGTACGAGGGGCGTTCAGAAAGCTACGGGCCCGACCATGAAGGAGCAGAGAGATACAGCATCGACTCATTAGACTAAAAAGTTCATTTATTCAAATAAACACCGTTAAGACAAACACATTTCGCGCAGCGCTTCGCGAGAGCCCTCAAGGCCTCCATAACCAAGTGGGTTTTGGACCCATCCTGCACGTCCAAGACGGCTGATTTCGTCTCCCTGCTGTTAGCGAGGTTGCCGCTGCTAATTTTCTTATGTTGGGGAAGAGGTGGCAACCACTAACCAGAGTGTGCAAGGTTCGGAGAGAAAAAAGTGGATGCGACAACAACTCGAAGCTCATCGCTTCACTGTTCGTCATCCCGCCCATGTACGCAGGTGCGTGGTCGCGGATCAGGTGCACACTTTACGTCAGCTTCCCTATAGCCTCTCCTCGATGTTTATCGAATGGACGCACATCATCAATTGCGTGCCCCTGTTTTGGAAAGTTTACGAGCGGAGGGGGGTCGCATCGACCCCTCCCCCTGCCAGGCCGTGTTATGAAAAATGCCCAGGGCGAGGGTTAACGCTTGGTGCCTTTTCTGCACTAACTACTATGAAACGAATCACTGCTCTCTTCTGGGCGTCGCCCATCCTATCCGAAATGGCGAACTATGCTACGAATAGAAGCCCGAATCAATCACAGAAGAGACTTAATTAATGGCCACTTACTTAATTTGCGTAAGTGGACATCCCAATAACACATCATTTAACACACCGCCTTGCAGGCCAAAATTCCAACTCCTCATTGTTCGGCCCGAAACTTTTTGAACGCCCCTCGTAGTTACGAGCTTCAGTTTTCGGGGTCTGATGCGGTAATGACCTGGCGTTGAACCCTGGGGAATCAGGCTGCATCACCCACTCAAATCAATATACCTATGGCCTATTCTGGAGCACCGCGGCACCTTCCGAAGTCGGTGTAGGGCCTCCAGGGGCTGGTGTGGAGACGGATCGGGGTCTATTAGGGGCGGTCGCGTGGTATGCGGGACTCAGAGGCAGTTATGGACCTCTATAACCAATTGCGTTTTCGAGCCTCTTAAAATCCATTAAGGACCGGAGTCCTAGACACGTGAAACCTCATTGTCAGCTACATGCACCTACTGTGGCTAGAACCTTATTTATGTACTTGCATATGTGCTTATTTAATATTTGCTTATCTGTTTATTTTGATTTTTTATCAACTGATATGTGACAAAAGATTGGTAGGGCTCAGCGAACATTGGTAGGGCCCAAATAAACATTGGTAAGGCTCGGGCCCTACCAGGCCTATACAAAACGACGCCCCTGTTGGTATTTGATTTCTACAGCCCAAAATATTGTTGGGTGTGTACAGCAAACTGAATGGAAGTGATGTGTACAAACATTTGAAGTATTTTCTGGACTGCTTGCAGTTAGAACTTGTTTGCTTTGTTGTAGGTGACAAGATAAGAAATTGAAGCAAGACTGACCAGCGACCAGTATGCTACAGAATAGGTAGCCCAATCTGCAGGAATATTAGAATTCGAAAGTGGAATTGGGACTTAGGAACTGGAAACTGCATCAACCATGTTTGCCAAAGTAGGTACCTATGTACCTAGTCCTACTAGGTAGCTGCTTGAATCTTTGGTCAAGGCTACTATGCTGCTTAATACAATTGTGGTATGCGGCATATTCATTTTATCATAGCTTTGAGTCAAATAATCAACAAATGCCTATAGTGAGTCATGGGTTGAATGAAATAAGTTCAATAAAAATGTCGTGTGAGTCATGAGTTGATTTGAATCGATTCATCAAAATGTGTGAGTCATGAGTTGATTCGAATCATTCCGTTGGCTAGTTGCTCGAGTCATGAGTTGATTCGAATCATTTTATCGAGGAACTTGATGAGTCATGAGTTGATTCGAATCAATTAAATTTAACATCATGAGTCGTTTGATGAATCGATTCAAATTTCCAGACTCAAACAAAGAATCGACTAAAAAAAAATTTGAGTCGTTTACAAGTCTGCGTAACGCCTGCTTAGGCTGTGCCGCCGTGCGACGGCGCGGGCGGGACAGTCTACGCTCCCGGCGGGGCGGGCCATTCCGTCCACAAGTATTCAGACTGCCGGCGGCCGGCTGACGGAGCAGAGCTCATTGCCGGGACGGCGGCGGCTCTGTGGTGACCCGTCAGAGCCGACCACGTGACGCCGCCGCCTCCGCCGTGCCGCAGCTGGGACCCGGGACGGCCGGACCCAGAGGTCGGCCGCCGCCCATCCAAACATTCCTACCAGCGGCGCGTGCTGCTGCACCGGCGGGCTCTGCCGTCCCTCAGATACATCTCCGTATAAAACATGGGCGAGAACCGTGCATATCGCCCTCTCTTGGGAACATTGTGTGTATCGGTTTGAGTAGTTGTTAAACGCTTTTGACCTTTTTAAATGCCTGGCCTGATCCTTACGTAATGTATCCTTATACGGGTGTCCCAAAAGTAAGGTCATGATTTAAAACTTAAATATCTCGAGAAGTAAGAGTCCGAATCACTTCCAATTTTAGCACGTGCAAGGTACATCCATAAAATTATTTTATTGCATGCTTAAACCATTTTTGATCATAACTACACCGAGCAGTAGGCATAAAACTGAGAAGGTCGAAATTCAACTCTTAGAGAGGGTCCGTCATTAAAACAAAGGGTAAATACCGCCCAGTTTTCGGCCCTAAGCAGACCCTATCAGCTCGCCCTATCTCTGAACTCATGCATAGTTTCGCCTCAACCGGTAAAACGTCAGAAAAAAGGTATAATGTACGCAAAGGGCATGTATACTTAGCCCCCTGTGCATCGAGGTCCTGAGGACGACAGCGGGAATCGGGTGAAAATAAATCAAGAGAGGTGGCCGAGAGTCCTCCCAGTGGTTCTTCCGCTCGTCGCAACGCAGCTGTGCCGACACCATCAACCAGTAGTGGTTTCAGCAGGATGGAGACTATGCTTGCACCGTCCTGAAGATCATGCATTGTCTCCGAGAGTGTATGTGAGATCGCGTAATTTTCAGTCAGGGCAACGCCATTGAATGGCCTCCGCGGTCACCTGACGTTACACCTTCATATTTTTATTCTCTGGGTACACAACGGAAAGGTTGTCTTTAAGGACAACCCAACGAGCCGGGAAGAACTAAAGGATGATCCCTCCGAGCAAACATAAGCGGCATCTCACCAGAGAATCGCTCCAGAATAGTGGAGGAAGTAAAACGCAGTCTATTCGTGCCCGCGACCCGAAATGGTAGCCATGCAGAAAAGCAGCAAATGTGGGGCTACGAGCCAATGTATTGACTCATATGTATATCAATAAAATTTATAAAATGCTCTTTCATATGATGTCCTATTTATTTCTATCCATCGCGTATTTTTGGCGGTGTGGCCAAAACAAATGATGACCTTACTTTTGGGACACCCTGTAAACTGAAAGGGCCTAGGATGTTACATTTCGGCATGAATGAGCGTTCGCAAGATCTTTGTCTGCGGCCCCGCTTGAGTCTTCACGTGGTAATGGCTCACGTTAGCATGTTGTTGCATTACATATAACCTGTCCTCTTCGGAACCGTTCCACCAGTTAAGCAAGCAGAAACAGATTTGTGCAAATAGGTAACATGACCTCTGGAGAATAGGGTGAGATGGATGACAGAGTCAACAAAGCAAAACAATGCAGTGCTTGAGCAATAAGCATTTGCAAGCAAAGTCGTCTAACATGACAAACAAAAGGCTCGCAAAATGCTCATTGTTCAGTCTTTCGAATATCTTTCATATCTGTTTGCCAAACCCAACGACAACCAATTGCAATAAAGCCTCGTGTGGAATGTAAGGCATATAGGCATGTAAGACGGCGTGCCTAGGTATCGTAGAAACGAGTTGCCATGGCATCATAGGGATGTTGCTGTCGTAGACGCGGTGACATTTCTGATCATTCGACAAACATGTAGCTCCAAATTCGCATTGCTCTTGGTGAGGAATTAATTCTTCTTGTGTACCGGAAAATGTCAGGTAAAGCAATAAATGAACGGTGGGAGCCGGAGCAGTGTCATTTTAATGACTTACATGTCAGTTAAGAAAGTATCAGGCTTAGCTTTGAGTATTGCGTTTGAATGATATTATATTCTTATGCTTTATAGCATTTTGTATTCGAATTGTGTATTTTTTTTCCTGGAAGCCTTGAGGTTCATTAAGTCTAGCAGACAATAAGGTATTTCGTAAATTCCTAGCATTGGGCGTCATACTTGCTCGGGGTGCCTAAGACGGTTCTCCCCTCATACCTCCTAGGCATATCGTAAAATTGATGTATACGTTATACACCAGCCACATGGGAAGTTGTGCTAGTGAATATTTAACAATGAATTTGTTAAATGGTTCGGATCTTCAAACTTTTAACCCTCGCCGGCCGAGGGGGGGGGGGTGCCGCCCCCCCCCATAGGGTTTTTTCGCGATGGCTCCGAACACGCTGGCGATAGAGAGCTGAAACTTGGCATACCTGACCTTTGATCCAAGCCGGATCTTTTGACACCAACCGCATTTTCGGGTCAGGTCAGGTCACTGACCTATGACGTCATAAGTGAACCTCTGCACGGTCTTCAGATGTCGCAACTTCGCAACGCCCTCACTGCCAGAGGAGATGTCACAGGGAAATGAAACTTGCAGGATCTAGTATCCATTATGAGTCCCACAACTTGTATATCTCGGATTTTTCCTAAAGGTCATATGAGGTCAGGTCATTTTCGTGACCTCACCATTATAAGTCGATGGGGAAAAATTCAAACTGCTATTCTGGCGCCGGGAACGATCTCCAACTATCTCAAGCACACAGAATCGTGATTTGATGCACTCCTTGCAAGGTTAGATGCGTCACTTTTGCAATGTTGACCTTGCGTGACGTCATTTATGACGTCATCAAGGTCAAATTAGTTTTTCGTCAATACCTCTTGATCAAATTGAGCTAGCGAGTCGGGAAAGGCACCAATGGACTCAGGAAGGCCTGCCGAATCGAATGATATGCGACATGACCTCTTTCGACCAACTTCGTGACCTGGGGGTGCTGACCTGACCTTGACCTGAGGTCAACACCCCAAGTTGACCTGACCCGGACAAAAAGTATATCATTCGACGCGCCTGAGCGAGGCAAACACGATGCTGCCAAAATCGGCGCTCTGCGGCCGTTTTTTTGCGAAGTTATTCACCAAAAACTGAACCGTACCCTGGGGCACTTGACCTGACCTCAGAGGTCACCGGTTGACCTAGGACCTTAAAATCGGGTACCAATCTCTGCGTCTCGTAACGGCGCACACGCTCGTTTTTTCCGCGACGCGCTAGCTCCACCAGGGGCGAAACGGCGAGGGGGGGTCGTACCCGCCCCCCCCCCCCCCCTCGGCCGGCGCGTATGTAGAAAACCAATAGGTCCGGCGAGGGTTAACCGATTGGGAGAGTTTTTTTTTGTAGCCAGGGTTCGCTAGTAGAACACCGAAAAGAATGTAAAATCTGAAGTTGCTGGGAGAACATCAGGAGGTGCGAGTGCCGTGTAGCCGTGTACCGTGTAACCACGAGGGAGTTACTGGGAGGTCACACAGCGGAGACTGGGAGGTCGCCGCGGGTCAGTAGACTGCGCTCTGCTCCGGCCGTCAGTCGGCCGCGTGCCTGTGGCACCTGTCGCGGGACTCATACCGAGAGGCGAGCCAGCTCAGGGTATAAGCCAGCTCAGCCGCCGCCGGCCGGTAGTTGGGTGACAGGTGCCTTCAGAGCTCGGCCGAATGGGCCGGTCGTCGGGCGGGACGCTGTGTAGATCGGCGTTTCCCCGTCAACGGGAGGCTGCCAGATCGCGATGGAAAGCTACAGCAGCGCGCTGCGCGCATGGAGATTACCATCACCGCCGCAGATAGCCTGGTAACCAATACCCATGCTGACAGACAAGCCACAAGCTTAATTGATGTGGTTGCGGTACCCAACAAAAAAGTAAATATTCGGCATATGGAAAACTGAGGTATGTGAACTCGTATTACGCAAAAACGTCGGGCTGGTATTGAACGATGACGGAAGCCAATCAGAGTAAATGTGCACCAGTTATGTTTTGTGCTGTAATTCCATTTATGCTGTAAGTATGATAGAACAAGCCGTACATATTCGTAAACCAGCAATACAGTGGTATGCAGCAATACAGTGTACGGTATCCCAAGCCGCGAGAGATTTTACCGATGCTTTGTGTTGCCACCAATAATAGTTTCGAGGGAAATGTTTCGCAGACTTCTGCTGCACATCTCCTTTTATGACTTTTTCTGCGTTTATACAACTTCATTTTTTTTTTTACTGGTTATTATATTTTTTTTGCATCGCAGGATTTTTTTCACAAACGCGATTTACACGCACGCACACCCACACAAGGACACATACACCCATACACACGGAGGAGGTCGGGGCCGTTCCGCAGTCGGTGCCGCTCCCTGACGCGGCGGTCACAGCGCCCCGCCGGCTTCCTCCACACTGACCACTTGCTCGCAAAGGTCTTTGTGCAGGTAGAAGAAGATGTTGCCGTTCCTCTGGTGTCCGGCCTCGCCCAGAACGTCGGCCTCGTCCACACAGCTGACGCGCCGATCGTCGTAGTGGAACCACCTGTCCCTGCCGACGCTGTACACATCCGACACGTAGTGCCCAGAGTGCGTGGCGCTGCCGTAGTGGCTGACGACGCCCACCAGCCGGTAGGTAAAGTCGCCGGCCAGGTCCACTGAGCGGGGAGACTGGCCGTCTTCCACGCAGAGCTCCGATAGGTGTGCCTGCTCCGAGGCGTCGGCCGGCGCTCCCTCCAGCGACCTCATTATGGCTTCCTGGAGCTCGCGGTCTTTGCTCTCGCAGGTCCGCGCCGGTTTGAACTTGGAGTCGGCGTCCAGCACCACCAGCTCGGCCTGCGCTGGCGGCGGCTGCGGCGGCTCGGCACCGGTCGCCGGTGACGGGGGACGCACCGGTGCCGCGGCTCCGGCCGTCACCGGCGAGTCGGCGGCGGCGGACTCCGGCAAGCCGGCGGTGGCCGGCACTGGTGACAGTCCACGGGCAGCGGGCGGCGGCGACGGACCCGAGCTGGGCGCCTCAAGAGTCACTCTTTGAAGTCGGATAGGATGCACAGGGCAGGCTTTGTGCACTTCCACTCTGGGGGCCGGGTGACGTCGTCCGCGACATGTTCGTTCAGCGAAAGGAGCTTGGGAATGCCGACGTTGGAGCAGATTTTCTTCGATTCCTCCCCAAGGAAGACGTACCGGTTAAGCTGGACTATCAGCGTCCTGGGCAGCTGGCTGATTTTGGTGGTGACGCGGCCTCGTCATGGCGGCAGTGCTGACAGAGCAGCTCGCGCCGGTCAGGCCGCATGCACAGCCGCAGCGCGTCCTGCAGCGTGGGCGTCTCTGTGCCCTGGCGGCGCGGCACGCTGACAAACCAGCATATGTTCTCTTGCTGTTTCAGCACCGTTTCATGGCACTTGGTGCACATGTAGCTCTCGACGGTCTGATACTGAAAGTTGTCTCGCACAAGGTTATCGGTCGGCCGCCGCGCGTCGATTTCACCGCGCGACAACTTCATTTGATTTTCGATGTTTCATTAATTGATACGATCAAGTAGAAAGTATAACAGAATTAGCAAAACCAGAAACGGCGGCGGTGGCGATTCCGTATTTCGATTGCAGGCTGTTTGAGACCTCCTCTTTGTTTCCACTTTGTTTCATCAGCGCTACAGGAAGCGATAGCCAACTGCTGTGCAATTCTATTTTGAACATACTCGCTCCTTTTTATTCATTTCCGAGCTTATGTGGCTTGCCACTACGTCTCAAATACCGCTTTGTTGCTGGTTCTGGATACCTACTGGCATAGATAACATGATTCATGTTATCTATGCTACAGGCGATGCGCATCCGGTGCTACTAAGACGCATCATCGGTCTAGTCTGGAACAGGAATTATCATACGGGAAGTTCGTCTTTGCCTTTTCCGAACACTCATTATTATGGACATCGGGCTCAACTTGTTGCAGACATCGATTCTCTAGGGCATCTGATCCGAAACTTTTCAGGCTACCGAAGAATAGCCTTTGGCTCTATAGCTGACGGCCAGAACCTGTTTTCTCAGCATTGACTTCCAGCGGTTGCACTCAGTTGCGAAACTTTCGGTTTTGAGTACCAAGGAATGCGTACTTGTCCTGGGAAGCAAACCAGTTTAGGTCAGACGATGGCGATCGGGCTAGTCTTCCTTTGGCTATGTCGCGTTGCATCTAACGTTACTGTCACTTCTGTGCAGTAGCAAGCTACACATAAACCCAGTGATGAGTGACCAGCAGCCCGAGGCCGGCGGTCCGGGCGCCGGTGTGCCGTGTCGCTCGACTGACGACCGTCTCCGTGTCGACAGGGGACAAGATCGCGCACTGGCAGGGCGGCGCAGATGTGGACCAGGGCCTGGCCGCCGACTTCGACGACTCCCTCTCCGGCCTGGGCGTCAACCTGTCGTCCACCACGTACAACATGAGGTGGGTCAGCCGCTGTCCCATCAAATCATCATCATGAGTAAGGCGGTAACGTGTCCGAGCGGCGGCCTTGCGATCCGTTTGAAGCGGCCGCTGGGGTAAGCTGTGGTGGTTGTTGATGAAGCTCCTTCCTTTCAGCCGTAAGCTCCTGACGGGGATTATTGATGTGTTGGAAGAGACAAGAGTGAGCCACACTGACACTACAGAATGAACAGTTTTGGGGATATTACAGTCGCACTTGCCGCTCCACCATTTGCCGATTGACGCTGGAGGCTCTAGTATCGATGCTGGCTGTGCCGGTCCCTGCCGACACGATGGGACAGGGACGGGGCTGAGTGCCAGGTCGGTGTCCCGCAGCGAGTCGCCGGAGGCCGCGCCGCCGTCGGACGGACTGCCGGCCACCCGTGTCTCGGCTGCGTAAATGTGTGATTGGATATCCGCCGCGGCCTGACTCCGGCTCGGACCACCGTGAGGGGCGACCTGGGGCAGCGGGCAATAGAGATGACGCACGCTTGTCATCCGGCCGCCCCTCCCCATCCAGCCCCCTTCCCCCCCACCGCCCGCACCGCTGTTGTATTGCCGGGGGAAATTCTGCACGAAGAAACTTCCCCGGGGACCCGTCAGCATAAAAAGCATTTGTGATCAAAGCTGGATATGTAGGAATGCGCGGTGGGTAAGTAAATGCACAAATTTTCTAGCAAAACACTAATGCACTGGTATTCCGTGCGGAATGAGACATTCCGTCAATCAATTAAAGGTGATGTTAAGGTGATGCAGAGACGATTTGTTATGGGGACAGAGTACGCGGACAATATCCGGCTCGGTTTATAGTAAACAGTATTAAAGCCGGCGCCCCTCGGTGCTCTAATAGTGCAGTAGGAGCTCTGTTGGGTGCGTTTACGTGCAGTGTGCTTGCTGTGTGACTTGTGCCACGTCTATGTGCCGTGTACCACGTCTCTGTGCCGTTTATCGTTTTTATATACGTGTGCCACATCTGTGCGTGCTGTGTATCGTGTCACAGTGTGCGGTGTGCACTGCAAGCCCCAAAGCCCCAGTAAACAAACAAACAAACAAACGGTGTGCACTGCAAGGTGGCGGCTCTGTGTGCCACGTCTGTGCGTAGATCTGTGCGTACCTGTGAGCAGTTTCTCCGAACTGTTGCCGACTCCTACCGGCTGGTGGCTGTATCCCCACTGACTGTCTGGTGTCCCTGTCCCCGTGTCTCCACTGACTGCCGGGTGTCCCTTTCCCCGTGTCTCCACTGACTGCCCGGTGTCGTGTCCCCGTGCTGTGCCCCCCTGACTGCCCGGTGCCGTGCCCCCGTGCCGTGCCCCCACTGACGGGCCGTTGCCCCTGTCTCCACTGACTGTCTGGTGCCCCTGTCCCCGTGCCCCCACTGACTGCCCGGTGTGGTGTCCCCGTGCTGTGCCCCCACTGACTGCCCGGTGTGGTGTCCCCGTGCTGTGCCCCCACTGACTGCCCGGTGTGGTGTCCCCGTGCCGTGCCCCCACTGACGGGCCGTTGCCCCTGTCTCCACTGACTGTCCGGTGCCCCTGTCCCCGTGCCGTGCCCCCACTGACGGGCCGTTGCCCCTGTCCCCGCTGACTGTCTGGTGTCCCTGTCCCCCGTGCCCCCACTGACGGGCCGTTGTCGTGTCCCCGCTGACGGCCCGGTGTCGTGTCCCCGTGCCGTGCCCCCACTGGCGGGCCGGTGTCGTGTCTCCACTGACTGCCCGGTGCCCCTGTCCCTGTGACCTGTGCCCCTACTGGCGGGCCGATGTCGTGTCCCCCCTGACTGCCTTCTGCGCCCGCGGCTGTTCCAGCGAGGCTCTGCTGGCGCTGCCCAACATATCAAACATGTCCACACTGCTCAAGAATGAGGCCGCTTCATTGCCATCCGATTCAAAGTCAGTGGCCTCACGGTTTCATATAACATCCGCCCTGTAATACGTGGATTAGCACATATGCTTATGTTCACTTTACTGTGCTATTCACTGTGATCTCGACTACTGCCTCTGGTTCACGGCATTGGAGTTGGATGGTAGGTCATAATTGGTGATGGTATTCTTTGCCTTCGTTCTCTTTCTTACTGAATTGATCGTTACAACAGTTTTATTGCGGTGGGCATTGTAGGCGCACTCTGTGTCATTCGCGGGCGGTGGACAGTGGGGTGGGGTTTGGGTGACTGTCTGCGTGTGTGCCGTTCGCAGAGTGGGGCCGGGCGGGACGGTGTCGGCTGACCGTGCGTGTGTGTCCGTGTGCGCTCGCTCAGCTCGCTGCACCAGAACATCGGCGAGACGCTGTCGCCGTCGCTGCTGACGGACGTCTCCAGCGCCGAGGACATCGCCGGCGGCGACGGCGCCTCGCCCGGCCGCCCGGCCGCCGCCGTGGTCGTCGCCGACTCCCAGAAGCGTCAGCATCACAGGTGAGACGTCGCACGTGCGCGCACTGCGAGCCATTGGCGGGCGCGTGCCCCAGACTGCCGGGGGCCCGCCTCCCCAGTCCCATCGCCCGTGTTTTGTGATCGGTACTTATGTTCCATTATGCATTCATGAATCTGTCAGATATGCATGACATCTTCACCTGAATGCTTTATTATTCTAGACATACATTGATAACCTGAGGTGCTCATCTTACGTTGAACCTTTTCAGCGTCATTTTGGCTCGACACAGTCTGAAAGTGCGCGTTGCGTTGTCTTTGTAGCCAACGCAGCGACATACATGGGACGCCGACGCATATAAAACAGTTCGTGTGATGTATGTGGTGGTGGACACAATGCTAGTACGACCGGACATGTGTCCGGTGTCACTGCTGCGTGGGGCCTGCAAAAGCCAGACCATTGATCCAACAGATTTATGCTAATAGTTCGGTAATATCAATTCCATTCAAATCGTAACGGCCTTAAGATAACGCAGTCGATGGTTAATTCGAGCACGGATTATCGGAAAGAACCGAAGGCATGCAATGCGTACTGTCACCAATGAGCAATATTTTATTTTTGTGACCGCTGATAGTTGACAGACTATTTTCATTTGGCCTTACCGCTCTTGTTTGATAGATGAGCCCTTTTTAAAACATGTACCGTAGTGTGTTAATAATACGGGACAGACCAGGCGGGACCAGACCAGGCCAGGCGCGATCTGCAGCGAGCTCGGCCTTGACTTCTGACCTCCGAATCCTTGGGCCGATCTGCGTCAGCCGCTCCCTGTCGCTCTTCAGCTGTGGGAGCCGAGTGCTAGTGAGGCGCTGCTGGTGTGGAGATTACCTGTGTTGAATGGAGTTTGGGTTACGCTCATTTTATAAAACACCTCGATGATCTGTCCGTCTCTCTCAATGGTTTGTCAGCCGGTAACAGCCGTTCGCCGCGCAGGTTTCAGTACGTCCTGAACGCGGCCACCTCGATCGCCACCAAGGTCAACGAAGAGACGCTGACCTACCTCAACCAGGGACAGAGCTACGAAATCCGCATCAAAAAGCTGGGTGACCTCACCTCCTGCAGCGACGCCATTTTTCGGGTGAGCGCTCGTCAGTGACTCCCTGGAAGTAAGTCCGTGACCTTAAGCTGACCTCATTCTGTCTCCAAGGAAGGGCCGGCTGTGGTGGTGGCCAGCTATAAATCCCGGTTGTTTTCCACATGGCTGGCGGTCTCGTATTTCGCCGCGAGTGGCACGCGCCGCTCGCCGTCCGGGTGTGACGGAGACATCAACAGAGGGGCGAGCGGGCACCGGGTCCGCGCACCGGTCCGCCACGTGATGGGACGCCGCGCACCGGCCGTCAGGGCACACTCGGGCCCGCACTTATTACACCATAACGAGTCCACGGAATGTTTACACTATGTCTGACCGACCCGGAGCGACGCCCCAGCCACCGCTCCCCGCGGCAGCCCGGCCAGACCCTCACGGGGGAACACCGCCCACGTGTCCCGCTCCAGCGTGGTAGATGAAGTCAAATCCGAGCGGCTGTGACATAGCAATCCGAAGATTTATCGCGGTCTACCCTTTGACACGTCGTGAGAAATGCAATACAAATGATGAATACATCGGAGATTTATCAGAATTTCCACAGCTCACTTACTGTATTGCCTTTACTGGATATCGGTCCGTAATGTAAATCTGTCTGGCCTGCCCATTTCATGCAGATTTTCGTCAGATGCAAAACTCGGCGCTGGTGGATATCAGTTGTTCATCTGCAATCCGCCGTGATGCTGTCCACTGATCAATGTCAACGTTTTACCCGGCAGACAAAGTTGAAGCTGTGTTTCCATGAGCGGCGACTGCAATACATCGAGAAGGAGCAGCTGGACGCGTGGAGGACCTCTCGGCCCGGCGACCGGCTGCTCGAGGTCGACCTGCCCCTGTCCTACGGTGAGCCGGCGCCCTCCCTGCTCCTCAGGAGCTGACAGCGCAACACTGACCCGCCTGATCTGGGAATTTGTGGTACCGTGTCAGCCGTCTCTGCCTTTAATGCCAATATTGGCTCCTGTTAAAAGGTACAATGCAGCCTGTCCTGTTCTCTCCTTGGAGATATGGGACGAACACAGCGAGAGAACTGTCTCAGCCAGTCGTCCGGACGCCGCCAGCCCGCGTTTTCTGACGATCATCGCTGGGTCACTGAGTCTGGCCCCGGTCCATTCCCTGAGTTGACACGCGTCCTGCCCCGCCGCTCAGCACGGTGCGAGCGCACCGGTCCGCACTCGCGTCATACGAGCACGTGCGGTTCGTCTGCATGAGCGTCCCTGTAAGTTTATGTAGGCGCGTTTAGGAGCGGTACGTTAGTCATGTCCATGTAAATAAGCCACTGGAGAAATTCCACCTCGTGAAGGTAGTTTTCCGCTTGGCCGATGGTGTGCTGCAATATGTACACTTACAGGCTGCCAAAGAGGGGGCTTTGCCACATGGCTGCTCGTAAATTGGTGTTATGGTAATCTTAGGAAACATCATGACTAATGAACTACTATAGAACATCACTTTGACTAGGAGCCATGGATAAGATTCACTTACCCGTGCTTTTTTAGGCTCAAACATTGTCTTATTTGGGACCGGTATCCTAAGGATTTCCTCCAAGATCTTTTGTTGCTTAGAAAAGGGCTATCAGTTTCCGAGATGTGCAAATTTTTAAGAGCATGCTCTCAGAACCGACATATTCTGAACAATCTTTGGGGCGGTTGCACGCACACATGTGTCAGCGTGTGGTTGGCAGGGGGCGTCGGCCCCGGCAGCTGAGGGGGCTGCTCTGCTTGCTGACCGCGGTAGCAGTAACCGTACCGGCAGCTTGCCCAGACCAGCTAGCTGACGTACGATGTTCGTGATCCGAGACAGCTAGTGCAATGCTGCCTATAGCCAGAGTTCGGCAGCCGGTTGTTTGAATGCATACATATTGCATACTTTGGTACACCCCGCTGTGG
Source organism: Amphibalanus amphitrite (assembly GCF_019059575.1). NCBI lineage: Eukaryota > Metazoa > Arthropoda > Thecostraca > Balanomorpha > Balanidae > Amphibalanus > Amphibalanus amphitrite. Next base: position 18,192 of record NW_024882341.1, on the reverse strand, counting down.
TTTCAGTCATGCACTTTGCATTGAACCAAAACGGGTCTGAGTCGCGAGCCTGGGTGGCCGCGGGCTCTTACCGCGGGGCCGGACCCTCTGATCAGCAGTGGGTTAGCTGGTGATCGGGCAGGATGCCGCGGTCTCCAGCTCAATGCTACCAGTGGGCGACAGAGGCGGGCCGACGAACAGACCCTCGGTGGTCGCCCCGCGCCACCCGAGAGGCGCGCGATCCGGCTCCCCTACCCTGCAGTAGTATAGTGCACCGAAAGAGTGTACACGACAGATACGAAAGAGTTGAGACAATCGTCAGAATAGCAGGGCCACTCTGCTAGGTGACGGTCACTGGCCGGCCTAACAGCCTACCTGATACCTGTGTTAACCCTCGCCGGCACAGGCCATTTTGAGTCCTTCGACGGCACAAGGGGGGGGGGGGGTTGGTACGACCCCCCCCCCTCGCGTTTGGCCCCTGATCGAGCTAGAGCTTCGCGGAAAAAACGAGCGTGTTGCCCGTCACGAGACGAAGCCGATGATACCCAATTTTAAGGTCCTAGGTCATCGGGTGACCTTCCAGGTCAGGTCAATGACCCGAAAACCGGGAAAATCGGGACCTGTTAGAAAGTCGTAAAGTGTGGCTGCTATGTGGTTTTCCGGGGTGCTGATCACGAATATCGTGTTAGTTTTGATCAGAGATGATGTCTCTAAGCATTTAGACCAGGTCGGGTCAGGTCAGGTGACTCAGGTCAGGTCAACCGGTAGGGGTTGTGACTGGTATTCGTAATACATGTCAATCGCCTCTGACAGCTTCGTAACATGTTACGAAGGCACCAAAACTACTTCGTAAATGTTCAAATGGTTGCTAAATTCGAATTCAGCTCCAAAAACTAGCCTAGAAACATGTAAAACTCGAAAAAGTGAACCGAGGTCACCCAAGGTCACCAAAGGTCAATGACCTGACCTGACCCTCAGGTGACCTTGACACCCACCCTAATGCATGGGAGCAACATCAAATCACATGTTTGAACGTTTGAAACCACGAAAAGCTTGCAAACGCGCGGCTAATGCGAGCCGACATGCGCCGAACCGCGATTTCGGCCAAACATGGTCACAGAAAAGAGGTCACAGGTCAAAGGTCATTGGGGTCAGGGTCATGAAATTTTCAGGGTAGGTGTAAAATTGATCAATGCGAGGGTACTGAAAGTTTCGTCGCGATCGGCCGCTTTTTACGCGAGTTATTCGCGAAAAACCTTAGGGGGGTTGCATCAACCCCCCCCCCCCCTGTGCCGGCTAGGGTTAAGAATCCGTCCGTTCTTTGCGCCGGTAAAAACAGAACAGAAATATAATTGACCTCAGTGCTGTATTGGGGTGCAACAGCTTCGTCACCAACAGGTTGAGAGGTAGTCACCGTATCATTTAACGACCAGGCACGGTAATGATAAGGCACAAATCAAATACAGCTCATTGCTTTCTCACATCCAAGGGACAGCCCCTCTAAATTCGCCGTGAAACGTGCACAGTAACGACAGGCACGATTACATTATACTTGTATCAGGTAAAGGGTGCATTAATGATACATCGTGAACGGTATCAAAGACACACGTATGATCTGTATCATATAATGCCCCGTCAGGATTTGGGTGCAAAGAGGGTTAGGCGTTAATTTTGTCCGAGTGAGGCTCAGGAAAGGACCGCCAAGTCCGTTTCCTATACTCGGCGGCCACAAGCGCTACAGCCAGGAGAGCCGTGCAGTGCCACTCCAGAGGCTAGCGCGCATTGAGACCGACCCGGTCCAGACGAATGCTGAGACACGAGTGGCTACGAGAGACACGGACAGACTGGAGGTCACCGCGGGTCACGTGACATTCGAGCGACCGCCAATTATACCGCGCGCCAGAGCACCGTGCCGGCCGCGCGCCCGCAAACATACTGTGCCGCACGGCCCACCGGCGCGCCGGCGGGCCGCGGCCGGGCGGCTACACACACGCGGCGAACAGTTGCGATATGAATAATGAACGCGAAATCATGGAACTTAACAACCTGAGACAGTCATCAGAGGCAGGGCCATTCTGCCAGGTGGCAGTCACTGACCGGCCGCGCATACCAACTTCACACGTTTTTGGATTGAACGGGGATGTGGTGCGTTAGTGGGCCAATCTCGATGTAGTGATAAATTGCCTTGTAAAATAAGTGAACTAGTTTTATTTTATGTCTGACTGGACGTGGCCGTGGCTGCACAGTGCACTGATTTGACATTTAATTTAAAAAAAATATATGGCAAATATGGGCGTAAATTTCAACCGCTCCATTCATGCGTAGTAGAAACGGTGTTTTCTCAATTTCGCATCCCTGCCGCACAAGGGTAAAGACGCATACCTAACCAACATGCGCCTTTGATAATTATGCGATATGATATGATATATGTTGGCATGTTCCTTTGCCTTTGTGCGGCAGATCCTGGTGCAATACATGGTGGCAGATCCTAGTCCAATACATGGTAGTTAGTTTTCGTGTTCAGGCGGACTCGGGATAGTTATTGATGCATCTATTTAGGACCTTGTTGCTGCAGAGCTCCGAGCTCTACGTCATCCGTTCCCTCTCAGCGCGTCAGAAGAGGCCGTGTTATTGCGACTGTATGCCACTCAGACGAGGAGTGGCGAGCCGAGCCAGTCCTTAGTCTCGGCCACAAACGGCACCGACAGCAGTGTCATTACCTACCCGCACCAAGTAGATCGTCTGCATTTCTGGAAAACCAATGGGTAATTCATTCCTCCGAAAATGTGCCTTCCAAATGATCTCAGATCAATCGAATTACCATATATCGCGTATCGTTTCATCGTCGTTGATCCAGAAGCTGTTATCTGGGGTCTGTGAACTCAGCTTGCATGTCCCAGCGTCTGAACTTCACGGTACTTCTCATTACACAGACATAAAGGGAAACTTCAATAACAATTCGTTTGACAACGGATGGTGTATTTTGCAAGGCATTTTTCCAAGCTTTAACGCGCGCCCTGCTGGGGGGGGGGGGTGTTTGAACACCATCGCCCCCCTTGTGGTTTTGCGCGAATATCTCAAAAACGGCGGCGCGGAGCGCCGCCGTTTTTCGTACACCTTATCATACATCAATTCTACACATGTTGTTAAAATTTCAGACCAAGGTCATTCAAGGTCAGGTCACCAGGTCACTTGAAGTGGCCTCACCTCACAAAAAGTGTCAATGTCTGCCATAGCTACATCGAGTGACCGATCGCTTTGAAACTTTCAGCGATTGATAAGGGTAACAGTATCTATAAAATGTTTATCTCGGAATTTTGATATCGGTGACCTAAGGTCAGGTCAATTTTGCGACCTCTCCATTATAAGTCAATGGGAGAAAATTGAAATGCGCCTCTTTTGGACGAAAGACATTATAAACACTCCCAAACACCGAATTACAAATGGTTTAGACACACTGAACATGAGAATGGTGTCCGTGACCCCCTATTTATGCCCCTGAGGTCATCTCAGGTCACGAATGGTGTCCAACAGTTTTTCGCTAATAACTTTTGATAGAGGCATGCTAGAGCGGTGAAAACGCCTTAGATGTGCTCAGCTCCACGATACGGATCGACTGATATGCAACATGACCCTTTCCGGTCAGGTCATGACCTTGACCTGAGGTCAAATTTTCAAGTTGACCTTTCAAGGTCAACTTATAGTTCATTCGATGCGTCTTGACGAGAGGAACACGATGCCGGTAAAAGTAAGCTCGTACAAGGCTTGGGTCAAAAGTTATTGCAGAAAAACTGTTTCCGAAAAAATCGGCTATTTTTGCAGTTTTTGCCCCCTGCAGGCAAAACCATTGACGTTAGGTCAAATCTGAGAGAATTACTCAGAAAGGGCGTTAATAGGCCTATCGAATGCGCTTTTCCGCGGCGCTGTAGCTTTATTGGTTCCCGAGTTATGCGTTGGCTTCCTGGAAATTGTCGACATTCGACCTGAAAATCGGCGAAATTTTGCCTTCAATGACCTCTGGTGACCTGACCTTTGACCTGACCAAAAAATTGACCGAAGTGATTTCGTCATTATTTTTGGCGCTCTTTCGAACGCCGCCTTCCGCGTATCGCTACGTGGCCCAGGAGCCGAGTTAGAAGGGGGGTGTTTAAACACCCCCCCCCCCCCCAGCAGGGCGTGGAAATCCAGGACCCCCAGCCGGGCGCGGGTTAATAAAGAGTCCATTGGGAATTCCTCAGGTGATTCCCCAGTCTCTACCCGTGTAAATACTTGGAGAGCTCCGACTACAATATTAAACAAGCCAGTTTTTACCTGTACTTGAACGGTGAACTATCTAAGGAAAAATGATTTTCGATGTGTATATCTGTATACTTCAGCTATTTTGTCAGCTCTGACTGATAATCTGTTTTGAAAACACAACACTGAGTACTTGCGGGGATTGACGCCCTCCGCCAATACTGAACACTGCAGTGGTGTGATCTAACCTCACTCGCCGCCGTCCGTTCCAGGCATTTTTGACGTGCGGCAGGATCGGAACCAGCTCAACTGCTGCGAGTTCCTCTGGAGCCCCAACAAGGACGTGGGTGTCTACGTCAAGGTGGGTGCCGCTGCCGCCGGTCCGCTCCGGTCCGCAGGTCGGGACGGAGTCAGCGCGGAGTGTTGACGGGCCAGACGAGGTTCCAGAGACGTGCCTCAGAAGGCAGCCGTAAAACCCGGCTCATTTGTGGATTACTGGGATTTAATTGGCGGTATACAGTGCATTCTTTGTAGTGTCTGCTGACTGTCACCATTTCTGCGTCATTGCTTACAGCTGACCAAACACTCGGGGCTCCGCCCCAGAGTTGAGTTAACGATGGCTGTCGGGCCGGCTGTCGCTCGTCAGCCTCTCAGCAAAGAGGACCGGACCCGGATTCTGCGCCACAAACGGCGATCCCTGTTATTATCTGTGTCACGATTGCCAAGTTTTCCGTTTCGTGATATCCGTTCCTGGTGCACGACTGTGGTTTTCCTCGCTTTGAGAGTCGAGTTGTCAGTCTGATGACCGTGCGTGTCTCTTGCCGGCCAGGTCCATTCTGTGAGTACAGAGTTCACGCCCAAGAAGCATGGTGGCGAGAAGGGCGTACCGTTCCGGATTCAGGCCGAGACCTACAGCGGCGCCGACTCTTTCGGCGCCCTGCTGCACTGCGCCGCCTCGCAGGTCAAAGTGTTCAAGGTACGCCCGTCGCACTGGTCGGCGACCGTCGGCTGTATCAGATGGCCGCGGGGGGGGGGGGGATGAGGTTGCGGGGTGTTTGAGGCTCCCCGGGTGGCAGACGGACATGAGCTTCGAGCCGAGCGTCGATCAGCTGTGATCTCAATGGATCGACCTTCTCTCTGTATCCCGAGAAAAACTTATGTGGCGATGTGTATGTTATCGCTGTAGATCTCTCGACAATCTAGGAGAACTGGCTATATGATCCATTATTATCCCAGGTGAATGGTCGTGGGATTAGTTTCTCAAATCAATATGCACAACGGATATGCCAACTGGGAGAGCTGAGTTGGAAGGTAACGCATTCTGTTTTGCGATTAGCCTGTGACGTCTCACACTTATGAGGATGGTGTGCCGTGCGCGGTCCCTATTCTCGGCGGAGGTTGAGCAGGGTTATTGATTCACCAGATCGGCAGTGGGACATTCACATTCAGCATTGTGCTCTGACACCATACAGTTTGCGCCACATGGGGCCTCAAGATCGCTAGGAGCTCGCTGTTTCTCATTAGACCTCAATGGTAATGTAATTCACCTAGGAAGCAACTTCCCCGTAGGGAGTCCGTTTTGCCAGCCTTGGATGAAACGCAGAAGGCATGGAACTTCTGTAGAGCAATTTCAGATACTATATTTGGCGTATGCGGAATGCGGATTTAGTTGTGATATTGGCGTGACTCGTCACAGTGTCGACAAGGACGCTCCAGCAGTGCCGGCGTTTTCCTGTCCTTTCGGCTGGTTGCGTGTGGGATGGTAATCGAGTGCAATATGGGGAGTGAAACATAGCCGTCTTCTGGGACAACAAGTTCCCCGCAGCTGCTCGGGGCTTAAATTTGCAGACTCCTGAGTCCTGAAATCCACGCTTGGAATCCCTGTTTATTTTGTCCTGCTTTCAATAACGGTTTGTGGCTCGTTTATTGCATATTCCGAACAGTGACGCACGGAGGCGTAATTGAAAGGTTTGCTTTCGCCAATAGTAACTATTCGTTAGAATCGTGTTTTCCTATTAAAAAACGAATCTAAGTTTCCTGATAATATTGCAAAAGCAAACGGTGAAAAAGCTATTATATTTACGCACTTGCGTAGAGTTCTGACTCATAACTTTGTAGCATTTTATGTGTATTTGAGTGTTTGGGCCGTGCACTTGTGTACTTGATACAGCACCCAGTGCTTCACACGACTACAGTCGTAAGTGTCCTCATGTCAAAATGGGGCTACCTTTCTCAAAGGTATCAGGTACAAGTGTTGTCGATAAACACGAGGCTTTTTACCAAATTAAGGGCATGTTGACCTTGTTAGCGTTTTCAGAAAGAGTGGTTACAATAAATTGGTTTGTAATTGTACACTTAGCATTAATCTAAAACATTAATCCCTCAGCATTAATCTGTTTATAGGTTTATAGGCTTTAGATTTATCCCAGCCTGCCTAGGCTGGCAACCTAAATGTCAACAGAAAGCTCACGAGCCGACTCTCCGTTATTTGCTGTGAAGGTGCGTAGCGTGCAAAGTTTAGCTGGTGCACGGTTCTGACTACCGCACTCCATCCGCCTCTCCCCGGCAGCTCAAGGGCGCCGACCGCAAGCACAAACAGGACCGTGAGCGGTTCATGAAGCGGCCCGCCTCCGAGATGGGCAAGTACCAGCCGTCCTACGACTGCACGGTGCTGACGGAGATGCCTGTGGAGCTGGTGTACAGTCCGCAGCTGCCGCCCACCTCGGCCGGCCCGAGCAAGGCGCCGCCGCCGGCGCCGGCGCCGGCGGTGTCCTCCGCCCGGCTGCCCAACGTGTCGCCGCCGCCGCCGGCCGTCTCTGTGGCCGCCGCCGTCACGCCCGCCGCCTGCGCGGAGGTCGAGTACAAGCAGCAGTGGTCCCAGCCCAGCTCCAGCCCCACCGACAGCATGAACGAGGACGAGGTGGGTGCGCCGTCGCAGACAGCAGAGTCCTGGCGGGTCTACAGGGTGTCCCATAAGTTCGTTCTCACCTAAATTTTACGTTTTTAGGCTCTCTTGCTTAAAGGCACGCTGAAATTGGTTCGTTACTGAGCTTACGTGGTTGCCATGGCTGGTAGAAATATGCTCCACAGTAACTAATTTCTGTAGACAAAATAGTTTTTGCTAGAGAGCCCGTTTCCTACACAGACGACTAACGCCGCAACATAGAGGTCTCCAATACGGGTACGTCTCGGTATTTAGTCAGCACGTGACCATTCGCGACGATTGAGGGTGATTGAGGCCTACCAGTCTGTAGACAATGTCCATCGCTAACTGGACGCACAGTCAGCAAGTGACACCGATGATTTGTCGGGAGTCAATCATTGCAAGTTTATCCTCTTTTTTTTTTGTCAGCTCTCAGGAGTGAGCCATGTGGCCAAAACTGTGTGGCGCCAAAGTGGCCATCAAAAAGGTCAAAGAGTTAGAAAGTTGGTAAGCAGACTTTTCAGGATGGATTACCAGCTGTCTAAAATTGTTCTTACGGGGTACATAACTCAAGGTGACTTAAGCTTTGCTTACCGGAGGGCTCAAAACAGTCAAAAACGTCTTAAAATGGCCAAACATGAGTTTCGCTATGCCTGAGGCTAAAAAACTAAAGGGCTGAGAACATCAACCACGTCATCTGGACTAACTAGTCCACGTTCGAGATGAAACACCCGTCCAAACCCGAAAACAACCCCATAAGGGCGAAGGAGGAGGCCTCCGTTTCGTCCCGTTATGTTCCTATGCGAAAGGCCAAGGTCACGGTATTGTGGGGTTATAGGCGTCCAGACGCTGACCAGGTTGCGATTGGTGTCCCAGAAACAGCTTTGGGAAGCATAATGCTTTTCCAAGAAAATCTAGGAAGAGTTTCAACCCTCAAGCTGAACTCGAACCGCGAGTATGAACACATTTATAGAGGAGAAAATGGCATCCGAAAGGTCGTAGGCTCATCTTCAGGCAAGACAGTGCATCAGTGCACAGGTCAAGCAAGGCTTAAAAACGGTGCAAGGAGACTGTGACAGGCGTTTGTGGCAAGACCACATGCCAGGCACCTCATCGGATCAAAATTTCATAAAAATTTGTTGGTTGTGCTGAAATTGAGGCTCGTCGAAGCGTAGTGCTGTTCCAGCCTCGAGGAGCTCACGGCGCATGTCAAGTCAGTCTGGATTAACTTTAAGCCTGCTATGCAGCCAAACATGCCGGTTGGCATGCCGCAGCATGTGTTCATGTGTTTGCCTATTAAATGGGGAGCACATTGAGGGGTCATAAATATATCAAAACGCAATGTACTCTGTTTCACATGCAAATTAAATGTGAGAACGAACTTATGGGACACCCTATACTGGTCTGTGTGGACTGACCTATGCATAATCAGTATGGGATCTGCTCCATGTGATAAGTTCAATGAAAGCGTTGATACGCATCGGCGGACATCATGCAAAGTTTTGGGAAACTTTATGTCCAGGTTTCATGCAAGCATGAAATCAATCAATTCAGGCTCGACTGCGAGGGATATCAAGTCGTTTCAATTGCTTTTTTTCAGAAACAGTCAGTATGCACGTCTACATATTTGGTAGCCGATGGTATGTGTGTGTGTGTGTGTGGGGGGGGGAGTCTGTTGCCTAAATTTAACCTGATCTATTTCCGTAATGCTGTATCTGCAGTCTTGCACCCTCCGTTCACCCGCCGGTGTCTGACGTTGTGCGTGTCGCTGTTGTCCAGGGCCCCCAGAGGAGCGGCGCCGCCGGCACGGAGGTGCCCATGTCGGACGTGCTGTCGGCGCGCGCTACCGCCGAGCAGACGCACGCTTGGCTGCAGCGGCGCCGGTTCGGGCCGCACGCCACCGCTCTCTGCAACTTCACCGGCGCCGACCTGATGCGGCTCTCGCGCGACGACGTGGTGCAGCTGTGCGGCCTGGCCGACGGTGTGCGGCTCTACAACAGCCTGCACAACAAGCTGATCGTGCCGCGGCTGACGGTGTACGTGTGCGTGCCGCCGGCGCCGCTCTACCACGCCTTCTACCTGTACCAGACCACCCACTCGGAGATCAGCCGCAAGCTGGCTGCCCTGCTGGGCTGCAGCTCGTCCCAGCTGCGCCAGGTGTGCGTCGAGGGGCCGGGCGGCGTGCCCGTGCTGATGACAGACGAGGTGAGTGGTGAGCCGCACAGCGCCGCCGGCCGCCCGCCAGCACTGAGCCAGCACTGACGGGCAGGGGAGCACCCGGACGGGCAACACTGACGGGCAGGGGAGCGGCCGGACGGCCAGCACTGACTGGGGCAGGGGAGCGGCCGGACGGGCGACACTGACTGGGACGGGGGAGCGGCTGGACGGGCGACACTGAGTGGGACGGGGGAGCGGCTGGACGGCTAGCTCACTGACTGGGACGGGGGAGCGGCTGGACGGGCGACACTGACTGGGGTGGGGAGCGGCTGGACGGGCGACACTGACTGGGGCGGGGAGCGGCCGGACGGCCAGGGCCCAGGGGGCCGGCGTGATGAGTGCGGTGTGGGAGATCCGCCATTTATTCTTAGGAGTTTGGTAATGTGAGGAATAACAAGTAAGGTTTAAAAGAATATTTATATGCATTGTACATTTCAGTACTTTATTGTGTCATCAATTATTTTGCCTTGTGTTACAATGACCTGACTCATAATTTGAAGACTTGCATACAATTTGTTCGAAATGCCAGTTCTGCAGCTTTCCTGGACACATTTACCATGCTCTTTTATATGTCTGTTTGCTACCTGCAGATATCGACACGATTTGCCGATGGGAGGATTTTGCATTCAATCTGGATGTTTCACGCATTTTACTTTTCACAGGTGGTGAGGCATCTTCAGAACGAATCTCTGTATATGATTGAAACTATACCCGGTGAGTGTCACAAAGTAGACGGATCGTATGCGGTGTATATTTCAGTGGTCAGTGGTGCGCTGCTGTAGTCTGTGCTAAAGGAGATTGGTTAGAAAGTCACTGATTAGTGATATCTTTAACGGAGACTTGTAGGCATAAACCGTCCCATGTTTAGTTTGTCATGGTGGTTCATCTCTTCGTTGATCATGGATAAAAAGCTCATTGCAGGTTTAATCCAGAGTGGATCAATGTTTTCTGGTAACCCAGTTATCATCTTTTTCCTCGGTGTCGGCTCTGTGCTTCCTGAACGTGCACGTTTATGTCAGTCGTGCAGTACTCTTCAGTCGGAGACCGCGTCTGCCGTGCCTCCCTCCCCCTCATCCTAATCTGACCGGAGGGCCGCCCCTGTGCCGTTGCAGTGTCTCAGGAGAGCAGCGACCGGCTGGACCTGGTGCTGCACCGAACTGTGACGCGCAGTCCGCCGCCCAGCACCGGCGGCGGCGGCGGCGGTGGACCCTCTGCCGCCAGCTCGCCTCTCAGCAGGCAATAACTGGCGCACGGCGGGCTGGCCCCCGCACACAAACACAAACACGTACACACACTCACACATTGCTGCTGGCGGAGCGTCCCGGCGTCCCGGCGCGGCGCGTCTCACCGTCTGTCTGTCCGCGCTGCGCGGCACACCGGATAGTGAAGACCAGGGAGGTGGGGCCGCACTGTGGCCGCCTACTGGAGGAGCAGACACCTATTTTGAACCGTGACACGGGTCGGAAGCAGGTACCGGAATGAGCGAGAGGCGACTCACAGTACCCTGACGTCAGATGAACCGGTTAAAGGGAACTAGTCACTCAAAAGGAAGGAATCTTAGTTGAGCGAACATCGTTGCATTTACTTTGGTGAATCCCCATTTTGAAAGAAATGTATTTTCTTTTCTATCTGAAACACATTTTTGAGTTAGAGTAGCGAAGCAGCGCGGGTCCAACTATTGGTATATCAGAGCTACTAGCGACGAGTTTCACTAGAGCGTTGGGCTTTGCTTGCCTTACGTACGCCTCTGGAGCGCCGCAGGCCAGAGCTGACCCCGGCTGGTCTCATTCCGTGCCGTATTAATCTAGTGTCGACAGTGGATTGACCGATTGCGAGCTGTGTCCTCGACTGTGACTGGATAAAAACATCATCATTGATAGCATTGTGCATGTCGCAGTTATGAAAATACATTGTCGATTAATGTAGCTTCAGAGTTCAGACGCGGTCATTTGGCGGCATCAGTTCATTATACAGAATTTCATGTAGTTTGCATCATGGACGTGATCCTGAGATAGTGACTAGTTTCCTTTAACTCTGGGGGCTGGCGTCGTTGCTTGGCTGCAGAGCTACTGATGTATGAATACAGTCTTGGGTGGCTAGCTTCTGATATCGGCTAGCACCGGTCTGGAGGCGGCTAGCACCGGTGTTCAGACAGCTGGTGTCAGCCTGAGGGCGGTCAGCGGTGGTCTGAGAACGGCTGGTGTCAGCCTGAGGGCGGTCAGCGGTGGTCTGAGAACGGCTGGCGTCATCCCGAGGGCGGCTGGCGTCAGCCTGAGACAGCAGCTGGCGTCATCCCGAGGGCGGCTGACGCCATCCTGGGACAGCAGCTGGCGTCAGCCCGAGGGCGGCTGGTGTCAGCCCGAGGGCGGCTGGTGTCATCCCGAGGGCGGTCGGCGGTGGCGGGTCTGTCCCGGGGCAGAGGCGACCGGCGCAGTCCCGGGGCAGAGGCGACCGGCGCAGTCCCGGGCGCGCGCACCAGGCAGCGGTGTGCCGTGGGACGCGGCGGCAGGGGAGGCGGCTCGCTCGCACCGGGGGGACGGGGAGATCGGGGTGCCGTGGAGCACCCCTGGCTGTGTGGTTGCGAGGCTGTTGGGTGTGCGCGGGCGGTCCAGTCTGCCGGGTGCGGAGTGGACCGGCCGTGAGAGCGACCGGCGGCGCCGGAGCCGGCCCGCCAGCTCACCGGCCGGCCGGCCGGCTCCGGCGCGCCTACACAGGGCCATACCGGTCGTCTGAGTATCCCAGGTGACTTCAGTGTGTGTGTGAAATCATATACGTACGATGTTTGATGGTGCAGTGTTTGTGTGTGCGAGTGTGGAACAGCGGTTCATCCGTTTCATCGGTTCGGCTCACCAACACCGTGTTAGTCGAAAATGTCAAAACTTGCAGTACAAACAGAGTTTGCGGAAAAAAACGCAACTGCCTACAAAAAGATACGTTCTTCAAATATTTCGCAATTTGATGCTATTTTAGCAGCCTGAGCCATCGCTTAGTTTTAGGTGTGCTGATGCTTTGTCATGTTTGATGTCAGTAAACGTTCAAAACGATTGTTGGTATATGTTGCCCTTGTCAGGTAGTTTGTAACCGTTGGGGTTTTCGGCATGCTAGTATACATAATTTTGATTTGAGTATTGTTATACTCGGTATTTAGCAGTTAAGATATGGCTCCATCGAGGCTTACTTCACGTCAAAATTGTGAGGATCGGTTATTTCATCCTTGCAATTTTATATCGTGAAGTTGGCTTCGGCTTTCCTGTATCGTCGCGAATGTTGCGCTTCATGTCGTGTGCCATATGTTCTGTGCAGAGATTACTTATTGGCGTTTTCGTGTTTCGGATCTCGCGAGCCGGACTCACTCGAAACAGATTCATGACGCCGCTTTGACCAACTCGCGGACCCAATCTACAAAGCGATTGAAGACTTGTCAGAATCATGGCGCCCACTAAGCCCCTCGGGGAATACAGATTGAGTGTTTCATACTTGTTTACGTGACGTCAGACGTGTACGGGGCAACCTTGTGCCGCGCGTCCGGCCGCCAGTTCCCGATATCCTCCGTTAGCAAATCCGTGCAATGGCCCCGGGCGCCGCCACCGGTCGGCCCCGGCCTCCGGCCAACCAACCAGCCGTCCAACCGGCACCGTGTGTGCTCGCACTCGCTCCCACACACCTGACCAGTGCGTCGCTGGACGCCTGACTGCGCGCCGCTCAGCGCTGGAATACTTGGCGAAAATGTCTGCTATCATTTGTTGTGTCGCATGAGAAGATATTTTAATATATCTGCGCTGTCAAGTGTCGAGTGTCAGTGAGGCGAGGCTTGTATTTAAATACCTACTTTATCGTAGTGTCGAATATGGGGACACAAGCACAGATAGGCATGACTGGCATGAATCGCGGCGCACAGGAAGTCCGTTTGTCTCTACATAGTTACTAGAGCGGTTCGCGGCCAGTCGGTCACCGTCTGGGCGTGACTGTTTTCATTTTCCAGTTCTTAGGCCCTGATGCGCGTAACTAACGAACCCCGCGTTACCGTTCCTTCGATGTGAGCCAAACCAACCAGAGCTGGAATCTGGATACTGCTGGAGCTCATGCATAATTTAGGCCCTCTATGCATAATGTAGGTATGTATAAAATGCCTCCATTGAAGGTCTCATCGGGTTCGAAACCACCATGTGATGGCTCCCCAAGCGACAACGGCTGGGCGCAACTTTCTCTATTCCACGCATCGAATTTCCCATTGTCTACGCCTAGGATAAGCTAATCTGTCCTCGAGGCTTGTGGGACGATATGCGTTCGATTCAGCAAACTGTAAAAGATGAGGGTTCATGTAGCTGAACTCAAGATTACTTTGCTGAACTAAGTGGTAACGTTACCTTTGGTGATTTGGCGTGAAATGGAGAAGAAAGTACAAAATGTGTGGATGATAGACAAGCGGGAGCTGCTTTCACAAATGTACATTGGTGTACATTGACTGAAATATATAGTCGCAGACACCTGACAAGTGACAACCAACGAACGAGGGCGGCCTGTCCTTGCTACTCTATGACGTCAGTTGATGAAACCCATGACATGCAGCACTTTAGTGCCGAGATGTACCGATGCGGCATTCTTGAAACAAAAGCGCTAGGAATGTCTAACACAAGTATAACATGTGCGCTGTTGGCTGCTGGGAGGTAAGAGAATTTAATTATTATTAGCAAGGCTATTTACAAGGCCCTATATGCCTATACCAATGCCTATATTTATATGGCTATTTATAAAATTATTGGTTTCTTTGACAAATAGCTCTTAAATAGATCTACAATCCTAATTGTTTCGGTAAGTAGGTACTTGAGATTTGAGAAGAACGTGTAAGTTAGATTGTCTGATAATGTGTTAGTTGTGTGTTACCTTCCTGTTTGGGTATGTGATATTTCAAATCGTGCAACTGTAATTGTCAGCTGTTATTGCAAGCGAGACAAGTTTCAATACCTTTATGTTGGAAAAATTGTGCGTGTGGGTGGCCTGCCTGGCTTGCGTGTTTCATTTTGGCAACAAAGGAGAGGTGCTACACAGGGATGCCAATGCTTGTTTTATAAATAAATCAAACCAAATCCAATGGAACCTAACTTAACTTGACCTAACACCTAACTTGACCACCTAACCTAACCTACAACATGCAACCTACACCTATGAATTACGATAGGCATACAATGGGCCAAAACATTAAATGGGTGGCCTGTTGCAAAACCTTGACCGGTGAATCACGATGTATGCATCCTAAACAACCACTACGCCACCGAGCCAGCTGATGGGTTCGAGGTGTAAGCTAGTTTCCAATGATGCAATGGATTATTCTCTGGGTAGCACCTCCCCTTTGTTGCAAAAATGAAATACCCACCTTGGCGTGTAGAAAAAGAGTAACATTTTGTTGGTGCTTATGTATATCTCAGCAAATGGTTGAATTGCAGCCTTTATCGTGTTGGTGAATTGATATTGTACCATGCTGTCCAGGCTCCAGCCTAAGTTATCAATTGATTAGTAGCTTAGCATGGGCTGCTTTACAAAAGTCAGTTGATAAAGAACAATAACTTGTACTAAATCTCTATGAAATGAAGTGCCCATATTCAACATTTAGCAGCATTTTTCTTTCAGACGCTACTGCAAAATGCAGTAGGTGGTGTGTTATGGCCTCCGAGGATTCCAACTGCTCTCAGAAGAGCTCAGGAGACCTGCTGAACATTGGAAAGCAGCCTGCAGGTGTTGAGTCCTTGCTACTCTTGAAGAAGCAGAGAGCTCAACATCAGTCTGTTGAGCCCGAGCAGCGTGCTACCTTCCGAGTGCCGGCCAGCTCTGTGCTGGACCGCGTCCGCTCCTTCCTGCCGCGCATGCGCGAGGCGGAGGCGACGCTGCAGGAGCGTGTGGCCAGCGAGGGTGCCGACGCCGTGTGTATCGAGGCGGACGACTCGGAGCGGCCGCACATCGAGCTGAACCTGGGCCTGTGCGAACTGGAGTCGGGCTCGGACTCGGACTCTGACTCGGAGTCGTACTCGGACGGATCAGAGTCGGACGCGGAGCGCGCGGCGGCGCCCGTGGGTCCGGTGACGGCGGCCAACCTGCGCCTGCCGGGCGGCGGCGGCGGCGGCGGCGGCTCCCGGCGGCTGGTCACCGAGGTGGGCCAGTCGCGGCCGGCGCCCGCCAGCCATGAGCGACACGGACAGTGACGCGGCCGGCTCGGAGCCCGACCTGGAGACGCTGAGCCGGCGCGCCGCCGAGGCCCGCCTGCTGCGGGACGCCGAGGCCGGCCCGGCCCGACTGCGTGCCGGCTCCTCTGGCAGCGAGGACGGGGACGCCACGGACAGCGGGCCGCCAGGTGAGCCCTCTGACATAACCAACAACTATTCTATTTGATATTTTAAATGTCGTTTCCGATCAAGCGTTTAAAGAACCAGTACATATTATAGGTACATATTATGTTATGTCGTTTTAGCCATCGGAGATGTAACACAAGATATACTTGCCCGTTTGTTGAATGAAGAGTTCATACTCTATCAATATGTTATCAAGATACGTGTAATAAGGCAATCCTTGACGGCACAGTATCTCGTCACATCAGAAGCGTTCGCTATACGCTTTGCTAACCTGGACGCGTTTTCAGACTCTCCCGAGGAGGAGATTCTGTGGGCGGCCGAGCGCGGCCTTTGCGAGCGGGTGTCCCAGCTGTTAAAAGAGGATCCGAGTCTGATAGGTGCCAGAGACGGCGACGGCTACACTCCGCTCCACCGCGCCGCCTACAACGACCACGTAGCAGTAGTGGAGGTAAGGATTCATAACTGTGGTGGGAGGGATTTGAATGAGTTTTATCTGGGAATATTTTTCTCGTTGTCTCAGTTATCCCCTGGTTATTCCATTAGCCTCGGGAAAGGAGAGCCGTGTGCGGCACAGACGGTCCGTCATCTCCCGTTCCGACCGGCACTGACTGCGTCACCCTCCCCCGTCCAGCGCCTGCTGTCGGCCGGCGCGGACCTGTCGGCGCGCACGGCCGAGGGCTGGACGCCGCTGCACTCGGCCGCCCGCTGGAACTCGGCCGGCTGCCTGCCGCTGCTGGTACTGCACGGCGCCGACGTGAACGCGCCGACGGCCGGCGGCCTGACGCCGCTCATGGTGGCCGCCTCGAGCGGCGAGGCGCGCGACACCTGCTACCTGCTGCTCACCACCGACGGCGTCCGACTGGAGGCGCGCAACGACAGCGGCGACACGGCCGCCGACATCGGCCGGCGCACGGCCGCCATCCAGCCGCTGTTCGAGCTGACAGAGCCGTACATGACGGACATCTGAGCGCTGTTCAGGCAGACCGAGCCGTATATGACGGAACTCCGACGGTTATTCGAGTTATCAGAGCTGTACATTACAGTCTCTGAGGCTGTTCGTGATGAGTCGTGTACGTTGTGGACCTTTGAACCAGGCTGGTTCATGACGGAGCGGTGAACAGAAGACGGGAGGTGAAAACATTCCTCTAGGCGCGAGCCAGCTGGTGTACCGTGTTGATCCCGAGTGGGGTATATTGGCCAGGTATACCCGAGTGGGGTCCGTACTCCCGAGTTCGGTCATGCGGGACGCTCGCCATGATTTGCGGCCGAGAGCTACGGATGATCGGTGCCAAGTTTTTGTACCGTGTCTGGTTCTATGATCTTTGTGTGTTGTGGATATAAGGTAATACATTCTCGAACCTGTCATAGGACTGAAAGGATATATGGACCATAAGCACCTGTCGCCTCATGCTTCAATAATTTTCGTAATCTGCCAACTAACTATGCGTTGTATGTCATTGTGCTCACAAAGCAAACCGTACAAATCGTGTAAAGAGGCCAGCCGCAGAGACTCCTACCAGAATTAAATGATAGCAAAAAATCTATTGACTAATCAAGCCAGTAACATCACATGAAGTCAGTGGGTGTTCGCGTATGTATGGGCATTTCGGCGTCGAGCAAAACCACGAGAGGTTCTTATGTGTATGTATTGCTCTCTCGACGCAACTCGTATCACACCCATGATCGGTGGCAGGGTCGGACTGAGCAAGTCAATCTAGATACGCACTGCTGCTTCTGCCACCGATTTAAGGCATAAACCCTGCGTCAAGAGAAGAGAATTGTGCACTGAGTAATCATTGAGAGCCTATCACCGTCGATGCACGGACGCGAGCCACAACCGCGACCCTGCCGGCGTCGCGACAAGAGCACGACGCCGAACAGAGCGAAACATCACCGATTTGATGCTAGAAAGTCGCCACGCGCAGAATTAGCCCAACAGCGCACACTCCTGCCACAGCTGCGATTCTGGCCAAAAAAAAAAAAAAAAACTACCTACGACCCCCAGCCCCACTCAATCAGGACAACCGACGCCTGTTCTGCACCACGCAAAGCTCGAGACGCATCCATTGGAGCTGCATTTATAGCTCCTCCACCACTGATCACCAGTGGGCATAATGATAGCACGCAGACGCACGTCGCAAGCTCTCACATATGCTCACTGTCAAATTACTTCTAACGAACAACCCAACCATTGCACGTATCCAGTTGGCAGTCAAATCGATCACACATCAGTCTTCGTGACTTCCGAACGGCACTCACTGCGTACCAGTCTGGTATGCTCATTACACACCACTGACCACACAATCATTCGAACAGGTACAACTAACGAATTCAAGAGGTCTGAAATTCACGCGTCCGCCTCAGTGCTAATAGCATAGTAGATGCTAGCATTCATTGAGACGCGCTGCGCTACCGACCATGAACACGAGTTCATCGTGAACGGTAGGATGTAAAAGTGCATAAAAATGGACCAGGTCATTGAGCAAATGAAAC